>NC_133362.1:72191287-72216567 GCF_049309525.1 Garra rufa
CACCCTTCAGATGAGCTGTGGCCTTTTTCCCTCAGGCGAAGGAGACAAGCAGGCGGACGGGAACAGAGAAGCCCGCTCTGTCGTGTAAGCGCTCTCAGCTATCAAAAGGCACCACGCTGCCCCGTGTGAGGCTCGAACTCACGACCTTCAGATTATGAGACTGACGCGCTGCCTAACTGCGCCAACGAGGCCGGCGGGATGACCGGTCTGAAATGCGAAGCGCTAGCGTGTCGGTGCCTGCCTGCAGGGCGTAGATCCAAAAGCTGCGTTCAGGTCGCAGTCTCCTCTGGAGGTGTGGGTGCGAATCCCACTTTTCCGACAGAACTGTCCTTTGTCCTTTGGCTTCGGATAACAGCTACAGTCTTCAGCGCTTGGCAGAACATGTGGAGCTATATTTGAATCGAATCAACATTTCGTTAGGGATTCAGACCACAAGCTGGGTGTAGCCGCAACGGGTCAGCTCCCACCACGCAAGCGTGTCAGGATGGCCGAGCGGTCTAAGGCGCTGCGTTCAGGTCGCAGTCTCCCCTGGAGGCGTGGGTTCGAATCCCACTTCTGACAGACTTAAGTTTCTGCTACGGACAACAGCTACGGTCTTCAGCCGCAAGGCTGTAACTTTGCCAACTTTGCCTTGTGTCAGGGCATTAACTTTGCCAAAGCACCACATTTCAGTCGACGTCAGAATTAGTATAAAGTGGCAGTAACTTCCGTTAAACTTGAGAATTACTCCGTTTTATCGTTTGTGCGACATCACTCCTTCCCCGATACCAAGTTGCAGGCACTTTTAAAGAATGCCTTGAAAGACTATGTCAAGTCGTAATAGAATCGAGTCAATATTTCCTTAAGATGAAGGCAACATTGCTTTAAGGTTCACGAAAGCTTGCCTTCCCATTAATAGGGAATTTCATTTCCAATGCCAGCATGATATTACCCTTAAGAAAACCTCACAAGAACACCGCCACATGTTACATGAATACGACAGGGATGGTATTCCTGCATTCATTCAGCATTAGCCCAGCGTGAACACTGAATTTCGATTATATTGCATGTCAAAGGGTGGCCTAGGACTGAATGCAATGTCGCTGGATGGTATTTAGGGAATTTACCTGGAAACTCACAGTTTCTCCCGCAATGTCGTGTCGTCCACCCTTCAGATGAGCTGTGGCCTTTTTCCCTCAGGCGAAGGAGACAAGCAGGCGGACGGGAACAGAGAAGCCCGCTCTGTCGTGTAAGCGCTCTCAGCTATCAAAAGGCACCACGCTGCCCCGTGTGAGGCACGACCTTCAGATTATGAGACTGACGCGCTGCCTAACTGCGCCAACGAGGCCGACGGGATGACCGGTCTGAAATGCGAAGCGCTAGCGTGTCGGTGCCTGCCTGCAGGGCGTAGATCCAAAAGCTGCGTTCAGGTCGCAGTCTCCTCTGGAGGTGTGGGTGCGAATCCCACTTTTCCGACAGAACTGTCCTTTGTCCTTTGGCTTCGGATAACAGCTACAGTCTTCAGCGCTTGGCAGAACATGTGGAGCTATGTTTGAATCGAATCAACATTTCGTTAGGGATTCAGACCACAAGCTGGGTGTAGCCGCAACGGGTCAGGATGGCCGAGCGGTCTAAGGCGCTGCTTTCAGATCGCAGTCTCCCCTGGAGGCGTTGGTTCGAATCCCTCTTCTGACAGACTTAAGTTTCGGCTACAGACAACAGCTACGGTCTTCAGCCGCAAGGCTGTAACTTTGCCAACTTTGCCTTGTGTCAGGGCATTAACTTTGCCAAAGCACCACATTTCAGTCGACGTCAGAATTAGTATAAAGTGGCAGTAACGCCGACGGGCGTTCCGTTAAACTTGAGAATTACTCCTTGTATCGTTTGTGCGACGTCACTCCTTCCCCGATACCAAGTTGCAGGCACTTTTAAAGAATGCCTTGAAAGACTATGTCAAGTCGTAATAGAATCGAGTCAATATTTCCTTAAGATGAAGGCAACATTGCTTTAAGGTTCACGAAAGCTTGCCTTCCCATTAATAGGGAATTTCATTTCCAATGCCAGCATGATATTACCCTTAAGAAAACCTCACAAGAACACCGCCACATGTTACATGAATACGACAGGGATGGTATTCCTGCATTCATTCAGCATTAGCCCAGCGTGAACACTGAATTTCGATTATATTGCATGTCAAAGGGTGGCCTAGGACTGAATGCAATGTCGCTGGATGGTATTTAGGGAATTTACCTGGAAACTCACAGTTTCTCCCGCAATGTCGTGTCGTCCACCCTTCAGATGAGCTGTGGCCTTTTTCCCTCAGGCGAAGGAGACAAGCAGGCGGACGGGAACAGAGAAGCCCGCTCTGTCGTGTAAGCGCTCTCAGCTATCAAAAGGCACCACGCTGCCCCGTGTGAGGCTCGAACTCACGACCTTCAGATTATGAGACTGACGCGCTGCCTAACTGCGCCAACGAGGCCGGCGGGATGACCGGTCTGAAATGCGAAGCGCTAGCGTGTCGGTGCCTGCCTGCAGGGCGTAGATCCAAAAGCTGCGTTCAGGTCGCAGTCTCCTCTGGAGGTGTGGGTGCGAATCCCACTTTTCCGACAGAACTGTCCTTTGTCCTTTGGCTTCGGATAACAGCTACAGTCTTCAGCGCTTGGCAGAACATGTGGAGCTATATTTGAATCGAATCAACATTTCGTTAGGGATTCAGACCACAAGCTGGGTGTAGCCGCAACGGGTCAGCTCCCACCACGCAAGCGTGTCAGGTTGGCCGAGCGGTCTAAGGCGCTGCGTTCAGGTCGCAGTCTCCCCTGGAGGCGTGGGTTCGAATCCCACTTCTGACAGACTTAAGTTTCTGCTACGGACAACAGCTACGGTCTTCAGCCGCAAGGCTGTAACTTTGCCAACTTTGCCTTGTGTCAGGGCATTAACTTTGCCAAAGCACCACATTTCAGTCGACGTCAGAATTAGTATAAAGTGGCAGTAACTTCCGTTAAACTTGAGAATTACTCCGTTTTATCGTTTGTGCGACGTCACTCCTTCCCCGATACCAAGTTGCAGGCACTTTTAAAGAATGCCTTGAAAGACTATGTCAAGTCGTAATAGAATCGAGTCAATATTTCCTTAAGATGAAGGCAACATTGCTTTAAGGTTCACGAAAGCTTGCCTTCCCATTAATAGGGAATTTCATTTCCAATGCCAGCATGATATTACCCTTAAGAAAACCTCACAAGAACACCGCCACATGTTACATGAATACGACAGGGATGGTATTCCTGCATTCATTCAGCATTAGCCCAGCGTGAACACTGAATTTCGATTATATTGCATGTCAAAGGGTGGCCTAGGACTGAATGCAATGTCGCTGGATGGTATTTAGGGAATTTACCTGGAAACTCACAGTTTCTCCCGCAATGTCGTGTCGTCCACCCTTCAGATGAGCTGTGGCCTTTTTCCCTCAGGCGAAGGAGACAAGCAGGCGGACGGGAACAGAGAAGCCCGCTCTGTCGTGTAAGCGCTCTCAGCTATCAAAAGGCACCACGCTGCCCCGTGTGAGGCACGACCTTCAGATTATGAGACTGACGCGCTGCCTAACTGCGCCAACGAGGCCGGCGGGATGACCGGTCTGAAATGCGAAGCGCTAGCGTGTCGGTGCCTGCCTGCAGGGCGTAGATCCAAAAGCTGCGTTCAGGTCGCAGTCTCCTCTGGAGGTGTGGGTGCGAATCCCACTTTTCCGACAGAACTGTCCTTTGTCCTTTGGCTTCGGATAACAGCTACAGTCTTCAGCGCTTGGCAGAACATGTGGAGCTATATTTGAATCGAATCAACATTTCGTTAGGGATTGAGACCACAAGCTGGGTGTAGCCGCAATGGGTCAGCTCCCACCACGCAAGCGTGTCAGGATGGCCGAGCGGTCTAAGGCGCTGCGTTCAGGTCGCAGTCTCCCCTGGAGGCGTGGGTTCGAATCCCACTTCTGACAGACTTAAGTTTCTGCTACGGACAACAGCTACGGTCTTCAGCCGCAAGGCTGTAACTTTGCCAACTTTGCCTTGTGTCAGGGCATTAACTTTGCCAAAGCACCACATTTCAGTCGACGTCAGAATTAGTATAAAGTGGCAGTAACTTCCGTTAAACTTGAGAATTACTCCGTTTTATCGTTTGTGCGACGTCACTCCTTCCCCGATACCAAGTTGCAGGCACTTTTAAAGAATGCCTTGAAAGACTATGTCAAGTCGTAATAGAATCGAGTCAATATTTCCTTAAGATGAAGGCAACATTGCTTTAAGGTTCACGAAAGCTTGCCTTCCCATTAATAGGGAATTTCATTTCCAATGCCAGCATGATATTACCCTTAAGAAAACCTCACAAGAACACCGCCACATGTTACATGAATACGACAGGGATGGTATTCCTGCATTCATTCAGCATTAGCCCAGCGTGAACACTGAATTTCGATTATATTGCATGTCAAAGGGTGGCCTAGGACTGAATGCAATGTCGCTGGATGGTATTTAGGGAATTTACCTGGAAACTCACAGTTTCTCCCGCAATGTCGTGTCGTCCACCCTTCAGATGAGCTGTGGCCTTTTTCCCTCAGGCGAAGGAGACAAGCAGGCGGACGGGAACAGAGAAGCCCGCTCTGTCGTGTAAGCGCTCTCAGCTATCAAAAGGCACCACGCTGCCCCGTGTGAGGCTCGAACTCACGACCTTCAGATTATGAGACTGACGCGCTGCCTAACTGCGCCAACGAGGCCGGCGGGATGACCGGTCTGAAATGCGAAGCGCTAGCGTGTCGGTGCCTGCCTGCAGGGCGTAGATCCAAAAGCTGCGTTCAGGTCGCAGTCTCCTCTGGAGGTGTGGGTTCGAATCCCACTTTTCCGACAGAACTGTCCTTTGTCCTTTGGCTTCGGATAACAGCTACAGTCTTCAGCGCTTGGCAGAACATGTGGAGCTATATTTGAATCGAATCAACATTTCGTTAGGGATTCAGACCACAAGCTGGGTGTAGCCGCAACGGGTCAGCTCCCACCACGCAAGCGTGTCAGGATGGCCGAGCGGTCTAAGGCGCTGCGTTCAGGTCGCAGTCTCCCCTGGAGGCGTGGGTTCGAATCCCACTTCTGACAGACTTAAGTTTCGGCTACGGACAACATCTACGGTCTTCAGCCGCAAGGCTGTAACTTTGCCTTGTGTCAGGGCATTAACTTTGCCAAAGCACCACATTTCAGTCGACGTCAGAATTAGTATAAAGTGGCAGTAACGCCGACGGGCGTTCCGTTAAACTTGAGAATTACTCCGTTTTATCGTTTGTGCGACATCACTCCTTCCCCGATACCAAGTTGCAGGCACTTTTAAAGAATGCCTTGAAAGACTATGTCAAGTCGTAATAGAATCGAGTCAATATTTCCTTAAGATGAAGGCAACATTGCTTTAAGGTTCACGAAAGCTTGCCTTCCCATTAATAGGGAATTTCATTTCCAATGCCAGCATGATATTACCCTTAAGAAAACCTCACAAGAACACCGCCACATGTTACATGAATACGACAGGGATGGTATTCCTGCATTCATTCAGCATTAGCCCAGCGTGAACACTGAATTTCGATTATATTGCATGTCAAAGGGTGGCCTAGGACTGAATGCAATGTCGCTGGATGGTATTTAGGGAATTTACCTGGAAACTCACAGTTTCTCCCGCAATGTCGTGTCGTCCACCCTTCAGATGAGCTGTGGCCTTTTTCCCTCAGGCGAAGGAGACAAGCAGGCGGACGGGAACAGAGAAGCCCGCTCTGTCGTGTAAGCGCTCTCAGCTATCAAAAGGCACCACGCTGCCCCGTGTGAGGCACGACCTTCAGATTATGAG
Source organism: Garra rufa (assembly GCF_049309525.1). Classification (NCBI taxonomy): domain Eukaryota; kingdom Metazoa; phylum Chordata; class Actinopteri; order Cypriniformes; family Cyprinidae; genus Garra; species Garra rufa. The sequence goes on from NC_133362.1 coordinate 72,197,132, forward strand.
ACTGACGCGCTGCCTAACTGCGCCAACGAGGCCGACGGGATGACCGGTCTGAAATGCGAAGCGCTAGCGTGTCGGTGCCTGCCTGCAGGGCGTAGATCCAAAAGCTGCGTTCAGGTCGCAGTCTCCTCTGGAGGTGTGGGTGCGAATCCCACTTTTCCGACAGAACTGTCCTTTGTCCTTTGGCTTCGGATAACAGCTACAGTCTTCAGCGCTTGGCAGAACATGTGGAGCTATGTTTGAATCGAATCAACATTTCGTTAGGGATTCAGACCACAAGCTGGGTGTAGCCGCAACGGGTCAGGATGGCCGAGCGGTCTAAGGCGCTGCTTTCAGATCGCAGTCTCCCCTGGAGGCGTTGGTTCGAATCCCTCTTCTGACAGACTTAAGTTTCGGCTACAGACAACAGCTACGGTCTTCAGCCGCAAGGCTGTAACTTTGCCAACTTTGCCTTGTGTCAGGGCATTAACTTTGCCAAAGCACCACATTTCAGTCGACGTCAGAATTAGTATAAAGTGGCAGTAACGCCGACGGGCGTTCCGTTAAACTTGAGAATTACTCCTTGTATCGTTTGTGCGACGTCACTCCTTCCCCGATACCAAGTTGCAGGCACTTTTAAAGAATGCCTTGAAAGACTATGTCAAGTCGTAATAGAATCGAGTCAATATTTCCTTAAGATGAAGGCAACATTGCTTTAAGGTTCACGAAAGCTTGCCTTCCCATTAATAGGGAATTTCATTTCCAATGCCAGCATGATATTACCCTTAAGAAAACCTCACAAGAACACCGCCACATGTTACATGAATACGACAGGGATGGTATTCCTGCATTCATTCAGCATTAGCCCAGCGTGAACACTGAATTTCGATTATATTGCATGTCAAAGGGTGGCCTAGGACTGAATGCAATGTCGCTGGATGGTATTTAGGGAATTTACCTGGAAACTCACAGTTTCTCCCGCAATGTCGTGTCGTCCACCCTTCAGATGAGCTGTGGCCTTTTTCCCTCAGGCGAAGGAGACAAGCAGGCGGACGGGAACAGAGAAGCCCGCTCTGTCGTGTAAGCGCTCTCAGCTATCAAAAGGCACCACGCTGCCCCGTGTGAGGCTCGAACTCACGACCTTCAGATTATGAGACTGACGCGCTGCCTAACTGCGCCAACGAGGCCGGCGGGATGACCGGTCTGAAATGCGAAGCGCTAGCGTGTCGGTGCCTGCCTGCAGGGCGTAGATCCAAAAGCTGCGTTCAGGTCGCAGTCTCCTCTGGAGGTGTGGGTGCGAATCCCACTTTTCCGACAGAACTGTCCTTTGTCCTTTGGCTTCGGATAACAGCTACAGTCTTCAGCGCTTGGCAGAACATGTGGAGCTATATTTGAATCGAATCAACATTTCGTTAGGGATTCAGACCACAAGCTGGGTGTAGCCGCAACGGGTCAGCTCCCACCACGCAAGCGTGTCAGGTTGGCCGAGCGGTCTAAGGCGCTGCGTTCAGGTCGCAGTCTCCCCTGGAGGCGTGGGTTCGAATCCCACTTCTGACAGACTTAAGTTTCTGCTACGGACAACAGCTACGGTCTTCAGCCGCAAGGCTGTAACTTTGCCAACTTTGCCTTGTGTCAGGGCATTAACTTTGCCAAAGCACCACATTTCAGTCGACGTCAGAATTAGTATAAAGTGGCAGTAACTTCCGTTAAACTTGAGAATTACTCCGTTTTATCGTTTGTGCGACGTCACTCCTTCCCCGATACCAAGTTGCAGGCACTTTTAAAGAATGCCTTGAAAGACTATGTCAAGTCGTAATAGAATCGAGTCAATATTTCCTTAAGATGAAGGCAACATTGCTTTAAGGTTCACGAAAGCTTGCCTTCCCATTAATAGGGAATTTCATTTCCAATGCCAGCATGATATTACCCTTAAGAAAACCTCACAAGAACACCGCCACATGTTACATGAATACGACAGGGATGGTATTCCTGCATTCCTTCAGCATTAGCCCAGCGTGAACACTGAATTTCGATTATATTGCATGTCAAAGGGTGGCCTAGGACTGAATGCAATGTCGCTGGATGGTATTTAGGGAATTTACCTGGAAACTCACAGTTTCTCCCGCAATGTCGTGTCGTCCACCCTTCAGATGAGCTGTGGCCTTTTTCCCTCAGGCGAAGGAGACAAGCCGGCGGACGGGAACAGAGAAGCCTGCTCTGTCGTGTAAGCGTTCTCAGCTATCAAAAGGCACCACGCTGCCCCGTGTGAGGCTCGAACTCACGACCTTCAGATTATGAGACTGACGCGCTGCCTAACTGCGCCAACGAGGCCGGCGGGATGACCGGTCTGAAATGCGAAGCGCTAGCGTGTCGGTGCCTGCCTGCAGGGCGTAGATCCAAAAGCTGCGTTCAGGTCGCAGTCTCCTCTGGAGGTGTGGGTGCGAATCCCACTTTTCCGACAGAACTGTCCTTTGTCCTTTGGCTTCGGATAACAGCTACAGTCTTCAGCGCTTGGCAGAACATGTGGAGCTATATTTGAATCGAATCAACATTTCGTTAGGGATTCAGACCACAAGCTGGGTGTAGCCGCAACGGGTCAGCTCCCACCACGCAAGCGTGTCAGGATGGCCGAGCGGTCTAAGGCGCTGCGTTCAGGTCGCAGTCTCCCCTGGAGGTGTGGGTTCGAATCCCACTTCTGACAGACTTAAGTTTCTGCTACGGACAACAGCTACGGTCTTCAGCCGCAAGGCTGTAACTTTGCCAACTTTGCCTTGTGTCAGGGCATTAACTTTGCCAAAGCACCACATTTCAGTCGACGTCAGAATTAGTATAAAGTGGCAGTAACTTCCGTTAAACTTGAGAATTACTCCGTTTTATCGTTTGTGCGACGTCACTCCTTCCCCGATACCAAGTTGCAGGCACTTTTAAAGAATGCCTTGAAAGACTATGTCAAGTCGTAATAGAATCGAGTCAATATTTCCTTAAGATGAAGGCAACATTGCTTTAAGGTTCACGAAAGCTTGCCTTCCCATTAATAGGGAATTTCATTTCCAATGCCAGCATGATATTACACTTAAGAAAACCTCACAAGAACACCGCCACATGTTACATGAATACGACAGGGATGGTATTCCTGCATTCATTCAGCATTAGCCCAGCGTGAACACTGAATTTCGATTATATTGCATGTCAAAGGGTGGCCTAGGACTGAATGCAATGTCGCTGGATGGTATTTAGGGAATTTACCTGGAAACTCACAGTTTCTCCCGCAATGTCGTGTCGTCCACCCTTCAGATGAGCTGTGGCCTTTTTCCCTCAGGCGAAGGAGACAAGCAGGCGGACGGGAACAGAGAAGCCCGCTCTGTCGTGTAAGCGCTCTCAGCTATCAAAAGGCACCACGCTGCCCCGTGTGAGGCTCGAACTCACGACCTTCAGATTATGAGACTGACGCGCTGCCTAACTGCGCCAGCGAGGCCGGCGGGATGACCGGTCTGAAATGCGAAGCGCTAGCGTGTCGGTGCCTGCCTGCAGGGCGTAGATCCAAAAGCTGCGTTCAGGTCGCAGTCTCCTCTGGAGGTGTGGGTTCGAATCCCACTTTTCCGACAGAACTGTCCTTTGTCCTTTGGCTTCGGATAACAGCTACAGTCTTCAGCGCTTGACAGAACATGTGGAGCTATATTTGAATCGAATCAACATTTCGTTAGGGATTCAGACCACAAGCTGGGTGTAGCCGCAACGGGTCAGCTCCCACCACGCAAGCGTGTCAGGATGGCCGAGCGGTCTAAGGCGCTGCGTTCAGGTCGCAGTCTCCCCTGGAGGCGTGGGTTCGAATCCCACTTCTGACAGACTTAAGTTTCGGCTACGGACAACAGCTACGGTCTTCAGCCGCAAGGCTGTAACTTTGCCAACTTTGCCTTGTGTCAGGGCATTAACTTTGCCAAAGCACCACATTTCAGTCGACGTCAGAATTAGTATAAAGTGGCAGTAACGCAGACGGGCGTTCCGTTAAACTTGAGAATTACTCCGTTTTATCGTTTGTGCGACATCACTCCTTCCCCGATACCAAGTTGCAGGCACTTTTAAAGAATGCCTTGAAAGACTATGTCAAGTCGTAATAGAATCGAGTCAATATTTCCTTAAGATGAAGGCAACATTGCTTTAAGGTTCACGAAAGCTTGCCTTCCCATTAATAGGGAATTTCATTTCCAATGCCAGCATGATATTACCCTTAAGAAAACCTCACAAGAACACCGCCACATGTTACATGAATACGACAGGGATGGTATTCCTGCATTCATTCAGCATTAGCCCAGCGTGAACACTGAATTTCGATTATATTGCATGTCAAAGGGTGGCCTAGGACTGAATGCAATGTCGCTGGATGGTATTTAGGGAATTTACCTGGAAACTCACAGTTTCTCCCGCAATGTCGTGTCGTCCACCCTTCAGATGAGCTGTGGCCTTTTTCCCTCAGGCGAAGGAGACAAGCAGGCGGACGGGAACAGAGAAGCCCGCTCTGTCGTGTAAGCGCTCTCAGCTATCAAAAGGCACCACGCTGCCCCGTGTGAGGCACGACCTTCAGATTATGAGACTGACGCGCTGCCTAACTGCGCCAACGAGGCCGGCGGGATGACCGGTCTGAAATGCGAAGCGCTAGCGTGTCGGTGCCTGCCTGCAGGGCGTAGATCCAAAAGCTGCGTTCAGGTCGCAGTCTCCTCTGGAGGTGTGGGTGCGAATCCCACTTTTCCGACAGAACTGTCCTTTGTCCTTTGGCTTCGGATAACAGCTACAGTCTTCAGCGCTTGGCAGAACATGTGGAGCTATATTTGAATCGAATCAACATTTCGTTAGGGATTCAGACCACAAGCTGGGTGTAGCCGCAACGGGTCAGCTCCCACCACGCAAGCGTGTCAGGATGGCCGAGCGGTCTAAGGCGCTGCGTTCAGGTCGCAGTCTTCCCTGGAGGCGTGGGTTCGAATCCCACTTCTGACAGACTTAAGTTTCTGCTACGGACAACAGCTACGGTCTTCAGCTGCAAGGCTGTAACTTTGCCAACTTTGCCTTGTGTCAGGGCATTAACTTTGCCAAAGCACCACATTTCAGTCGACGTCAGAATTAGTATAAAGTGGCAGTAACGCCGACGGGCGTTCCGTTAAACTTGAGAATTACTCCGTTTTATCGTTTGTGCGACATCACTCCTTCCCCGATACCAAGTTGCAGGCACTTTTAAAGAATGCCTTGAAAGACTATGTCAAGTCGTAATAGAATCGAGTCAATATTTCCTTAAGATGAAGGCAACATTGCTTTAAGGTTCACGAAAGCTTGCCTTCCCATTAATAGGGAATTTCATTTCCAATGCCAGCATGATATTACCCTTAAGAAAACCTCACAAGAACACCGCCACATGTTACATGAATACGACAGGGATGGTATTCCTGCATTCATTCAGCATTAGCCCAGCGTGAACACTGAATTTCGATTATATTGCATGTCAAAGGGTGGCCTAGGACTGAATGCAATGTCGCTGGATGGTATTTAGGGAATTTACCTGGAAACTCACAGTTTCTCCCGCAATGTCGTGTCGTCCACCCTTCAGATGAGCTGTGGCCTTTTTCCCTCAGGCGAAGGAGACAAGCAGGCGGACGGGAACAGAGAAGCCCGCTCTGTCGTGTAAGTGCTCTCAGCTATCAAAAGGCACCACGCTGCCCCGTGTGAGGCACGACCTTCAGATTATGAGACTGACGCGCTGCCTAACTGCGCCAACGAGGCCGGCGGGATGACCGGTCTGAAATGCGAAGCGCTAGCGTGTCGGTGCCTGCCTGCAGGGCGTAGATCCAAAAGCTGCGTTCAGGTCGCAGTCTCCTCTGGAGGTGTGGGTGCGAATCCCACTTTTCCGACAGAACTGTCCTTTGTCCTTTGGCTTCGGATAACAGCTACAGTCTTCAGCGCTTGGCAGAACATGTGGAGCTATATTTGAATCGAATCAACATTTCGTTAGGGATTCAGACCACAAGCTGGGTGTAGCCGCAACGGGTCAGCTCCCACCACGCAAGCGTGTCAGGTTGGCCGAGCGGTCTAAGGCGCTGCGTTCAGGTCGCAGTCTCCCCTGGAGGCGTGGGTTCGAATCCCACTTCTGACAGACTTAAGTTTCGGCTACGGACAACAGCTACGGTCTTCAGCCGCAAGGCTGTAACTTTGCCAACTTTGCCTTGTGTCAGGGCATTAACTTTGCCAAAGCACCACATTTCAGTCGACGTCAGAATTAGTATAAAGTGGCAGTAACGCAGACGGGCGTTCCGTTAAACTTGAGAATTACTCCGTTTTATCGTTTGTGCGACATCACTCCTTCCCCGATACCAAGTTGCAGGCACTTTTAAAGAATGCCTTGAAAGACTATGTCAAGTCGTAATAGAATCGAGTCAATATTTCCTTAAGATGAAGGCAACATTGCTTTAAGGTTCACGAAAGCTTGCCTTCCCATTAATAGGGAATTTCATTTCCAATGCCAGCATGATATTACCCTTAAGAAAACCTCACAAGAACACCGCCACATGTTACATGAATACGACAGGGATGGTATTCCTGCATTCATTCAGCATTAGCCCAGCGTGAACACTGAATTTCGATTATATTGCATGTCAAAGGGTGGCCTAGGACTGAATGCAATGTCGCTGGATGGTATTTAGGGAATTTACCTGGAAACTCACAGTTTCTCCCGCAATGTCGTGTCGTCCACCCTTCAGATGAGCTGTGGCCTTTTTCCCTCAGGCGAAGGAGACAAGCAGGCGGACGGGAACAGAGAAGCCCGCTCTGTCGTGTAAGCGCTCTCAGCTATCAAAAGGCACCACGCTGCCCCGTGTGAGGCACGACCTTCAGATTATGAGACTGACGCGCTGCCTAACTGCGCCAACGAGGCCGGCGGGATGACCGGTCTGAAATGCGAAGCGCTAGCGTGTCGGTGCCTGCCTGCAGGGCGTAGATCCAAAAGCTGCGTTCAGGTCGCAGTCTCCTCTGGAGGTGTGGGTGCGAATCCCACTTTTCCGACAGAACTGTCCTTTGTCCTTTGGCTTCGGATAACAGCTACAGTCTTCAGCGCTTGGCAGAACATGTGGAGCTATATTTGAATCGAATCAACATTTCGTTAGGGATTTAGACCACAAGCTGGGTGTAGCCGCAACGGGTCAGCTCCCACCACGCAAGCGTGTCAGGATGGCCGAGCGGTCTAAGGCGCTGCGTTCAGGTCGCAGTCTCCCCTGGAGGCGTGGGTTCGAATCCCACTTCTGACAGACTTAAGTTTCTGCTACGGACAACAGCTACGGTCTTCAGCCGCAAGGCTGTAACTTTGCCAACTTTGCCTTGTGTCAGGGCATTAACTTTGCCAAAGCACCACATTTCAGTCGACGTCAGAATTAGTATAAAGTGGCAGTAACTTCCGTTAAACTTGAGAATTACTCCGTTTTATCGTTTGTGCGACGTCACTCCTTCCCCGATACCAAGTTGCAGGCACTTTTAAAGAATGCCTTGAAAGACTATGTCAAGTCGTAATAGAATCGAGTCAATATTTCCTTAAGATGAAGGCAACATTGCTTTAAGGTTCACGAAAGCTTGCCTTCCCATTAATAGGGAATTTCATTTCCAATGCCAGCATGATATTACCCTTAAGAAAACCTCACAAGAACACCGCCACATGTTACATGAATACGACAGGGATGGTATTCCTGCATTCATTCAGCATTAGCCCAGCGTGAACACTGAATTTCGATTATATTGCATGTCAAAGGGTGGCCTAGGACTGAATGCAATGTCGCTGGATGGTATTTAGGGAATTTACCTGGAAACTCACAGTTTCTCCCGCAATGTCGTGTCGTCCACCCTTCAGATGAGCTGTGGCCTTTTTCCCTCAGGCGAAGGAGACAAGCAGGCGGACGGGAACAGAGAAGCCCGCTCTGTCGTGTAAGCGCTCTCAGCTATCAAAAGGCACCACGCTGCCCCGTGTGAGGCACGACCTTCAGATTATGAGACTGACGCGCTGCCTAACTGCGCCAACGAGGCCGGTGGGATGACCGGTCTGAAATGCGAAGCGCTAGCGTGTCGGTGCCTGCCTGCAGGGCGTAGATCCAAAAGCTGCGTTCAGGTCGCAGTCTCCTCTGGAGGTGTGGGTGCGAATCCCACTTTTCCGACAGAACTGTCCTTTGTCCTTTGGCTTCGGATAACAGCTACAGTCTTCAGCGCTTGGCAGAACATGTGGAGCTATATTTGAATCGAATCAACATTTCGTTAGGGATTCAGACCACAAGCTGGGTGTAGCCGCAACGGGTCAGCTCCCACCACGCAAGCGTGTCAGGATGGCCGAGCGGTCTAAGGCGCTGCGTTCAGGTCCCAGTCTCCCCTGGAGGCGTGGGTTCGAATCCCACTTCTGACAGACTTAAGTTTCTGCTACGGACAACAGCTACGGTCTTCAGCCGCAAGGCTGTAACTTTGCCAACTTTGCCTTGTGTCAGGGCATTAACTTTGCCAAAGCACCACATTTCAGTCGACGTCAGAATTAGTATAAAGTGGCAGTAACTTCCGTTAAACTTGAGAATTACTCCGTTTTATCGTTTGTGCGACGTCACTCCTTCCCCGATACCAAGTTGCAGGCACTTTTAAAGAATGCCTTGAAAGACTATGTCAAGTCGTAATAGAATCGAGTCAATATTTCCTTAAGATGAAGGCAACATTGCTTTAAGGTTCACGAAAGCTTGCCTTCCCATTAATAGGGAATTTCATTTCCAATGCCAGCATGATATTACCCTTAAGAAAACCTCACAAGAACACCGCCACATGTTACATGAATACGACAGGGATGGTATTCCTGCATTCATTCAGCATTAGCCCAGCGTGAACACTGAATTTCGATTATATTGCATGTCAAAGGGTGGCCTAGGACTGAATGCAATGTCGCTGGATGGTATTTAGGGAATTTACCTGGAAACTCACAGTTTCTCCCGCAATGTCGTGTCGTCCACCCTTCAGATGAGCTGTGGCCTTTTTCCCTCAGGCGAAGGAGACAAGCCTAACTGCGCCAACGAGGCCGGCGGGATGACCGGTCTGAAATGCGAAGCGCTAGCGTGTCGGTGCCTGCCTGCAGGGCGTAGATCCAAAAGCTGCGTTCAGGTCGCAGTCTCCTCTGGAGGTGTGGGTGCGAATCCCACTTTTCCGACAGAACTGTCCTTTGTCCTTTGGCTTCGGATAACAGCTACAGTCTTCAGCGCTTGGCAGAACATGTGGAGCTATATTTGAATCGAATCAACATTTCGTTAGGGATTCAGACCACAAGCTGGGTGTAGCCGCAACGGGTCAGCTCCCACCACGCAAGCGTGTCAGGATGGCCGAGCGGTCTAAGGCGCTGCGTTCAAGCTGGGGAACAATAGTCCGTCAAAGACGGGGAAGAAGGGAAGAAAAGGGGGAAGGAAGAAAAGGAGAAAGGGAAGAAGAAAGAGAAAAAATGATGAAAAGAAAGGGTGAAATGTGACGTTTAAACATAATACTTCATTAGAATGCGCGCTACGATACATTTTCCGGTTTCTTTGTGCGTGAAAATCGCGCATTTATATTACACTGTTTCCTATTGCAGGCGCTCACCAAGACCGGGGTTCGAATCCAGCTAAAGGCAACTTTTTGTATTGTTATTGTTATATTGTTAATTTAATTAAATAAATGCAATTTTTAAGGTTAATAAAGTGTACATATGTACAATTCTTTCATGAAAAATAAAGAATACCAATGGAACTGTGGTATTGTTGATGTTGTTGTTATTATTACTTATTTTGTATTTGTTGTATTAATACTGTTTATTCTGATTAAGCATATTATTATTATTATTCTTTGTTTAATTGATATTACTTATTCTGATTAGGAGTTTTGTATGTTACATTCATTCAAGACATTTACAAATCGGTTATTTGTAATGAAAAAAGATTATTAGTGATAATTAAAATAAAATAGTCATTAATATGCTGAAATATTTTGATTTACAATACAGTAATGAATATTAAATAAATACAATTATATTAACTATTAAATAAGTTTTCAAAGAATAATAAATGAAAAGGGAAATAAAATGAAAATAAAAGTAAAAATCAAAACGCAATCATTTCCCAGTTTGTTTTTATTTTGCAATTATTCCAACAATACAGTAATGAATATTACATAAATAAAATTAAATATTAAATAAGTATTCAAACAACAATAAATTAAAAGGGAAATAAAATGAAAATAAAAGTAAAAATCAAAAAGCAATAATTTCCCAGTTTGTTTTTATTTTACAATTATTCCAACAATACAGTAATGAATATTACATAAGTAAAATTAAATATTGAATACATTTTTAACAGGAGAAACAGGAGAAAAGCAATCATTTCCAAGTTTGTTTTTATTTTGCAATTATTCCAACAATACAGTAATGAATATTACAGTTTTTTTCAATTGCTAACAAGTGTAGCTAACTGTATTTTCAGTTTTACATCTCTCACTGCTCCTGCTCCTCTCACTGCATCTCTCACTGCATCTCTCACTGCTCCTGCATCTCTCACTGCATCTCTCACTGCATCTCTCACTGCTCCTGCATCTCTCACTGCCCCTGCATATCTCACTGCATCTCTCACTGCTCCTGCATCTCTCACTGCATATCTCACTGCATCTCTCACTGCCCCTGCATATCTCACTGCATCTCTCACTGCTCCTGCATCTCTCACTGCATCTCTCACTGCTCCTGCATCTCTCACTGCATCTCTCACTGCTCCTGCATCTCTCACTGCATCTCTCACTGCTCCTGCATATCTCACTGCATCTCTCACTGCTCCTGCATCTCTCACTGCATATCTCACTGCATCTCTCACTGCCCCTGCATATCTCACTGCATCTCTCACTGCTCCTGCATCTCTCACTGCATCTCTCACTGCTCCTGCATCTCTCACTGCATATCTCACTGCCCCTGCATATCTCACTGCATCTCTCACTGCTCCTGCATCTCTCACTGCTCCTGCATCTCTCACTGCATCTCTCACTGCTCTTGCATCTCTCACTGCCCCTGCATATCTCACTGCATCTCTCACTGCTCCTGCATCTCTCACTGCATCTCTCACTGCCCCTGCATATCTCACTGCATCTCTCACTGCTCCTGCATCTCTCACTGCATCTCTCACTGCTCCTGCATATCTCACTGCATCTCTCACTGCCCCTGCATCTCTCACTGCTCCTGCATCTCTCACTGCATTTCTCACTGCTTCTGCATCTCTCACTGCATCTCTCACTGCTCCTGCTCCTCTCACTGGGCCTGCTTTTCTCCCCGGGCCCCTTGCTCTTACTCTTCCTCATCCAGACATAACAGTATTTGTCTTTTTCTGTTTCTGTTTCCAAAAACATCACTCCTCAAAGTCCAGACTGGAATCAGCTGTGGTTGGCCCAGTTAACCCAACATAAATCAGCTGGGTGTCAATTATTCAATTGTTTGTTTATTATCAGCTGAGATATATTGATATTGTTTTTGAACTGATATCATTGCAGAAGCAGAGGTTTTTATACTGTATCTAAAGTTTGGAATATTGTTTTTGCTATTGTGGGATGTTGTGTGGTAACATTCGTAAATACTACAAAAATGATCCATAATTTTGTTGGGAGGTATAGCTTGTCTGTTAAGAAAATGTAAGCATTGTGAAAAGGTGTTCACTGACTGCATATTGGGTGAAAACGACATGAAATGTGTGAATGGTATGGCCACAAAAGACCGATGCTGTGCTAATTGTGTTTAAAGTTTTGAAAATGTGACAACTGGTTGGACAAACGCTTGTTAGCGACTGAAAAAAACTGTAAATAAATAAAATTAAAAATAAAAAAGTATTCAAAGAACAATAAATGAAAAGGGAAATAAAATGAAAATAAAAGTAAAAAACAAAAAGCAATCATTTCCCAGTTTGTTTTTATTTTGCAATTATTCCAACAATACAATAATGAATATTAAATAAATAAAATTAAATATTAAATAAGTTTTTAAACAACAATAAATGAAAAGGTAAATAAAATGAAAATAAAAGTAAAAAACAAAAAGCAATAACTTCCCAGTTTGTTTTTATTTTGCAATTATTCCAAAAATACTGTAATGAATATTACATAAATAAAATTAAATATTAAATACATTTTCAAACAACAATAAATGCAAAGGCAAATAAAATGAAAATAAAAGTAAAAAACAAAAAGCAATCATTTGCCAATTTGTTTTTATTTTGCAATTGTGCCAACAGAATGGTAATGAATATTAAATAAATAAAATTAAATATTAAATAAGTATTCAAAGAACAATAAATTAAAAGGGAAATAAAATTACAAATATTAAGTTTTCAAAACCAATAAATAAGTTAAATGAAAAGTTAAGTTCTCAAAAACAAGAAATAAAAAGTTTAATAAAATATTAAATAATAGTTAAAAAAAACTATAAAAAGTTGAAAACACAATTTTTTTTTTTACACAAATATTAACAATAGTGAACTCTTTTCCCTATATACACCACATACACACAAATATGTACGTTATTTGGGAAGGGTTTTCCGCATTTCCTCCAGCCACTGTTCTTTTGTAACAGTTTCAGTCTGTGGGCAGTACACCCTGCCCCTGTACTGGCTATGCCCCGTTGCACTTGTTTTAAATTGCCCACACTTCTTACAAGTGTTTGCTTCTACAGTTCTCCAGTAGGGTCTCTTGGGCATGGTTTGCGGACTGGCAGTTGGTGCAGCAGGTTGTGAACTGGTACCCTGCACAACTGTAGGCTGAATTATTGGCATCCCCTGGACCAATGGGATTCCCTGAACCATCGGCATACCCTGGACCATCGCCATTCCCTGGACCATTGGCAGTCTTTGGACCACTTGCAGACCCTGTAGCACTGGCACACCCTGAAGCATTGGCACTCCCTGAAAACTTGGTCCTGTTGATACGACTATGTTGGGTACCATCTGCACTGATACTCCAGGTGCTGATGGCGTAACTGACACAGGACTCTGTGCTGGTGCCTTGGGTCTGAGAGGGGGTCGTCCAAAAGAAGTCTGCCTCTGCTTTGCCTGACCTGCTGTGCTCTCTGGTAGCTTGTACTGGTGCTGCTCCGCTGGTTGTTCTGTCTCAGTCCGTAGACGTTTGGCAGCCTGGAGAGGCTCCTGAGCTTCAGGGAGGGGCTGAGGCAACTGAATGCCCTGAAGCAGCACAGACAGCTCCTGCTTTTTCTGTCTGTTGTTGTGCCACTGAATCAGTGTGTTCTGGTTAACCTCCACCAGCTGCAGTGATGTTCCTCCCATCACCAAGCTGTTGCCCAGTACAAGCTGCCTTATCCTTCTGTAGTCTTGAAGGATCAGAGACCATCTTGACAGTGCTCCCTTGCCTTTTCTTTTGGGGCTTGGGTGAGCAGTGCAAAGCCTGATGAAGATGGTCTCCACCAGGCGGCAACAGTCAGGCCATTGTGCAGGTGCGCTGCTTGCACCCAGCACACATCTGGTGGTGCTCTCTACTCCAGGGGTTTGAGTGGGCCTCTTAGGTACTCTGAAGCGTCCACTCAGCAGTCTCTTCTGATGTCGAGCTGCATACACCACCCGTTGCTTGTCCTGGTCATCCAGGTTCTGCCAAAGTGCAATTATGGTGTTGGCTTCCTGGTTGGTCAGGCTGAGGGCTGTGTGACCACGGAGATCCACCAGATATTCTGCCAACCTGTCCACATGTTGATAACCAGGGACATTTTGGCTGTCAACGGCCTATTAAAAAACACCAAAACGTGGTACAATTATTACATTATCATATTTGTTTGATGTACAATTCCATAACAGATTATTATAATTTTTATCAGTGTGAAGCTGCTTTGGCACATTCTTTATAGTATAAAGCACAATGGAAAGAAAGCTGACTTGACTTGATGTGTATTTGCTGCTTACTAATGACTTTGATTCTTTTAAATGTTGTTTCATCTTGCACTTACCATTTCTTCATCATCTTCCTGACCAGCATCCTCTGGCTCTGAGGGAAGAGGTGAAACAGATGTTTCAGATGGGACAGGTGAGACAGCAGTCCCTGAGGGTCCAGGTGATGTGGGAGACTGTGAGAGGCCTTGTGTAGGGTCAGGGACTGGTGAAGGGGATGGAGAGCCCAGTACAGAAGTACCACTAAGTGCAAGTGTGGAAGAGGGTGGTGACAAGTCAGCCTCCAGATCAGTAATGGTCTGATCCTCGCTGATGTCACAGAAGCCCTCATCTTCATCTCGCTCCTCCACACTGAGGTCTTCAATGAGCTCTGCGTTCTGCTCGGAGTCTGGATTCATGTCCTGCAGTGCCTGACCTGTCTGCTGAAACAGATACTGGACTCCAATGAGCTCACCTGAAATAAAAATAATAAACAAACAGGAATTAAATACAATGCTGAATCATTGAGGAGGAAAAAAACATATGCAAAAACACATAATGCAACACAATACAAATGATAATTGAGAGACGTACAAATAAATATTCCTCAAAAACCTATTGTATCATATTAGATACTTACATGTAACATGATTTTCCAAATGCCTTTTTCTTGATTAAAAGTATAAACTATCAATAAAGTTTGGATAATGTCGATAATTTAAAAGCCTTAGAAATTTGCATATCAATCATGACAGTAGACTTTGTAGAGTTAAATATATAGACAGAGATTACACAGAAATTCTAAGTTCATTAACAATAACACTTTTTCTTACCGGTGTAACAGGCAGGGGAACAAAATGTTGGAACCACTTTCTTGCCAAACAGCTTTTCATAGTTGCTGTTTACACAGTGAACAAGTTCTCCTGTGTAGCTGCATAAAGCTGATGGTTCTGCTGACAATGAAGCAGCCTCCCTGTCCTGGTTCCACCGGTGTAGTCCCTCCAGCAGATAAATCTGAAAGTTAAGACTGTTTGCACTGGTCCCTGTTAATGGACACAACAGTGTAAAGGTGAGTGTTAAAGAAACACAAAAGACAAGTAATGTGTTTTATATATATACATACATATATATATATATACATATACATATACACATACATATATATATATATATATTATATATATGCACAGGGAGTATGACAGAGACATACCTGGGATGAAACGGTTCAGGTGTAGGTGAAAGGACTCGAGAGAAGTGGAGCCTCTGGCACATCTGTATGTCGTTAGAAGCACACCTCCCTTGGTTAAGCTTCCAGTCTCTATATAGAGCACAACACCAGGGGGGTCTTGGATGCACTTTACATGCTTCTTCTGGACACTCCAGATGTGCTCCATCCTTTTTTGATCCAGGAGAGGAACACCCAGGGAGTCATTGCCCTTGCTGCTCAAGAGCTCTGTAAACAGCCGTTCAAGGAGAAGGATGGTAGTCTCCTCTCCGCGGGTTCTCCTCCGGCAATGTAGAGCCAGCTCATTCCTGGTAAGATGCTTGTTGACATCTTCATCTGCCAGCGAAGGCCAACCCTGGGAGATCAATAGCGCTCTCTTTGCTTTGCGAAGCACTGAGAGATCAGCTGCATCCCATTCAAAGATGCACGCTGATAGCCGCGACATGAAGATGGGGTACAGCTGATGGGCATCAGTTGTACACCCCAGGGCAATCCTGCGCATAAAATGCCAGATGTCCAAGCGTATCATGAGATCTGGCCAACCTCTGAATCTGGTTTTCAGCTTCGTCTCGCCCACCTCAGTGCAGCACCCACAGTCCACATACAACACAGCAGGTGGATCCACACCAGCCTGTTGGTATCTTTTCACCAGACCATCTACCATCATATCCAGTCCTGCTCCTTCCTGGGCTGTCAGCACGCTCATGAGCACCTGACCAAACTCATTGCCGACAGAGGTAAGCCAGAGTCCCGTTCCCCTCGCTGTCCCAGCCAGCTTCTTGGTTATCTGTAATAAGACATGATATGGAACATGCTGTAAATGCAATCAAACATCCCACCATGTAAAATACAGATATACTGCTGTGTTGTGTATATAAACAACAGCATTAATAAACAAAAATCCACAACTAACCTTTTTAGTAGAATCCATCTTCAAGACAGAGCCATAGGTGGATGTTATCCTTGCATGGATTTCATCCAGCCTTGTTAGGATGTCTTGGCTGTACACGGTGAGTAGCCACTTGCAGCTTGGCACCACTGTAGGCTGTGGGGGTTCCTGGAATTTTACTGGCAACACTCCAGGTCGATTAAGAAAGTCGACACACTGGGTGGTGTATCGGGCCAGACGCTGGAGCCACTCCTCGCTGTGGTTTTCACGCAGCTGCTTTATCACCCGCGTGGGGCTGTTGCCTAAGCTACGCTCACGCAGTAGCCGGATGACCCGCATATCACAGGCATACCTTAGAAAAAGCAAAATACACTCATTCATATATTTTACATATTTGATTTGTAAACTATTTGCATATGTATGTGATGATGGCCTAACAACATGATGCAGAATGAAAGTGTGCTTACTTCCGCGTGAGGATAACCCGAAACTCAGAGCGATGACCCAGGTCTAGCTGTTGCAGGACTGTCTGACTCCAGGACACATGCGAGGCTCTACACTTGGTACAGATGAGGGTTTCTGTAACCATGCTGTACATTCTGTCGATGTCCAGAACCTGCCGTGCCCTTTTGTGCAGACCACCTCCTGTCAGTTGATGCCGTCCGCAGGCAGGATTGGGACAGAGAATCTTGACCCTCCACAGCTTGTACGGCATCCACAGCAGAAGTGCATGACAAAAGAATCTGTCTGGAGCTGGACCCTGATTGTAGGTAAGTGCTGGCTGTGGTGGGTAATACCAGAGCTGGAGGTCATCACGGAGCTCTGGCTTTCCCTTGGACCCCATTTTGAAAAGCCTTTTGCCAATCCACTTGTGATCTTCTGGTGGCAAGGTCTCCGACCACAAACGAGGAAGTGGAACTACAGATGGAGCTTTCAATAATGTCCCCGAAGGAAACGTCTGTGAAAGAAAAAAGACAAACCATTTAGTCAAGTAAGGTTATTGATTTAATAAGCATTTCATCAAGGCATGGCTACTTTTACATAAAATGATCATTACAATTATTGTTTTCTTTTTTGTGTTGTATTACAATGATAATTATGACAACGAAACGGATAACTTTATATTACCCATTTCTGTCTTCCAAAAAAAAAGGAATTATATATAAAATATTCTAAAGTCTTGCTTGATATATAAAAGAATACATTTTACAAACAATCTATCTTTATTTTGACACATGAATGTTAACATCTATAAATTATTTATCATTAGTAAATTAGGATTCCGTCAGCTTGACATTATTACCATAGTTTGATTGTTGTTGTTTTATCAGCTGTTTATCAGTGTTTTAAGAAACTACTGGTAATAAAAGTCAGGTAACACTTTATTTTAAGGTGTCCTTGTGACACGTTACATGTACTTACTATCATAATAACAATTATTAATGCATAAGTACATGCAAGTAACCCTAAGACAAACCCTAATCCGAACCCTAAACATTTAGTAAGTACATATAGGAAATTATATTATATTACTCAGTACTTAAATGTATAATTACACTGTAACAAAGACACCTCAAAATAAAGGGTTACACTTTATTTTAAGGTATCCTTGTTACAGTGTAATTACACATTTAAGTACTTACTAATATAAATTAACTTATTGTATTAATGTATTTACTATAGGGTTAGAATTTGATTTAGGGTCACTTGCATGTTATTAAATGTTATTATAATAGTAAGTACATGTAACATTTAATAAGGACACCTTGTGTAACCAAAAGTCATATTCAAAAAATCAGGGCATGTGAGCCTTTTCACATCTCTAGACATACTTTAAGTGAAAAAACAACAACAAAATAAATCAATTTATTTTCAAAGTGTTTGTTATGGAGTTAGAATTGTTGCATAATTCCAAATAAATACATTATGATCCACAAATAAATGTAAAGCGATTGACAAAAACAACCATATACACAAAATAAATAAAATGAGATCCACAAATAAATTCCACAAACATGAATTATATTCACAAGTAAAAAAATTCGAATTGCAAATAAAAAACATACTCACAAATATATATTTTTAATCCTACAAACACAAATTCGACCTGCATTTATATGTGAATCGCGTACTGTGCATTTATAGATCGCTACTCGTATTTGTGGATTGCTCTCTGTGCATTTGTAAATCACTGCGCGTATTTGTGAATTTTGAAACATTTCAAGCGTCAAGACCATAGACTGTAAGGTCAAGACGCAAACTAATCCACAAATGCATGGACTCCACCCACCTTTTACTTAAGCCAATCAGATACCGGCCACGTGGGGCTGACCAATCGTTGCATGTTCTTGCTCCAACCAATCACGTTTTTATACGGTGACCGTAAGGGGAAACCTTCGGTTCACTTATGTTTGTCTTGGCCACTACATTTAACTCGTGGGAACCTGATATTATGTCGTGGCCACGAGATATTAATTCGTGAGAACATCATATTATGTTAGCATATGTTATTTGTCATATTCGTTATTTTCCCCTTCATTTTGATCTCTTAACTCTCTGAATGTAGGTTCTATGACTGTGATATTTACTGGAATGCAGTTCAAAGGTTGAATGTAATATATATTGTATTTTATTTAGTCTATTAATGGACAAATATAGTGTTTCACTAAAGAGTGAATTAATCACGTAGTTTCGTTTGGAAATCATTTATCGTCAGAGTAAAATAGGCCTACATGACATTCCTTCTATTAACGTTAACTGATCGTCTTTTTTCCGTAGTTGTATTATTATTATCGTCATCATTATTATAATTATTACTATTATTATTAGCCTATTATTATTGTATATATTTTTATTTTTGTTTATATTCATTTTCCCTCTTGATTTCTATCTCTTTACTTAACTTTCTATATGGAAATGATACTGTGTAAATGCTTGACATTTCACTGAGGAATGAATCATTCACGTAGTTTAATTTGTAAATGAAAACGTGGGCAACACACAGGCATAATTACAATCATAAAGTCATATAATATATGTCAAGCATTTTACAGTATCATTAATCATCATATAGAACGTTAAGAGATCAAAATTAAGGGGGGAAACGAATATAAACGAAAATAAAAATATATAAAATGTAGGCTAATAATAATAGTAATAATTATAATAATGATGACGATAATAATAATACAACTACGGAAAAAAGACGATCAGTTAATAGAAGGAATGTCATGTAGGCCTATTTTACTCTTACGATAAATGATTTCCAAACGAAACTACGTGATTAATTCACTCTTTAGTGAAACACTAGATTTGTCTATTAATAGACTAAATAAAATACAATATATGTTAAATTCAACCTTTGAACTGCATTCCAGTAAATATCCCAGTCATAGAACCTACATTCAGAAAGTTAAGAGATCAAAATGAA
>NC_133362.1:72217067-72232067 GCF_049309525.1 Garra rufa
AGAATGCACAGCAAAGCAAAAAAACTATCTCAAGATCTTCGTAATCATATCGTTGAAAAGCATTTTGATGGGAATGGTTATGGGGCATTTCCAAAATGCTGAATGTTCCTGTAATCACTGTGGGGGCCATTATCTGGAAATGGAAAGAGCATCAGTTCACCATAAACCGGCTACGATCAGGTGCTCCAAGTAAGATTCCTGTCCAAGGAGTCCAAAGAATTATCAGGAGAGTTCTCCAAGAGAACCACTCGGGCAGAACTTCAGGAAGACCTTGCATCAGCAGGTACTGTTGTTTCAAAGAAAACTATAAGCAATGCACTGAACCGCAATGGCCTCCATGCACACTCACCACGCAAGACTCAACAAAAAGCATTTTGAAGCTCAGTTAAAGTTTGCAAAACAGCATTTGGAGAAGCCTGTGGATTATCAGAGGCTATAGTATGGTCAGATGAAAGCAAAATTTAACTTTTTGGCAGTCATTCTACACACCATGTTTGGAGAAGAAATGGCACTGCCCACCACCCCAAGAACACCATACCAACAGTTAAGTTTGGGGGTGGAAGCATCATGGTTTGGGGCTGCTTTTCAGCAAGGGGTACTGGCAGACTTCATATTATTGAACGCAGGATGAATGGAGAAATGTACCGG
Organism: Garra rufa; assembly: GCF_049309525.1. Lineage (NCBI taxonomy): Eukaryota > Metazoa > Chordata > Actinopteri > Cypriniformes > Cyprinidae > Garra > Garra rufa. Next base: position 72,217,716 of record NC_133362.1, read on the forward strand.
GATATTCTGGATAAAAATCTGCTGCCATTTACCATAAAGCTGAAAATGAAAAGAGGATGGACATTTCAGCAAGACAATGATCCCAAACACAAGGCCAAGGAAACAATGAAGTGGATTCAAAGAAAGAAAATCAAGTTGCTTGAATGGCCCAGTCAATCACCTGACGTAAATCAGGTGGAGAGAACTGAAGATCAAAGTTCATTAAAGACGCCCAAGGAACCTTTAAGATTTAAAGACCGTTTGTGTGGAAGAATGGGCCAGAATCACTCCTGAGCAATGCAGATGACTGGTCTCTCCATACAAGAGGTGTCTACAAGCTGTAATCGCCAACAAAGGCTTTTCTACAAATAGAAATATAAAGTGTGTTCAATACTTATTCCCTGTGTCATTTCACTTTATTTATTATGACTCAACTTGTATACTTAAATGTTCTGATTTCTTTGTATGAATTCAATATTTGGCTTGATGGCTACATCTGGTGGAAATGATGTGTCAATAGCCCACTTAGAAATACCCTTACTGATAAAAATGCTGATGTGTCAAATACTTATTTTCCCCGCTGTATATTAGAGTCCTTTAAATAGAAGAGATGTAGTTTTTTATGCAGATGAAATTTAACCTATGAAATTTGCAATTTTATAGTGTCATCAACTACATAAAATGCAGTGTTACAGTCCAAACCAATATTGTGGGTGTATCTATTGTAAATATCTTAAATATCTATATTTCAGCACTTTGTGTTGGAATGTTTCTAGAAGCACATTAATTTTGAGTCGTTTCCCAAAATGAAAATAAATGTAGAAGTGTTTCTGACTCAAGATTACACAGAGAACATTAAGGTGGTATATTCTACTAATAGTAACTAGATAAAAAAGTTTGTCAAGACAAACTTTAAGTTGGCTTGAGAAAGCCGGACCAGAAAGTTTAAAGAAGTTTAATGTTTTAAGAAGTTTAAAAAGTTTAAGAAATTAAAGTACAAAAAGTTGTACAAGTTTAAAAGCAAGTTGCTAGTATGTTTTTAGTTGTTTAAGCATGGTTAGCAAGTTACAAGCATGATTAGCATGTCACTAGCATGTTGTTAGCATGCCTGGCATGACGTTAACAAGATGCTAGCATGGATAGCATGTTGCTAGCATTACTAGCATGTTACTAGCATGATGTTAGCATGACTCACATGTCGTTAGCATGACTAGCATGTTGTAAGCATGTCGTTAGCATTACTAGCATGTCACTAGCATGATTTTAGCATGTTGCTAGCATGCCACTAGCATTATTTTAACATGACTAACAAGTCGCTAGTATGATTTTAGCATGACTAGCAAGCCGCTAACATGATTTTAGCAAGTCGCTAACATGATTTTAGCATGACTAACAAGTCACTAGCATGATTTTAACATGACTAGCAAGTCACTAGCATGATTTTAGCATGACTAGCAAGTCGCTGGCATGATTTTAACATGACTAGCAAGTCGCTAGCATGATTTTAGCATGACTAGCAAGTCGCTAGCATGATTTTAGGATGACTAGCAAATCATTAGCATGATTGTAACATGACTAGCAAGTCACTAGCATGATTTTAGCATGACTAGCAAGTCGCTAGCATGATTTTAGGATGACTAGCAAATCATTAGCACGACTTTAGCATGATTAGCAAGTCGCTAGCATGATTTTAGCATTACTAGCAAGTCGCTAGCAAGATTTTAGTATGACTAGCAAGTCGCTAGTATGATTTTAGCATGACTAGCAAAGTCGCTAGTGTAGTGGAACGCGCATTCCTGGGCCCAGTTTATGGCAAAGGCCCCTTCCTGACCACAATAGTGGACAAAGGTTTGCTACATTTTGATTGGATCTTGGTGGACTAACTTAAGCCAACTGTCTAACGCCATCAGATAAGGATGCCAGGACAACTGCCAGACACTTCTTAGAGGACCAGAGGAGACCTTTGGTACAAAAACCCGGGAAGGACAGAACTTCCTATTGGTCAAGATGCAGTTTCTGCCCTTCACCCACCTTGAGACTGCTTCCTAAGGTTTGGTCCTGTGACAGCCATAAAAATTCCTTAGGATCTCCAGACGCAGCAGCAGTGGGTGAAACAAAGAGAGATCACAAAGATCCATCCAAATCCATTCATAACTATGTTTTCAAACCTTGAACTGATGCGAACCGTAACACACACATCTTATACTTATTCAGAGAAATAAGTAGTCTCACTGACAGCGATGTGTAGTGCAACATCTTACACAAACTCAGCTGTTAATGGACAAATGAATGCATGCATGACAGTTCAATCTTTTCCCATCATGTTTGGACTTAATGTGTTCATTTCAATGACCAAATGTTTTCTGATTGTGTTTTGGAAAGTGAGAAATGCACCAATAAAACATTATTGACACTTTTCTAACTTTGTGTTTGGACTTCCACAAGAGGAAAGAAGAGTGGGCTACCCCATGTCCCCCCACTCTGATGGAACCAGCCAATCACAGCATGGAAATGGAGAAGCACCAAATTGCAATCTCCTCCTCATCGGAAAGGTATAAAGGTACATATCCAAAAGACACTCCTTGTTCTGAGTCTGCGGCCCGTTACAGGGAAGGCTGCAACAGATAACTAAGTACTGAGTCTGAGTCCCGTTGGGGAAAGACATAACAGTTACACCAGTTCTGAGTCTGAGCCCTGGCAGGGTAAGACACTAACAGAGCAACAAAGTACTGAGTCTGACCTGCAAGGGTGAGACAATAACAGCTACACCTCCATTCTGAGTCTCTGGAACGTCCAGGAGACAGTAACAGATCAAAAACTTCTTTCTAAGTCTGCAGCCCGTTACTGGGAAGGCAGCTACAGATATCTCCATTCTGAGTCTCTAGCTCTACAAGAGAGAGACACTAACAGACACAACCATTCTGAGCCTACTGTCCAGAGAGACAGAAACAGACGCTCCACGCTTCAAGTCTCCAGCTTTAAGGCAGCAGCAGATATGACCACGTTCTGTCTGTGAGGAAAGAGATATTTTCCACGTTCAGAGTCTTCATCCAGCGAGACAACAACAGATTCCGCACGTCCTGAGTCTCCATCCGAGAGAGACGAAGTGGATTGACCAAGTTCTGTGTCTCTAGCCCAGAGAGGCAGAAGACCAACAGACATTTGCAACAAGGTTAAGCTCCAGCGAGCAAACCTTCACTTCAGGTACCTTTGCTTGCATGTTCCAAGCAAAGGGCCTTCAGCACCTACACTAGGGCCACATCTGCGTGTTCCAGATCTTAGGACCTTTTGGTGCTCCAGGAGATCAGCATCCTACAGCGCTTCATGCTCAAGGCTGTCGAAACGGATTCCTGCTCCTTTTCCCACTGACTGCTCCCAGCACAACCAGTGGAAGAATTCACCGCCACCGGACTGCTCACTCAACCACAAAGAACGTAAATATCACTTCCAATCCTCTTCCAGAGACCTTGGCATTGTTGTGTACTATCAGTATATGATCTTTCTAATGTACATTAGATATTGTATAGCTGATTGCAGTTGATAACAAATAATAGCTCATTTATTTGTTTGATGCATAATAAGGTTCTTTACCTTATTTGTTTCAGAGTAGCAACAGTTTATCTTTCCATAAGATAACAAAGCTATGACATAGCAACACCCAACTGAATCACATTTTATGCATCTTATGCACTTTATTCCTTTTGCATTTATGGTATTCATTTAATAGTTGATTACTCTTGTCTATCTTTTGTTAATAAAACTTATTTTATTACACTTGTGTCTTCCTTGTGTTGATAATACAGTGAGAGGTTCTACAAGCTAGATATCCCACCAATCTTTCTTATGTGATGTACTCATAACCGCACATTAAGTGACATGTGATCCAAGAATCATAACGTCATCGGTGATACGAGTACCCATCACTACACTATTTCGCCTTCCTAGTGGGCGAAAGCAGAACTCACTACATAATTGGTGTCCCTAGGTGGGCCAAGTTAAAATGAGTTGAGTCTCCTGTAAAATTCACTACACTAGCAGGATTTAAGCATGACTAGCAAGTCATTAGCATGATTTTAGCATGATTACCAAGTCGCCAACATGATTTTAACATGACTAGCAAGTCGCTAACATGATTTTAGCAAGTCACTAGCATGATTTTAGCATGAATAGCAAGTCGTTAGCATGATTTTAGCATTACTAGCAAGTCCCTAGCATGATTTTAGCATTACTAGCAAGTAGAGCCCTGCATTTGAGCCCGAGCCCGTCTGGGCCCGACTTTTTTTTGCCCCTAGGGCCGGGCTTCGGGCCAGTTTTCACGTCATAACTTGCACGCATATCGGGCTTCGGGCCTGCTTTAGAAAAAAACTTTAATGAGATTTAATGCGTGCGGTCCCCGGAAGCGCCACTGATGCGCATAGCAGAGTATGAGCGGATCGCGGAGTGGAGCGGTGTGATTTTGAATGGAGGAAGGAGCGGTTTTTTTTTTTAAAAGTCGGAGCGTCATGGTTTTCACTCTCTTCAAGAGCGCTCCACCCCACCGCTCCATCATGAGTACAATTCATGCCAATGGTCCGTAATATAACTGCACATTAAGCAGGAAATCATATGTTAAACATTTTTAGCTTGATAGAGATGGATCACTCAAATCAGAAATAATGTGATCTGTAGGTAAAATAACTGACGAAAACGTATTATTTTCATTACAAACTTTGCACTGGATAAAGCAGCAATACTCTTTTAATGCTGACAATTATTAGCTGTGGTTGGAACAAATATTGCACACTATGTTTGAAACTCTCCTGTTATTTTATTTTATTATATTTTATGAACAGGACTGTTACATTTCAAACATACTTAATTATTTTTTGACGCGGAGCGGTGTTTCTGATATCAGTGAGCGAGGAGTGGAGCTGGAGCGGAGCGATTATTAAATGCAAGGAGCGCGCAGGGGAAACTGTTGCCGTTCCACTCCGCTTACATACTCTGCGCAGCACAGAGATTTTCAGCCACGTGGTAAAGTTGTGTTTTTGAAGTTTTCTATATTATTATTTATTCTTTATATATTTGTTCATTATTCGTTTACTTTACCACTGCGACTTTGTATGTTCCGGTTTTGCGCAGCAGAGCTGCCTGCCCTGTTCGAACTGTTCTGAGATGGTGATAATAAACTTTAAATCTAACATAGTGATATATTGATGTTTGTTTTATATTTGTGGATTGCATTGTAGACTAGTCAAGTGTTGATTTGATATATAGGTTAAATTGAGTAAACTCACTGTGGACCACATACCACTTGGATATCGATGTCACTTAAAAAACTAAAACTTACATTTAAAAAACAAACAAACACACAAAAAACTCCAAACATTTCTCTAAATTGTTCTGATAAAAAAAAAACGAAACGAAAAAAATATAAACTTTCTATTAAATACGAATCTGGTCTATTTTAATGGCTGTAACAGTATAAGCTGTTTGGCGGAAAAAAAGACGGGCTTCGGGTCGGACTCGGGCCAAAAATTTTGATAAGCTGTCGGACACGGGCCGGGCTACAGCCTGTGCCTCTCGGGCCAGGGCCGGGCTAGGGCTTAGATTTAAGGCCCGTGCAGGGCTCTACTAGCAAGTCCCTAGCATGATTTTAGCATGATTAGCAAGTTGTTAGCATGATTTTAACATGACTAACAAGTCACTAGCATGATTTTAGGATGACTAGCCAATCATTAGCACGACTTTAGCATGCTTAGCAAGTCCCTAGAATGATTTTAGCATGATTAGCAAGTCGCTAGCATGTTTTTAACATGACTAACAAGTCACTAGCATGATTTTAGCATGACTAGCAAATGATTAGCACGACTTTAGCATGATTAGGAAGTCGCTAGCATGATTTTAACATGACTAGCAAGTCACTAACATGATTTTAGCATTACTAACAAGTCTCTAGCATGATTTTAGGATGACTAGCCAATCATTAGCACGACTTTAGCATTATTAGCAAGTCCCTAGCATGATTTTAGCATTATTAGCAAGTCGTTAGCATGATTTTAGCATGATTACCAAGTCGCCAACATGATTTTAAAATGACTAGCAAGTCGCTAACATGATTTTAGCAAGTCGTTAGCATTATTTTAGCATGACTAGCATGTTGCTAGCATGATTTTAACATGATTAACAAGTCGCTAGCATGATTTTAGCATGACTAGCAAGTCCCTAGCATGATTTTAACATGATTAGCAAGTCGCTAACATGATTTTAGCAAGTCGTTAACATGATTTTAGCATTACTAGCAAGTTGCTAGCATGATTTTAGCATGACTAGCAAGTCGCTAGCATGATTTTAGCATTAAAAGCAAGTCGCTAGCATGATTTTAGCATGACTAACAAGTCGCTAGCATGATTTTAACATGACTAGCAAGTCGCTAGCATGATTTTAGCATGAATAGCAAGTCGCTACCATGATTTTAACATGACTAGCAAGTCACTAGCATGATTTTAGCATGACTAGTAAATCATTAGCACCACTTTAGCATGATTAGCAAGTCGCTAGCACGATTTTAGCATTACTAGCAAGTCGCTAGCATGATTTTTTTAATTTTTTTTTTATTACAGATTTTCAAACAGTTTTTCTGAAAATACAAAACAAACCGGAATCCCACAATCTGTATATATGTATATATACACATAAAAAAAATAAAATACATTTTTTTAAAAACACAACAACAACATATATTGGAACATGCACCAGGGACATTGAAAGATACATGCCTAAAACAACGCCACAGACTTAAAAAAATTATTAAACATGGAGTGAAATAAATAAAACATAAATTGCAACTAAGTAAGTAAAAAGGAAGTAAGTAAGGAAGGAAGGAGCCCCAAATTTGATTGAATTTTCTATAAGCTTCATTCTTAGAGAATCGAATCTTTTCAAGCTTGAGAGCAGCAACCATTTCAGCCAACCATTTATGAAAAGTGGGTGGTAGAGCTGACTTCCAGTGCATCAAAATAACCCTTTTAGCAACCACCATGTCAAACATAAGAGACAATTGCTGAAAATGTGTCAAACCTAGTGTATAGTCAGAACATCCAAACAAAGCAAATTCAAAATCTGGACTGATATCTTCTCCAAAGACATTTGAGAACCACTGAAAAATATTCTTCCAAAACTCAGAAATCTCAGGGCAAAACCAAAAAGTATGAGCATGCGTCCCATCTGAACTCCTACATCTATCACATAATGAGGAAACTGAAGGGTAAATTTTATTGAGTTTAGATTTAGTGTAATGTAGCCTATGCAGCACTTTGAACTGTATAAGTTGTAATCTTGCATTAATTGAGCAGGAATGAATTCGTTTCAATCCCTCCTCCCAAATCTCCTTTGAAATATTGAGTCCATTATCACTTTCCCAAGCTACTTTAAGGTGATCTGAAGATACTGCAAAATGAGAGACGAACAAAGAAAAAAACTGTGTCACCAAATGTTTGGCCATGGGAGATTGCCCCAAAAAATTATACAGATCATGATCTTGCGGTAGCTCCTGAAACTCAATAAAATTATTTTTTATAAAATGACGCACATGTAGATATCGAAACAATTGTGACTGGGAAAGATCAAAGAGTTTATATAAGTGTTCAAAAGTGGCAAATTTCCCATCTATATAAAAATCCTTAACTGTGGCCAATCCTTTGCCTCTCCACAGTGAGAATACCTTGTCCGACTTGCCAGGCAAAAAAATTATTATTATCGCAAACAGGCAGGTGTACTGAGGGACATGTAATATTCAAAGCAGTCTTGATTTGATTCAGAATTCTAATGGATGCTAGCATGATTTTAGCATGATTAGCATATTGTTAGCATGATTTACATAGATAGATAGATAGATAGATAGACAGATAGATAGATAAGGTTTGAAGATAGATAGATAGATAGATAAGGTTTGAAGATAGATAGATAGATAGATAGATAGATAAAGGTTTGAAGATAGATAGATAGATAAGGTTTGAAGATAGATAGATAGATAGATAGATAGATAGATAGATAGATAGATAGATAGAGGTTTGAAGATAGATAGATAGATAGATAGATAGATAGATAGATAGATAGATAGATAGATAAAGGTTTGAAGATAGATAGATAGATAAGGTTTGAAGATAGATAGATAGATAGATAGATAGATAGATAGATAGATAGATAGATAGATAGATAGATAGATAAGGTTTGAAGATAGCTAGATAGATAGATAGATAGATAGATAGATAGATAGATAGACCTTTGATACACCTTTATTTTTACATTATATAAACATGCTTCAATTTGATATTTAATTTAAACAAAATTTAAAACATTAACAACAACCAATATTTGACATTTTACAAAAATAAAAAGTATATATTCATTTTCAATTTAAAAAACAAAACAAAATAAAATAAAAAAAAGACTCATTCCTTAATACAAAAACAACTCATTTTCATTCAACACTGAACACAAAACATCATTTAAAGCCCAATTTTCAGTAAAACTATCCAAGTTATTGGTCATTTTAAAATATGCAAATTCTGCCTTCAGTCTATTTGCTATTAAGGCCTTAAAAACCACTTCAGGAACAACTTCTCCCTCTCCTTCTAGTTTTCTTTTACGTGTCAGCCATATGGCCATTTTTGCTTCTCCTATCACAAAGTTGATTAATGAGACTTTTTTCCTGTCTGATGCGATATATTTTGGTCCAAAGATAAATAATTTTCCATTAAAATCTACCCCCAAATCTCTAACCCACCCGTCTAAAATCTGAAACAATCCTTTCAGCCTTGAGCAATTTAAAAATAAGTGATCCACTGACTCCTCAGTACCCCAAAAAGGGCATTCCTTTCCTAATGATGGATTAATGTGTGCCACATATCTGTTTGTAGCTATCGCCCAATGTACAATCCTCCACTGAAGATCCGCAACGCGTTTCTCTATGGGAGGCTTGTACAAGGACCTCCAACAGCCCCTGGGGGTTGAGTCTGGTCCGAACAAATCTGACCACTTTGTCTCTTTACAGTCCTTCAGGACATTATAGTGAGACACTTTCACACAAATTTGATATAGTGCCTTTTTTCGAAATAGTCTCAAACCCTTCCAGCACAGGAGTTCTGAAAGTTAAAATCGAGCCCTCTTCTGGTTCCATGTCCACTGCTGCTGAAATGTCCACTCTAGGAAAACAACGTCCTTGGTTCTGTTCCGCAGCTCTGTTTTCCCCTGAACTCTGTCTGAAGACAGAAGGTAGCGCTGAAACAATCCCATCGAGTATACTTTTTGTAATCCTTTTCGACTTGAAGTTTGTGCTGTGACACATTTCCTCTGGACTTTTCCAATGTTCTCCATTTTTTAAATCTGCAATTCTTGTGCATCCCGCTCTTGCCATTGCATTCTGGAGACTCTTGGACTCCAGTGCCTTTGTTGCGATCAGTGGGTTATTAAAAAGAGTTTCATTCCCTGTCCAATGTCCAATGTTTGAGAGATCCCTCTTAACTTTAAAAACAGAAGTCCATGCCTTCAAAACAGTTCTGAAAAAAGGGGAAAAAACCCTCAAGTCCACATTATCCAGTTTGATTAAAAACAGTTGCACATCATACTGAAAATCGTTCATTTTTCTCAACACAGCACACGCTGTATCAGCCCAGCACAGATCTGCATACAGCAATCTTTGTGCCGCTTGCAGTCTGAAAGTCTTTATCCTGTTCTTTATGTCGATTAGTCCTTGTCCTCCCTCTTGAATGGGTAAAAAAATGATAGCAGGTTTTTTCCAGTGCTGTCCATCCCATGTCATGATCTGGGCTGTGGGGCTTCCCTCAGCCACCTGAGGTCGCTGTTTTCCCTTTCCTGCACTGCACTTCTGATAGCATTCACCTGTCCTTGTCGTTAACACTGATTCACTCACATCTGTTCACTATTATCCGATCTTTAAATACTCTCACCTTTCACTCCTGCTTCATGGCTGCATTGTCTTCTGTCTCGTGTGTTATTTTGTGTTCCTGATATTCCTGACCGTGTTCTTGATTTTGTTATTTTGTGTTCCAGTTTATGTTCAGTTTGTGCCGTGTTGGCCTTTTGGTTTATGTTTGTTTGTGTTTTGTTAAATTAAAAATACTTCCCTGCATTTGGACCCAGATCTCCTCCTTCTCTACGTGACAGAATGCAGCCATCCCTAATGGGTCCAGCAGGGAAGAAATTTTTTTTTGAGGCGGCGGTCGGGGCGGCGACCATTCCCTCTGCTCCCAACACGGAGGGGATGTCCTTTGAGGTGGCGTCGGCAGCGCGCTTCAATTATATCTACGCCTGCCTGGCGATGGATGCCCGTGTCGCAGAGGAGATGCGGAGGCGCCCCTTCGTTGCGGTGGGGGTGGAGACGGTGTGTCGAGGGAAAGCGGCGGCATTCACTTTCTCTGTTCCTGACACAGAGACAACTGCACTCACTGTGCCTGATGCGGCGGTGACCGCTCTCGCTGTTCCTGATGCGGCGGTGACCGCTCTCGCTGTTCCTGATGCGGCGGTGACCGCTCTCGCTGTGCCTGATGCGGCGGTGACCGCTCTCGCTGTGCCTGATGCGGCGGTGACCGCGCTCTCTGTTCCTGTTCCCCTGGCAGCAGGGCCAACTCGCATTCCTCTGGCTGCGGGGCCCGCGGACGTTCCACTGGCGGCCAGGCCAGCTCTTGTTTCATTGGCGGCGAGGTCAGCTCACGTTCCTCTGGCGGCAGTGTCCACTCACGTTCCTCCGCTGCACGGGCCTGGCCCGCCATCCCTCCCCCTGATGCACCTTCCACCGTTCCTCCTCCCTCCAGATTTTTTTTGTTTGTTTTGGGAACGTCTGGAAGCCGTTCCCTTGAGAGGGGGTACTGTCATGATCTGGGCTGTGGGGCTTCCCTCAGCCACCTGAGGTTGCTGTTTTCCCTTTCCTGCACTGCACTTCTGATAGCATTCACCTGTCCTTGTCGTTAACGCTGATTCACTCACATCTGTTCACTATTATCCGGTCTTTAAATACTCTCACCTTTCACTCCTGCTTCATGGCTGCATTGTCTTCTGTCTCGTGTGTTATTTTGTGTTCCTGATATTCCTGACCGTGTTCTTGATTTTGTTATTTTGTGTTCCAGTTTATGTTCAGTTTGTGCCGTGTTGGCCTTTTGGTTTATGTTTGTTTGTGTTTTGTTAAATTAAAAATACTTCCCTGCATTTGGACCCAGATCTCCTCCTTCTCTACGTGACATCCCAGAAAAAGTTGATTAACTTTCTTTGCAGCTCTCTGACAAGACTCTCTGGGGGATCCAGAACACTCAATTTGTGCCATAAAGCAGCTGCAGCCAGATTATTCGTGACCAATACTCTGCCCCTGTAAGATAGCTGAGGTAGCACCCATGACCATCGAGACAACCGGTCACACATTTTCTCCACCATACCCTCCCAATTTTTTTCATTATACTGCTTTGTTCCCAAAAACACTCCCAACATCTTCAAACCCTCTCTTCCCCCATTTAACTCCCCCTGGAAGCACAGGAGGAGTCCTTCCTTGCCAATCTCCTAATAAAAAACCTTCACTTTTGTCCCAATTAACACTTGCTGATGAAGCCTTTCCATAAATATTTACAGCATTTGTTAAATTTAAAACATCCCTATTACTTCTTATAAAAACAGTTATGTCATCAGCATAGGCAGAAAAAAAACTGGCTTGTTAGCACCACCATCAACTAAAAACCCTTGCAATTTCTTTTGGAGTTTGTTTAATAAGGGTTCAATTGCCAAGGAATATAATTGTCCTGATAACGGACAGCCTTGTCTTATGCCTCTTTCAACTAAAACAGGATAACTTAACCCCCCTCCAACTTTTAACATTGCAGAGGCTCCAGTGTATAAAAGTTTAATCCAAGAAATAAAATTCTGACCAAAACCAAAAGCTTTAAGAGTTTCAAATAAATAAAGATGATCAACTTTGTCGAAAGCTTTTTCTTGATCAATTGACAGAAAACCTATGTCCTCATTATTTGCATTTGCTAAAACCATCACATCTCGTACAAGAAAAAGGTTGTCCATTATTGTCCTTTTTGGCACACAATAGGTCTGACAATCATTAATAACATGCTCTAAAATCTAAATCTATTTGCAAGACACTTAGAGAGAATCTTATAATCCGTGCACAGTAATGCCACCGGTCTCCAGTTCTTCATCAATCCAAGGTCACCCTTTTTTGGCAACAGTGACAAAACTGCTCTTCTACAGCTTGTCGGTAGTTCATTTTTTCTATGTGAAATTTTAAAAACGTCAAGAAGATCATCCTTTAATAAACTCCAAAATTGCTTATAAAACTCTGAAGGAATTCCGTCAATTCCAGGAGACCGACCGTTGGAGAGTGTCTTTACAGCATCCGATATTTCTTGTAGTTTAATATCGGCATCAAGCCATTGTCTCTGGTCCTCTGTGAGTTTTGGTAAGTCTTTTAGCAAATCGTCCTTACAATTAATATCACATCCTCTGGCTTTGAATAACTCAGTATAAAAGTCTTTTGCATGATTTCTCATTTCTTTTGGGTTGGTTGTTATAGTTCCATCTGGTAATTTTAAGTGAGTCATGAGTTTTCGATCTCCTTCTTTTTTCTCTAAGTTAAAAAAAAAAGAACTTGGAGCATCCATTTCTTGTAGTGAAGAAAAACGGGCTCTTATCAACGCCCCTTTCGCTCTTTCGTTGAACAAAGAAGCCAAAGTTGTCCTTTTTCTTTTAAGTTGTTCCACTTTTTCTAAATCCTGTTCAATAATTTCTCCTTCAGTTTCAGTGATTTCTCTCTCAAGTGTTCTGATAGTGTTCTGTACAAGTCTTTTTGAATGAGATGTGTAGTTCTGACAAAAAATTCTGATTTGTGCTTTTCCAACCTCCCACCATTGCACTTAATCTTCATAGTCACATTTTTTTTTCTCTCCATTTTGACCAAAACAACCCAAATTTTTCACAAAAATCTGAGTCGTATAACAATTTCTGATTGAAATGCCAATAATAACTAGAATGCTGTGTCTTTTTTAAAATCATTTCAATCATACACAAATGATGATCAGTGAACCCATTTGGGAAAATACTAGCTTTTAAAACTCTATTAAAATTGTTTTTACTTATGTAAATCCTGTCCAACCTTGCAGCACTAATATGGTCATGCATGGTTTTGACATAAGTATACTGTTTTACAGTTGGGTGTTTTACTCTCCATGCATCAATTAAATTGTATTTTTTCACAATACTGTTTAAAGTATTTGCTGATTGAGGGTAAGGTTCTTCACCATTTCGATCTAGTGTAAAATCCAAAGTACAGTTCCAGTCACCCCCAAGAACCATACATTCATTGTCAAAATTTCTTAAATCACTAGATAATTTATTAAAAAAATCTACTCTTTCTGCTCCATTATTAGGTGAGTATATATTTACAAACAGAAAAGAAAACCCCATTAGCTCCACCTTCACACCCAAGATTCTACCCTTAACTATCTCATAAGAAGAGATGTTATCTATATTCAGCTTCTGTGAAAATAAAATCGCAACTCCTCCACTTAAATTGGAACTATGGCTTAGAAATATTTTTCCCTCCCACCACATTTTCCATTCTATTTCATTTCTTGTATCACTATGGGTCTCTTGTAAAAAGATTATATCCATTTTCTTATTTTGAATCAACTCATACAAAGCTGCTCTTTTCCCATAATTCCTTCCTCCATTAATGTTAATTGTCCCTATTTTTATACTCTCCATGATAAGAGAAAAAACAGAAAGAAAGACAAACAAGTAGAAAGGAACGGAAAAAAAGAAATTCACCCTTTGTGACTTAATCATTATTCTTACTATTTTTTCCTTTTTTTTCTTTTCGTAATTTTGTAACAATTTTTTTCAGTCTAAATCTTTTCCTTCTGCTCAATTCTCCCAGTCCTACAGTCTTCTGTATGTGAACTGCTGATCTCAGAAATCTTTCAACATCTGGAAAGAACATCTCAACCTCAAAAGTCTTTCCAAAAGTTTCATCCAAAAAATCGTTTATATCTTTTACAGTATACAACTGATCGTCACCAATCTGAGAAATGACGTCAGACATTTCTGAAAGACTATCGCCCTCGCCAATCTCCTCCGTTTCATCGTCAACAACATCCGCAGTAACATCACAATCATTACCGTTTCCAGTTTCATTTTCACTTTGAACAATGTTTGCCTCAGCTTCCTCAACTCTCTCGTTACGAGTATCACCATTTTTTTCATTTACGTCTTCACAGCTTTCATTCCGTTTATTCCTTTTTTCGCCCCGTTCTAATTCATCTCCCTTCCTTTTAGTTTCATCTATTTTTTTTCCTTTGCTTTCCTTCCCTCCTTCATTCT
>NC_133362.1:72234567-72242067 GCF_049309525.1 Garra rufa
GACACCACACATTTGTATTGTATATGTAGAGGTATAAAGTCAAGCAGTTCTGTAATTGTTTTATTTTTTTTTTTAATTGTTATTCATTTTATTAGTTATCATTTAGGTATACTGGTTATTCCTTTAACATAAACTAAAATGTATAATGTAAAATGATGCCTATTTTAATATCACTTAGACCTGTATACACTGGCGGGTGGCGCGAGGGGGCGATAGTGAGCCGCAGGGATTTTCGCTCATTTTATGAAGAAGTCACACCGTCAGTCATGTAAACACACTATGAGACTGTGTCTAATTTCGTGTTGTGTTTGTTAACTTTGCAGGTAAGATGAGTGACGTGGCATCGCAGTTTATGTTGATCAGATGTTTATGTGTGTATCTTATGTGTTTTTGTTGGAGACATCTGTGTTTAAAATCGATAAAATTACCCGCATCGGCGCACCCGCGGCTGAGATGCGGCCGACTCGGCCGCGCTGACGGAGGCCGCGGGAGGGGTTGCAATATGACAGATTAATTTACATCGGCAGAGAATAAAATGCGCTCAATGTTATTTGTAGAAAGAGCCCGTTAATATTTGATTTAGTCATTTGTGGCTGTATTATTCTGTCATTGTTTAATGAGAAGTAAAATGCTGATGAATAGAGTTCATAGTTTTATCAGAGAGTTTATAGTTTTATCAGAGAGTTTATAGTTTTATGAAAGAGTCTATAGTTTTATAAGGAAGTTAAGAATACTGAATGTGTTTTACACAGTTTGTGTTAGTACAGCATTATAGTTTTATTACTGTAATATTAAGAAAAGTGAGTTACATGATGTACATTGCAAACACTTAAATGTTATGTATTTCAGGAAATTGTGTTATTTGAGTTTACTGAAAAGGGATTTTCGCTCATTTTATGAAGAAGTCACACCGTCAGTCATGTAAACACACTATGAGACTGTGTCTAATTTCGTGTTGTGTTTGTTAACTTTGCAGAGTGTGACAGCAATAAAATACTATAAAGGCCACCAGAAAACCCCGCCTCTTCTGTGTGTGCAACATAATCATGGCGAGCCAGCCAGGAGAAGCTGCTGACTGGATGATGTGAAAGAGACAGCTCCTCCTCGAGACGAACCTAGAAACAACAAAAGACACATTAGTAAGGAGATTAAAGACTGAATTCAATTCTATTCCCCTTTGAAAGGATGGAACAACTTCAAGACTGTGTTAGCTCCAAGTTTCTGACGCTAGAGAAGCCTGAACTGATAAAAGTGTGCTCCTACCTCAAGTGCAGCGAACCAGCGGATGAAGGTTTCTCAGGCCAAACAAGACGAGCACTGATAAGGCTGGCAGAGAGGACGCTAGATGAAATTGAGGAAAGTTTAGAAGAGGAACAGTATGTAGAGAGCCTAAACAAACTTCTGGATTTCATCGGGTCCCTTAAGAAACCAACCGAGCTCGAAACTTCACCGGTAACCCTGGCTGAGATAGAGAAGCTAAGAAAAGAATATGCAGAACTACAACAGGCCCAGGCACATGCTCGTCGCGCGCTAGAGGAACAGATTGGAGTGCTTGAGGAAAAATCTCAGAGGCGAAAAGATGAAACGAACGTAAAAGAGCCACGACATGATTCAATTCCTGAAGTCACTCTGAGGAGGGAATTCCGAGTCCATGGACAGATTGGAGAGGCTGGTCAAAAGGACAAGTTATCATACACAAGCCTTAACAACCAGATCGAATCAGGAGTAAGGAAGGGATATGTAGAGGCAGAAATCATTGAAGCAGTTATCAGAGCTGTGAGTCCTGGCCTTCCCCTCAGGGAACTCCTTGAAATAAAGCGAGATCTCACACTCTCCACATTAAAGACCATTCTCCGAGGACATTATAAAATAGATTCTTCATCAGATCTACTGCACAGACTCATGAACATCTCACAGGAGCCTAAGGAATCTGCTCAAAGTTTCCTGTTCCGAGCCATCGAACTGAGGGAGAAATTACTGTGGGCATCTGGAGATGAGCAGGATGGAGAACAGTTTAGTCCTGAGCTCATTCAACGGAAGTTTCTTCGCTCTGTGGAAACTGGACTCTTAAATGATGCAGTGAAATTTCAACTTAAACCATACCTCAGTGATCCGAAAGTGGCAGATGAAGTGCTAATCGAGGAAATCGGTGAAGCGGCTAATCTGGAATTGGAGAGACAAGCAAAATTAAAGAAAGCGGTGACTCCAAAGCCTTTCAAAATAAATGAAATGCAAGCAGTAGAACATATCTGTGGCACTAAGCGACATGTAAGCAGCGGAGTGGAGACTCAAGGCCAGAGGGAAGAGACATTAATGAAAGAGATTGTTTCTGGTAAAGACAAGAAAAAACAGGTACAGGACAAAGATACCGACAACGACACCACTAAAGCAATCGAGGACCTTAGAGTAAACGTCATGGAAATGACCAAAGCGTTCCGAGAGGCAATGGAAGCGACCAGATCACAGTTTCCCCCTGTGACTCCATTACGAACAGAAAGGAGGTCCAAAGGTTGCCGTTCATGTCAGGAGGCACAAAAGGGTGAAGAGTGCAGACACTGTTATCGCTGTGGTCAAGATGGACATCTGTCACGGGGCTGTCGACAACCGAGGCCAACATCGGGAAACGGGAGAGGACTGCTGAACTGGACCCCCCAGTAGTCCATCCTGTCGTTGGGTCCCAAGCTAGCCCAGGAGTGCGGCAGACATCCAGACCTGTACGAAACAAGGAAGACAGTAAAGAAAATCACAGCCAGCCTGTTACTCACCAACATGCAATTACTTCTACTGACAACTCACTGTCCCTTGCCACACCTAGGCTCTTGAACATCATTGGAAAAAGATGCCTGGTCCGTTGTCAACTTAATGATGTTACAGTTGAAGCTTTATGGGACACAGGAGCCCAAGCCAGTATTATAAATTCAGACTGGAGAAAGCGACACTTACCACACACCACTGTCAGACCTGTTGAGGAGCTCCTTGGGCCAGGAACGCTCACCGGATTAGCTGTGAATCACACCGAGATCCCCTTTGATGGCTGGGTAGAAGTGAGCTTCTGTTTGAGCGATGATGGAGGCACAGAAAAGACTTTGCAAGTACCCATGCTGGTAGCAAGTGATGTTAGTGTTGCTGAAAATCCAATCATCGGTTACAATGTCATTGAGGAGATAATTGGCAGGTGGGAGAAACAGAGGCCACAATCCAACCCAGTCCAGAGGGTAAGCAAAGCTTTCTCTATATCAACAAATAAGGCTAGAATGATGCTTAATCTGCTGAAGACTGTAAATTCAAACACGACTGTGGGAACTGTGCGCATTGGTAAACAGAAGATCCAACTCAGTGCAGGGCAGATAACCACTGTCTATGCACGAGCGCACGTCGGGGGACAATATCAAGAACAAAGCCTGTTATTCATTCCTAGTGAGCCATCACCACTACCAGAGGGTTTAATAATGCAGGAAGGTGTAGTCAAAGTTGGTAATGAGAAGACAGCAAAAGTGCCAATCGCCATTGCAAATACAGCCAAGCACCCAGTCATACTTACGTCACGACTCATACTAGGCCACCTGGAAGTGATAAAGTCAACTTACCCAGTAACTGCAGATTCCTTCCAGAAAGATGAGACTCAGATGAAGCAGGTGATAGAGCAGCCTACATCCACAGTGCACACATATGAGTTGAGTGTTACACAACAACAGACAGAGAAACCAAGTCATTGGGATCCCCCAATAATGCTTGAACACTTAACAGAGACACGGCAACAGATTGTGCGACAGCTATTGAGGGAAGAGTGCAATGCTTTTGCTTTTGATGACCATGATGTTGGCTGCATCCCATCACTAAATATGCACATCACCCTGCATGATAAGACACCTGTGCAAAAGACTTACATATCTGTGCCTAAGCCTCTCTTGCAGGAAGTAAAAGAGTACCTTCAGGATCTGATGAACCGGGGATGGATAAGCAAGTCAAGATCACCCTACTCCTCGCCAATTGTATGTGTGAGGAAAAAGGACGGGAGCCTGAGACTTTGCTGTGATTATCGTGAGTTAAATCGGAAATCTGTACCTGACAGGCACCCTATCCCCAGGATCCAGGATATGCTGGACTCCCTGAGTGGCAGTTCCTGGTTTTCGGTCTTGGACCAGGGTAAGGCCTATCACCAAGGATTCCTTGATGCCGAGAGCCGACCCCTAACAGCCTTTATAACACCCTGGGGGCTATTTGAGTGGAACAGGATTCCGTTTGGCCTTAGCTCGGCTCCAGCCGAATTCCAGAGAAACATGGAAGCGTGCCTGGAGGATTTGCGTGATGTTATCTGTCAGCCTTACCTGGATGATAATCTTGTTCATAGTGCCTCCTTTGATGATCATGTCGGCCATATTCGCACAGTCCTCCAGAGATACCAGCAACACGGAGTCAAACTAAGCCCACACAAGTGTGAACTGTTCCAAAGGAAAGTCCGTTTCCTGGGTCGTATGGTGTCGGAGGATGGATATTCTATGGATCCAGCCGAAATAGCCCCAGTACAGGCCCTGAAGCTCCGAACACCAGCTACAGTAGGAGATCTGCGGAAAATCATGGGATTCCTCTCTTATTATAGAACATACATACCTAATTTCTCTCGCCTGGCAAGACCTCTCTATCAGCTGATAGCCACACCACCGCAAAGCTCATTACCTCCTGAGCCCAAGGGAAAGAAAAAAAGAGTCTGCACCAAGTCAAAAGGGCAGGCATCCCCTAACACACCCATAACCTGGACACAAATGCATCAGGAAGCATTGAATACCTTGATTGACCACTTAACAGAGCCACCAATTCTTGCCTATCCTGACCTGACTCTGCCGTTTGTCCTCCATTGTGATGCGTCACAGGACGGTCTGGATGCAGTCCTTTATCAGAAGCAGAAAGAGAAGATGTCAGTGATTGCATATGGATCGAGAACACTCACACCACCTGAAAAGAACTATCACATGCATTCAGGAAAGTTAGAGTTCCTGGCTCTAAAGTGGGCTATCTGTGAACGCTTTAGGGATTACTTGTTTCACGCTCCACACTTTGAAGTGTACACAGACAATAATCCACTCACATACATCTTGACAACAGCCAAACTCAATGCAACAGGTCACCGTTGGGTCGCAGAGCTGGCCGATTTTAATTTCACCATCAAATATCGGCCAGGAAAATGCAATGCAGACGCAGACGGCTTGTCAAGAATGCCACTGGACATTGACCATTACATTAAACTGTGCACAGAGGAGATAAATCAAGATGTGATCAGTGCTACAGTGCAGGGGGTGATGTTAACATTCAAGGATGCTCCCCTGTGGACAAGTGGAATCAACTTGCAAGCTGTCCACTTGGTGGAAGATGAAATCTCACTGCCCACTAATCTGAATCTTTCGCAGGAACAGATCAAACAATCCCAACAGGAAGACCCTGTTATCAGCCGTGTTCTGGAGTATAAAAAGAGTAACGGTCGTCCATTCGGTCATACTCTCAAAAAAGAATCGAGTGACGTTAGACTTCTGTTGAAACAGTGGACACGACTGCACCTGAGTGATGATGGAGTCTTGTATAGAAGAGCGGGGAAGAGAAATCAACTTATTCTACCCAGGGAATACCATCAAACAGTTTACAGGGAGCTGCATCAGGACATGGGACACCTCGGGACAGAGAGGACTCTAAATTTAATTCGTGAACGATTCTACTGGCCTCATATGAAAAAGGAGACAGAGCATTTTGTGACACGCGTATGTGAGTGCCTAAAGAGAAAGAAACCTCAAAAGACTACGAGAGCCCCACTGACCACAATTCGAACCACATACCCATTTCAGCTTGTATCTATAGATTTCCTCCACCTGGAAACGTGCAAAAACGGGTATGAATACATACTTATAGTGATGGACCATTTCACACGTTTCTCGCAGGCCTATGCCACAAGAAACAAGGCTGCAAAGACAGTAGTACAGCATGTCTTTGGTGATTTTGCCCTAAAATTTGGCTTCCCTGAGAAAATACACCATGACATGGGAAGAGAGTTCGAGAACCAACTAATGGAACAGCTGCAGAAGGTGTGTGGTGTGCGTGGATCTCATACAACCCCATACCACCCAATGGGCAACGGACAGGTTGAAAGGTTCAACAGGACGCTCCTGTCCATGCTCCGAACCCTGAATGATGCTAATAAGGCTGACTGGAAGAACTCATTGTCAAAAGTGGTCCACGCATACAACTGTACCCGCTGTGAATCGACTGGGTTCTCACCATATTACCTGTTGTTTGGTCGTTCACCCCGGCTACCCATCGATCTCATGTTCAATCTGCAGGTAAATGAGAAACAACAGAGTTATGCAGATTATGTGGCGAACTGGCGAGCACGGATGCAGGAAGCCTATGAAATTGCATCAAAGACGGCTGAGAAAGAGGCCTTGAGAGGAAAGAAATACTATGACAAGAAAGTCCATGGTGTTGAACTTTGGCCTGGAAACAGAGTCCTTCTCAGAAATCTAAGTGAAAGAGGAGGGCCAGGAAAACTGCGCTCACATTGGGAAGATTGTGTGTATACTGTGATCAGTAGAAAAAGCCCTGATGGTCCAGTGTATGAGATCAGACCAGAAAAAGGAAGACAGAGTCGAATCGTACACAGAAATCTCCTGCTGCCCTGCGACAGTTTACCTGTGGAAAAGCCAGAGAAAGGAGAATATCAAACACAGAGAAGGAAACACCAAGCTAAAAGAAGGAAAGAGCCAGAACAACAGCCAAACCTAGACTCGGACAGTGATGAGGACGAAGGATATGAATTGCTCTGTAAGTTTCCACCCCGTTCTGAGCAAAGTGGAAAGCTCATCATGCTGAATCCTGAAGCTGAACCATTTGAACCAGTAATAAGGAATGAAAACTCACCTGGACACCAACCTGATTCTGGAGAAGAAGAGAATCCGGACATTACTGGGGCTGAGGAGAGTGTTCCACAGGAGTATGGTGTTTCAGAAGAGGAGGATCAAGAGTCAGAGAGTGAATCAGAGATATCACAGCCCGCAACGTACCCAAAAAGACAGAGACGTCAGCCAAAGATGTTGACTTATAATGAACTAGGAGAACCGACAGTTGAATGTAGAAATCCAGTTTTAAAGGAGATCAACTTCCAGCCTGCCTGTGGTCAGAACCTGTGGAGGCCATGGATGTTAACAAACAACAGTAGAGTAAACTGAAACCGGTCAAATACCACAGAAAGAAAAACAAGAAGGAAGAAAAAAAGAATACATACCTTTGACCTGAGTCCTGTGACCTGTAAAGTAAACAGAAAAAAAAATGGGTTAGAAGACTATGTGAGTATGTGGCTGATAATGATGGAGTCTAGTTTAATGGTAAGATTCATCTAATTAAGATTCATCTGTTTACATATATGCTAATTCTGCTGGTAAGAATAATCAGATAAATGGTTAAGTGTAATGTTAGAAAATGTAGCAATTAGTTACTGACCCCTTTTTTCTAGAAAAT
>NC_133362.1:72249567-72258617 GCF_049309525.1 Garra rufa
TAAAATTAATAGTGCAGCATGTATCTAACTCTGGGTGAAAAGCTTATCACAAATCACCAAAATGAGTTATGTTAAGAATGACATTTCCAAAACTGTAAAAGGTAAACGGTTTACGGTCTTAAGTGCACTCATTTATTTAGTCTACAAATTAAAATAATAATTATAATAATTACTATTATCAGTATTATTTACGGTGAGCATTGTCACAGAGCACCTTCTCCCAAAAACAGCGCATACTGTTTCAGCTATTAAAATAGTTCTGTTTTGTATGTCATGGCTAAGTGACTATATTTCGTTTCATTTTTTTATTAAGTTCATTTAGAAAAAAGGTTTGGAGCATTTTTTGTTCTTTAAAAATAAGTATATATATATATTTTTTTTTTAAGTAACGATCAGGCGGCCGGCGGCAGACAGTGAGTTGATCGTGTTTGATAAATTTTGCCTTCTCAGATAATCACGACTTGGCTAAAATAAATATAGATATAGTCTCAAAAAAGTTAAAGTATAAAACAATGTAATTTCATCGTTAAAATAATATAAATGTGCACATAACATATAGGCACATATGCAATTTTTGGTGCAGAGAGTGGAAAGTAAGCTGTTAAAGTAATACATCATTTGGAACTGTAATAGGTCTACTTTTATTTATGTGCATCACAATAACATCAGAACAGAAAACAATCATAATACCCTTTCTATCTCAACAGGAGCAAATACATACCTCACAGACAATTACATGTAGGCCTATATCTAGAATGCTTTAAATTATTACTTAATGAAATAATAAAACAATTAATTAATTAATTGGCAATAGGATAGAATGCAGGCGGTAAATATATACACATTTATATTAGTTTATTGTTGAAATTAACATTGTTTCATGCTTGGCCTATACATTTTATTGTCAGCAAGTCGTGATGATTTGAGAAGGCAAAACTGATCAAACACAGGCTATAATGAACTCATTCTCTGCCGCTGGCCGCCTTGTCGTTACTTTAAAAAACAAAAATTATATTGAACGAACAAAAAAATGCTCCAAACATTTTTCTAAATTAACTTATTAAAAAAACGAAACGAAATACATTCACTTTGTCAAGCGACAAGTTTGCAGGTATGATAGATAGATAGATAGATAGATAGATAGATAGATAAGGTTTGAAGATAGATAGATAGATAGATAGATAAGGTTTGAAGATAGATAGATAGATAGATAGATAGATAGATAAGGTTTGAAGATAGATAGATAGATAGATAGATAGATAGATAGATAAAGGTTTGAAGATAGATAGATAGATAGATAGATAGATAGATAGATAAGGTTTGAAGATAGATAGATAGATAGATAGATAGAGGTTTGAAGATAGATAGATAGATAGATGTTTGAAGATAGATAGATAGATAGATAGATAGATAGATAGATAGATAGATAGATAAGGTTTGAAGATAGATAGATAGATAGATAGATAGATAGATAGATAGATAGATAGATAGATAGATAGATAGATAGATAGATAGATAGATAAAGGTTTGAAGATAGATAGATAGATAGATGGATAGATAGATATATATATAGATAGATAGATAGATAGATAGATAGATAGATAGATAAAGGTTTGAAGATAGATAGATAGATAGATAGATAGATAAAGGTTTGAAGATTGATAGATAGATAGATAGATAGATAGATAGATAGATAGATAGATAGATAGATAGATAGATAGATAAAGGTTTGAAGATAGATAGATAGATAGATAGATAAGGTTTGAAGATAGATAGACATATAGATAGATAGATAGATAGATAGATAGATAGATAGATAGATAGATAGATAGATAAATGTTTGAAGATAGATAGATAGATAAGGTTTGAAGATAGATAGATAGATAGATAGATAAGGTTTGAAGATAGATAGATAGATAGATAGATAGATAGATAGATAGATAGATAGATAGATAGATAGATAGATAGATAGATAGATAGATAGATTAAGGTTTGAAGATAGATAGATAGATAGATAGATAGATAGATAGATAGATAGATATTCCCAAGCCAACTTAATTAAGAAAGGCAATGCATGAATAATATGATAATATGAGTAATATGACTGAAATGCATTTTAAATTTCATAGTACTTACAATGTAAAACACAACCTATAGGGTAACAACAGTATGCTACTTTAAAATTATTATTATATCAATTCTATACAAGTTTTAAAACATGGATCACAGAACATCAGAGTGAAATATGTTGCAGTCTTGTAATCCCTATTTGTCCAAATTTAATCATGTTTCTTAAGTGTTTCATTATTAAGTTAGTGTGTTATGCTTACTTACATTAATAAGGAAGTTCCTTTGTTCTCCACACCAGAAGACTTGCTTTGATCCAAATGTTTGGCTACTAGACAAGTTCTCAGTGTCCTTGGTTTCCTACTACACAAAAATTAATTCCCACATCAGCAAATAACAACAGTTTGATGATCAGTTTTTCAAAATGAAAAAATCTAACTGTCAAGAGGAAACACTGCATGTAAAAAAAAACACTTCTCTAACTGTTTCGTCAGCAAGGTTGCCAAATCTGTCTTGAAAAAGCACTTCATGATCATCATAGTTTTTACAGCTTGATTGTGACAGTGACTTCAGACAGTTTTGATCAAATTTCTGGTATTACTTTACAATACTGATCAGGTATAAGTAATTTAAAAGTGTTTTGTTAATGATTAACTGATCATTTAAACATTAATATACATTTGTATATTATTAATAAGCGATGTTAACATGCCACAAGTGTGCTTTAAGTCATCCAAAAATATTTTTGTAAATCATGAAATAATCACATAATTAGCAAATTATTAATAATTATTTGATATACTTTAAATCACTTATGTTTACAAATTAGTTTTTACCTCTAGCATTTTATCCTTAAGCTTTGAGATGTTGAAACTGATTAAAAAGTATCTGTTTTATTGTGTGAAATAATAAAATAGCATCCAATCTGCACTACGGACCTTACTACAGATCTTATTGAGATTGTGGCCCAGAACAAGAAAAAAAGAAAGCACAAGTTTGCTTTATAATATATGAAATAATGTGATTAAATAAACTGCTTCAAAGAGCTTCAGATCTGAGCTGCACAAACCCTCGGGATTTGCAGGGAAACGAATGAAAGGGTCACAGTCTTATAAACTGACCAGCTTAACTGTTTTGAAAGGTAACATTTCACATTACAATCATTACAGACTGTATATGTTCCAGCATTAGCCCAGACAACAAATGATCATTCATTTAATCTCAAAAAATAATTATCACCACCTATGTCATCAGAATGTTTTGCATGTTTTCATATTTGATACTCTTAAATAAATTATACTTTAAATAATGATAAATAAATGATCATAAATGATACTCATGTGTGCCGCTCCATGCAACCACAAAATAGAAACAAACTTAAGGAGAGACACCATGCGGAGAAGGAGGAATAATCAGAGACTCCAAACATTGACAAAATGTGCGAAAATAGTCCATCCTTCTTAGTACATAAGTGAGGTTGAGCAGCTGGCTGTCTGGTGCAGTCACAACAACCTGAACACAATCAAAACAGTGGAGATGATAGTGGACTTCATGTCTGCACTATGTCTGTATTTACAAATTCCTTGTGTGTGTAAACACATTTAGCAATAAAGCTCTATCTGATTCTGCCACGAAAAGACAGACAGCAATGATCATCTCTATTTATCATTGAAATGACGACATATTTCATGATACACAACGTGAAAATGTTGATGGGGAATGAAGGAATTGTAAATCTGAACACAGTTTTCAGTTTTACAGTACAAGTGTATTAATAATTAGGTTGCAGTTTATTACTGCAGTTTATTTACTGCTTGTCTGTGTCTCAGATTGTCTGTCTGACACTGACATCTAGTGGATATTTTATTATCAGTGACCTTACAGACCTGCAGACAAACTTGGTTTTCACATAACACTCAAACACAAAACCAGGAACAGTGTTGCCAGATTGGGCATGTTTCCATCCAACTGTGCTTCTTTTGATCAGGCTGGGCCAGAGAAAAATACATTGGGCGGGTGAACAAAATTTTGGCCGGATCTTGTTTTTTTATTCAACTTTTTGTTTGGTCACTGTTATTTTAATACATTTGAACACATTTTTTTTTTCTTTAACAGGCTGGTTCAGTATAACAAAACAGGTTCAGTTGAAGAAAACCTGTCAGTCAATATGCTGTCTTGTTTGAGATGTGATCGCTTATCAATTATGTGAAATAAAAGTTGTATTTATTGTAGGAAAGTCTTTCCCTTTAGTTTCACTTTAATATGTAACCACTAGAGGGTGTATATCGTCCTTATTCTACTACCTATACACTTCCCCCTTTCAGTGGTGAGTTTAAAATATTCTAGTGGACCCCCGAGAGTGAGTTTTTTTTAAGCGACCGTTATTTTAGAACGTTCGTCCCTTTTGTTTCCATGGCGACGCGTCATGCTTGTCACGTGACACAACACAGTCACAATAACACTGTATGACAGATGGATCGCTTTAATTTCGTTTTTCCTTTTTTATCCAGAATACTCACACACTTGCTTACCATGCCTTGAACTATCTAATATTCCGATTCACAAATATGTGTGAATTAGTATGATTCGTCGTTTAAACCCCTATGTAAATGATCTGGATCGTGATTTGTAACGTGAGATGGGCGCGGCCATGTTTGTTCGCGCTGCGGTTCAGAGAGTCCTGTCAGCCGCGTTTACATCACGTACATTCATCTGTTTCTCCCGAAATACATGCAAGTAAGTGGCTGGTGAACTAGAAGAGGAATAGAGTGAACCTTTTAGTTACTTTGCCTATGTGTATGTGATAGAAATAAAACACATCGGCAAATTATATTTGAATAGATGGTTATTTGCTGCTTCCATAGACCTATGTGTGTATTTTACAAACTCTAAATGTCTCCTTTTACTAGTACTTATGTGTATTTAAATGTCTGAAACCTAAAATAAGCGTTATGTGGTTAAAAACACTGCATAGTTAGTTGTGATTGTATGACAAGTGCAGAGCTCGTCCGTCTCTGGCTCAGCGCCAGCCATCGCGCCAAAGCGCAGTTTGAATTTGTCAGCTGCGTGACGTCACCGAACGTTCCAAATCCCATATGTGGGACCGTACTCCCAGGGGCACAGAAATTAGAATCCCATATGTGGGACCGTACTGCTCAAAGGGTTGACACTGCGCTTTATACACATGCGCTGGTTCACGTTGAGCATCTTCAAAGCTGTGTGCGTTCATGCAGAAAAGTTAGTTTATATAGTATTTTCTAGCAGAAGGATGCTTGTTAATTATGTTGATGTTATGTTAATCTAAATGTAGAAGTATATTTGAACTTTATGCCGTGAATCGTTAATCTAAGTCGGAAAGCTAACGTGCTAGTTTCTGAGACACGTGCAATGGTGCGTTGTTGTTATTCCATCGTACAAATATAGTTTTATAAGAAAGTTATATAAAGAATACTGAATGTGTTTTAACACAGTTTGTGTATGTTAGTACAGCATTATGGTTTTATTACTGTAATGTTAAGAAAAATGAGTTACATGATGTACATTGTAAACACTTAAATGTTGCATATTTCAGGAAACTGTGTTATTTGAGTGTATTGAAAAGGGAGTTTCGCTCATTTTATGAAGAAGTAACACCGTCAGTCATGTAAACACACTACTAGACTGTGTCTAATTTTGTGTTGTTTATTAACTTTGCAGTGTGTGACAGCAATAAAAGACTAGAAACACTAGAAAACTCCGCCTCTTCTGTGTGTGCAACACTTGTGTGGTTAATCCTCTTCAATAATATTCTCTGGCTCAGGCTCAAATAGATGAGTCATTATTGACACCATTATTTACAATACTCGAGGAGCTCATGCAACTACCAGTTATGGGTAATCTAGGGTGCCGATAAGATTTTCATCTCCCCCTCACTCCAAATGGGAGGAGTAAAAGTTAAAAAGTCTCTTCCATCATCCATTCTCGCCTGCCACACAGGAGGCCTGGCTCTGATTCCCGGGCAAATGCAGGAACAGAGTTCTTTTAAGTAAGGGGTGTGTGTTTGCATGTGTGTGGGATTCTTTAAAATGAGCCTTGAAGGCCAAGCCTGATTTGCTAGAAGGAGCTCCAAACTTTGCATATTGACCCAACCCCCCTTTCCCTGGATTTGACGTGTAACAGTTAGGCACCATTACTAAATCCAGGGCAATGTGAAGGCCGAAGTTCTCCCAGCCGAGCATTGGTGGTTCAGTGGTAGAATTCTCGCCTGCCACGCGGGGGCCAGCCATGGATAGTTGGAACACGCTGACAGCCAATGAAATGCAAGCTTTGTTGCCGCTGTCCAAGGTTCCCTTCCGAAGGGAACTCTCACTGCGTCCTCTAGAGGGCGCTTTTGGGGAACGCTGCAGCGTGCCTCGAGTCTGAAGAATGCATAGAAAAACTACATGAAATGGCCGGCGCCAGCGTATGACGTCACCGCGGCGCGTCAGTCGCTGCCGTTGCGTCACTACCGGGCGACCATAACATAAAAGAGGCGCCCGTGCAACACAATACATCTTCGCTGTCTTCAGCTTTCCCGGTTTGGATGTGCATTGGAAGAAACGGTAAGAATCCTTTCTTTAAACTACTATCATGGCAAGCACTAGCAAGTCGTTTAAGCGGTGTGTTCATCCGTGTCCTCGTTATTTGACACCTGATGACACACATGAGCTTTGCGTATTCTGTTTGGGCGAAGAGCACACACGCGATGTCCTTGAGGGGGCATTGTGTGTACATTGTGAGCGCTTCCCTATGAAGAAGCTCCGGTCTCGTCTGTCTCTCTTTCTGAGGAAAGATGAGCATTCACTTGCCCCTCGCGGTTCGGGTCCTGCCGTTGCCGAGGCACGGAGGAAACTGAGCTCGTGGGGCTCGCAAGTGGAACTGGCTGACGAGCTTGAGAAGGGTCTCTCTCTCTCGCCAGCCGGAGACGATGACAGGCTCCTAGCTGATGATGATGCGTTATCGCTGACGTCGTCAGATCCAGGAGCAAGTGCTCTTTTGGGTTCCACCCAAGAAGAACAGGAAGTGCTAGAGATGGATGAAGACGCTGAGGCTGAATCCTCTCTACCTTCCTGCCCTGCATATGAAGAGCTGCTGGAGGTTATGGACCGCGCCACGGCCAGGCTCGACCTGCCGTGGAAGCGGGCTAGAAAGATAACGCCGCGGGGTCGCCTCGACGAGCGGTATCTTTCAGGCCATAACCACCCAGCTCCGGTGAGTCTCCCATTCCTTCCCGATCTTCATACTGAGATCGAGAAGGGCTGGAAAAAGCCGTACTCGGCGCGCATTCATAGTTCGTCTATGGCGAACTATGCTAATATCGAGGGATTGCGTGACCACGGCTATGAGAAGATGCCCCCTGTGGAAGAGACGCTAGCCTGCTATCTCTCCACAGGGCGGGCCTCCTCTCTCAAGACTCCCTCTCTGCCTTCTCCGGCCCTGCAATTAACATCCCGGCTGAACGGCAGAGCATATGCAGCAGCAGGTCAGGCGGTGGGTGCACTGCACACCATGGCAGTGCTCCAAGCCTACCAAGCCGATCTGCTGAAAGACCTGGACAACGGTCAGGGTCTTTCCCCTGACCAGGTGGCTGAGCTCCGTCGCACCACGGATCTCGCTCTCCGTGCCACCAAGCAGGCCGCTACCCATATGGGCAGGGCCATGGGGGCTATGGTGGCTACGGAGAGACATCTGTGGTTGAACCTGGCTGATGTCGGGAGGAAAGAGAAGGGCTTTCTTCTCGACGCACCGGTTTCGCCATCTGAGCTTTTCGGTGCCTCCGTTGAGACGGTGGTTGAAAAGTTCAGAGAAGCGAAGACGCGCTCAGCTGCCTTCAAGTCCTTTATCCCTCGAAGGCCCAGGTCTCAGCCCGAACACCACAGGGGTCCTGCGCCGCCTCCTTCTGAGGAACAGAGGCAGGTGCAGAAGGCTAGTGTTGCATCCCGCGCTCCTCCTCCCCCTGCGAACAGGTCTAGGAGGCGACGCGGATCGAGAGGTGGCAGACAGGATTTAAGGGAAGTCATCCAAGCGAGACAAAATTCTCGCAGGGGTCAGAGTAATACCTAATAAAACCTCTCCTTCCCTCGGTCCAGTCGGGTCGCCATTTTAATTCCCCTGTCGCCATTTAAGCTTCCTGCACTCCCCGGACCTATGATGTTCTTTGGTGGTTCTACCTGTATAGAACCCTAATTTACTGATGGTCTGGAATCAGGCGGTCTCTGAGGAGAGTCCCGCCTCTTTCTATGAAGCAGGATGCTCTTAAATGGGTGAGTATGATCCGTTTTTTACTTTGAAGGAACTTCATACTGTCTCAGGCCTGTGTATGTTTTCTCTCTCCACAGAAGAAATACGACGAGTCTACGGCAGACGCCCCCCTCTGATCCTATGGATTAAGGTTACGGCAGTGTTTTGCCCTCTCCACTCCACAGGCTGTGCGGTAAACCAACCCTTACAGCATACATTACACATAGGACCTTGTCCTCTTCAAGGTAAGCTCCCTAAGTCTTTCCTGGGTTTGCCCTTGATATGGTTATGCTGTCCTTTGCAGGCCTAGTGTAGACTTATGCCCTATTGAGACAGGAGCATAACTCCCTAGTTACGCCCCCCTTATGGCTGGATAGGCGTGTTGCCTGCAGGGTTAGGTTGCGTGTTGTATTTTTCCCTCAGAAAAAGGTGGAAACATCTCGACGGAGCACCCCTCCCTTCAAACGGTTGTATGGTGGTGTCCGTCTACACAACACTTGTTCCAGCACTATCAGGCTTCCCCCTTCAGTGGTTAAACGAGCAAAAGGAAATTTTCCTTTCTCCCTAGGTAAGCATCTTAAGATATTTATGGTTAAGATTGCACTAGTATGTTTAACTCTGTTGCAGACGGCCTGCGTGCGAGGATCCGCTTCGTGTCCTCTCCTAAATACGGTTTCCATGGAAACTGAGTGTCTACACCTGTTGAGACAGGCGTTCACTTGAAT
>NC_133362.1:72259117-72336355 GCF_049309525.1 Garra rufa
GGACTAAAAGAGCAATTTCTCACGGCTGTGTAAAGACGTTCTTTTCAGAATGGCTTTCCGGCCGTGCGCTTCTGGGTGTGGCAGTTTCCTCACCTCACTGGACGGACATGAAAGCTGCTTCACATGTCTGGGCATCGAACATGCTGAGGCAGCTTTCACGGATGGTTCATGCATTCATTGCGAAAGCATGACCATGGGAATGCTGAGGACTCGCCGCTCGCTCGCGGGCAGGCCCCCCTTCGCGCCCCACGGCCTGCGGAATTTTTCCGCCGCTGTGGCGAGGCACGAGGGGGAATTTCGAGTCACGGTGCCGAACGTTCCGCCGGCTCCAAAAGCCCTGCGGTCTTCCGCCCGCCAGCATACCCCCGTCGAGATGCCAAAGCAGTACGCCTCCCCGCCAGCCGGGCTGGGCGTCTCCTTTGGCGCTCCTCAGGAGGAAGAGATGTCTGACGCTGCGTCAGAGGGAGAGTCAGGGGGTGAGGACGCTCTTCCGGCGGCGCGGCGCCCCTCCGCGGTTGCTGCCCCGTCGGAGGCAGACTCCGAGCTCTCGGCTATGCTCCTCCGAGCCGCCAGGGGGATCGGCCTGGAGGTTACTCCATCGGCCTCGGCCGATCCTTCTCGGCTGGGCGACTGGTTCCTGGGGACGGCTCCGGCGGCATCGCCTCGCCCTCCCCCGGTGCCATTCTTCCCGGAGGTGCACGAGGAGCTGGTTAAGACCTGGCGGGCGCCCTTTTCATCTCGCCCGCTGCCCGGCTCCTCTCCCCTCGCCACCCTTGATGGCGGGGCGGCCAGGGGGTATGCGTCGGTTCCCCAGGTCGAGCGCGCTATGGCGGTGCAACTTTGCCCGCGTGGCGCTGCCACCTGGCGGGGCCGGCCGCGTCTCCCGTCCAAGGCGTGTGAGCGCTCGTCCGCCCTTGC
This sequence comes from Garra rufa, assembly GCF_049309525.1. Taxonomy (NCBI): domain Eukaryota; kingdom Metazoa; phylum Chordata; class Actinopteri; order Cypriniformes; family Cyprinidae; genus Garra; species Garra rufa. Next base: position 72,260,036 of record NC_133362.1, read on the forward strand.
GGGCCGCGCTTTTCACGCTGCGGGCCAGGCCGCCTCGGCCCTGCATGCGATGGCAACCCTGCAGGTCTACCAGGCCAAGGGGTTGAAACAGCTGCACGAGGGTGGTCCCGACCAAGGTACGATGCAGGAACTCCGCGCTGCCACCGACTTCGCCCTTCGTGCGACGAAGGTCGCGGCGCGGGCCCTTGGTCAGGTGATGTCCACGGCTGTGGTCCAGGAGCGACACCTGTGGCTCTCTCTGGCCCAGATGGCAGATGCCGACAAAGCACGCTTTCTCGACGCTCCCATCTCCCAGAGGGGCCTATTCGGCGACTCTGTCGAGGACTTTGCCCAGCAGTTCTCGGCAGCCCAGAGACAGACGGAGGCGTTTCACATCCTGCCCCGCCGCGATGCTTCCATCCCGCCGCCGGAGGCACCGCCTCCGACTGCACGTCGCCGAGGGCGCCCTCCTGCGGCCGCAACATCTACGGCTCGCCCCACCGCGGAGGCCCACGACGCCAGGTCGGCGAGAAGGGCCCGCAAGCGCAGAGCCAGCCGCAGGAGAGTGGCGCCGCCCGCGGCACAGGGATCGGCCCGAAACACCCGCAAGAAAACTGCGAAACGTCCCTGACGCGGGCCTCCAGAGGTGATTGAGACTGCTCCTTAGGGGATGCTAACAATCTACGCTCCCCGCTCCCGGTGGAGGGCCGGGAGCCACTGTGTACTTCAATGCTGCCGTCGGCTTTCGTCGACGGTACCCACTTTTTCTCAAAAAGAGCAAATTTCTCACCTCTGGCTTCGGCCTCGAGTTTCCTTCTGAGCAGCACTTACACTCCTCGGAACCAGACTCGCGGCCGGCCTTCGCCAGCGCGGGATCCAGGGAAGAAGGTAAGCACTGCTTAGTGCAGTTAGACACTTCTCCAGGACGTTCATCCTTCTGGGTTCTGTCTCCTTCCCTGTCTCCCCCTAGGCTGCCCCACCACGGTCACGTCGGTCAACGTTCCCTTGATACCACTACGATGGTTGATACGGACGGTACGGCCCGGCCCCAGGCGTCCGCCCAGACTCAGAGGTACCCCTTACTTTCTTATTCGGGCAGGCGTGCCTCTGTTCTGCTTGCGGAGGTCGCGTTCCTACTGGCGAAGGACGCGATCCAGCCTGTCCCTCCCCCGGGACGAGGTCGGGACCTTTCAGTCTCGACTTCACGTGTCCAGTTAGTGTGGTGGGTTAATACCCGCCCTGGATGGAGCTCTGTCCCGATCCCTTTCAGGCTGTCGGCACACTCGCTCACGACGAAGCACATACAGCTATGTTTCCGTCTCCAGGGCTGGGTTGCAGCCATCTGCCTGAAGGGCACCCGCTGTCTCGTCTCGATCTTCCCCGGCGCACACCCCTCCGGCGGTCTGCCCCGGGGGTCGAGCGCTCAGCGCTAGGTGCTTCCATTTGGCTAGTCCCTCTCCTTCCTGCCTTCTTTAGGCTATGGGAGCTCCCCTGTCCCCTTTTCGGCAGACAGGTATTCGCGTCTTCAACCGTCTCTTCGACTGGTGCTTTACCAGCCCACTCGTGAGTTCCGTTGTGCGAACATAGGGACTTGGTGCCTCGGCACCCCCGCCATCTGGTCCTTCAGGCCAACCGAGGGAATTCGTTTCCTCGGTCGGGAGCCTGACTCGGTCCTTAAGACAGCCCGCCTTACTACACTAGAGCGCGCAGTCAGTGCTGTAGTTCCTGAGTCAATCAGGCACAACATAGCGGTCCTCTCAACTGAGGCTCCTGGGGCACATGACAGCTCTAGCCGCTAAGAGCCGCTAAGCTTGTTCATGTGAGACCGCTTCAGCACGATCGAGTCCCAGGATGGGCATGGCATCTCGGCCCACTCCGGACTGGCGTTTTCCCGCAGTTTGGCCGACAAGCCAGCCCGTGGCTTACCACGGGTTGGGTTGCCATGTACGACAGAGGCTTACAGCCTCTCCATCTGCTCCCAGGGAGTACGTGGCACATTTTGCTACTTGCCATTCACTTGAAGCAGGTAAACTCAACCGTGCAGCCTATCGGCTCTCACGGCAGTCCACCACCTGCAGGATGGCGACTCCACCCCGTGACGCAGCTAGTTTGGAGCATATCGGTAGGCCAGCCACATCCGCTCGCCCCCGATTGCTCTCACTGCCAGCTGCCTCCTTCAGAGTAGCGCTGGCACTCAGCTGACCTCCGGGGCCCAAGTACGCCCTTCCCCAGTGAGCCTCCTTGCACAGACTCTGTGCAAGTCCAGGGAGGACGAGGAGTAAGTCTGTTGGTTGCGCTACAAGAATGGCCCACCCGGACTCAGGTCTAGTAACCGTTCCCTCGCGGCAGTCCCTCCCTGTAGGGCACGGTATGACACCCAGACCTCTCCGGTCTTCTCAGGCCGTGATACAATTATCACTCAGTCCGAGCTCCCTTGACTAGAGGCAGGCTCGCACTGAGATGAGGTCTATTTGCTGGCTTTCCACAGAGTTACACGGTTGCAGTATGCTTCCCTTCCTGCAGGAGAGTTTGAGCGCAGACTGTCCCCTCACTCTTTAAGTATATGCCGCTGCTTCGCCGCGTATCACATGCAGTAGATGGAGCTAAGTAGGTAAGCATTCACTGGCCGTGAGGTTTCCCAGAGGTGCCCAGAACGCACCCCACACCCTCTTGGGGCCTTCCCGTCGCCTTCAGAGCCGCGGGACGCTCCAATTGAGCCATTGGCCTCAGTCGAGCTAGCATTACTGTCATCAAGACAGCGCTCCTGACCGCCCTGGCTCCCGTTAAGAGGGCAGGAGACCTACAAGTTTTCTCTGTCAAGTAACGCCTCATACCCTCTGGGACCCCCCCGTCGCCCTTCAGGGCCGCGGGTTGCTCCTTAGGAGCCTCGGGCCTCAGTCGAGTTAGAATTCCTGTCATTAAGACAGCACTCCTGACTGCCCTGGCTTCCTTTAAGAGGGTAGGTTACCGACAAGCTCAGGTTCCTCAGAGGTGCTTAGCACGCACCTCATACCTCTTGGACCTCCCCGTCGCCTTCAGGGCCGCGGGTCGCTCCATTGGAGCCACTGGCCTCAGTCGAGCTAAAATTCCTGTCATTAAGACAGCGCTCCTGACTGCCCTGGCTCCCATTAAGAGGGCCTACAAGCTTTTCTGCCAGCAAAGTGTGTCGAGAATTCGGGCCCGGCGTCTTCCACGTTACCGTCGAGACCCCGGCCCGGTGCCCAAGGTCCCCACCACGCCTTTCCGCGATCAGGTGGTGGACCTGCAAGCTCTGCCCTGGAGGAGGCAGACCCAGTCGTGCTATGTTGTGTCGTTAAATATGTGAGACTGAATCACTCGGCACTTCAGCCGCACCAGCAGCTTCATCTGCCTCGGGATTCAGCAGAAAGGGAATGCTCCCCGAACTGAGGTTGGCTAAATGGTGGTAGATGCCTCTCCCTGTTATACCCAGGGACAGCCGTGATCCTTGGTTCATGGCACCTCACCAGCAGATGTATAAACCGGAAGCTGCGGGCTGGGCGACACCCTACCTTCGCTTGGTTCTCCAACCTTGCGTAGAGGCCGTTCTCCCGTGTCCTAACATAAGGACTCACAGGTGAGCGGGAAGACCGGCTGGTGTCGGCTTGCTGCGCCATTCCCACGTGGATCCGTGCGCTATTTTCCCAGAATGTTCCCTCCGGCGAACCCTGGGTCCTCCTGCCCCGCAGTCAGGGCTAGGCGCGGAGTAGTCCTGCACTGTGATCCTGCCTGGGTCTCCTTCGCCCCGCAGGTTGTGGCTTAGTTTTTATTTATTCCAGCGGAGGAGACCGCTGTTTCCCTCGTGTATCCCTAAAAACCTTTATGGATATATTGAATTATTCTTATTTCCACATGTAGAATTTCATGTGCTCCCCCCCCAACCCATGCTTCAGTACAACTGGCATCCCTGGTGGGCCCCCCTTATTGGGCCCCAGGGCGTTGGAAGGTTACGTTACACTTCGCCTGCCGGCACGTATACTTGTCAGCACGTGAAGTTGTTGCGTAACGCGGCGTCAGGGTCGTGGCCTTTTCCATGGGCTTGTTCCCAATGTAACGTCGAAGTGATTCGACTGAAGGGGTAACGTCTAGGTTACGAAGGTAACCCACGTTCCCCGAAGGAGGGAACGGAGACGTTACATTCCCCTGCCACGTCCCTGGCGTCGCGCTGACGCCGGCTTGACGGCTCTTCAGCGAAAACCTGTTTGAGTGATGCGCGCCGCCTTCTTATATACCCGCATGTGCGGGGGAGTGGCCGACGCGCACGTCCACTCGCCAATTTGCAATTGGCCTTTTTTATATAAGGCTCAGAGATGATCGGTCTCTCAGGCGAGATCCCAATGTAACGTCTCCGTTCCCTCCTTCGGGGAACGTGGGTTACCTTCGTAACCTAGACGGTAGTAAGGCGGGCTGTCTTGTTGACAGGGTCCGGCTCCGACCCGAAGAACGAGCTCCTCTGCACCTTTTCTAGGGAGAGTGTGCTCTTGCCTCGGTTGCCCTGAAGGACCAGATGGCAGGGATGCTAAAGCATCAGTTCCCTCTGTTGCGCACAACGGAACTCGCTAGTGAGCTACAAGGAGTCAGACGCCGAGATGGTTGGATTTGCGAATGCCTGTCTGCCGAAGAGGGGACAGGGGGAGGGACTGGCCAAATGGAAGCACCTAGCACTGGGACGCTCGGCCCCCGAAAACAGGCCGCAGAAGGGGTCTGTGCCAGGGAACAGTTGAGTCGTGAAAGCGGGTGCCCTTCAGGCCGATAGCTGCAACCCAGCCCAACCCAAGCATAGTCGTATGCACTTTGTGGCGAGCCTCCTGACCGGCAGCCTGGGAAGGGACCAGATCAGAGCTCCATCCAGGATGGGTGTTAACCCACCACTCTTTCTGGGCACGTTGAAGTAAGGACTGTAAGACCCTAACTTCATCTCGGCTGGAGGGGCAGGCTGGACCGCGTCCTTCGCCAGTAGGACTGCGACCTCCGCAGGCAGGACACCTCTGTGCCTGGGCGGACACCTGGTAAGCTGAATCGCAAAGCCGAGCCGTACCGTCCGTATCAACCACTGTAGGGGTATCAAGGGAACGTTGACCGATGTGACTGTGGTGGGGCAGCCTGGGGGAACACAGAAGGAGACTGAACCCAGAAAGATGAACGTCCTGGAGAAGAGTCTTAACTGCACATAGCAGTGCTTACCTTCTTCCCTGGTTCCTGCCCTGGCGATACAAGGCTCCGAGTCCGGTTCCGAGGAGTGTAAGTAAGAAGGGAACTCGGGGCCGAAGCCCCAGAGGTGAGGAAATTAGCTCTTTTTGTGAAAAAGTGGGTACCGTCGGCCCGAAGGTTGACGGCAGCATTGAAATGCACAGTGGTTCCCGGCCCTCTACTGGGAGCGGGGACGTAGATGTCATCGTCCCCTAAACAATCTCCATCACCTCTAGGTTGCCCGGGTCAAGGACGTTTCGCAGCTTTCTTGCGGGTGTTTCTGGCCGGTCCCTGCGAGAAGGCTGGGCCACCGGTGGCGGGATGGAAGTTTTGCGGCAGGGCAAGATGTGTTTTATGGCCTTTTTTTACGTCTGCTTCTGGACTGCCGAGAACTGCTGGGCAAAGTCCTTGACAGTGTCGCCAAATAGGCCGCTCTGGGAGATGGGAGCGTCGAGAAAGCGTGCCTTGTCGACGTCTGCCATCTGTGCCAAAGTCAGCCATAGATGACACTCCTGGACCACAGCCGTGGACATTACGCACGGAGTTCCTGCATCACTCCTTGGTCAGGACCACCCTCGTGCAGTTGTTTTAACGCTTGGGCTTGGTAAACCTGCAGGGTTGCCATAGTGTGCAAGGCTGAGGCAGCTTGGCCTGCAGCATGGTAAACGCGGCCCGCAATGAATGCACGAACCATCCGTAAACGCTGCCTCAGCATGATCACGGCCCAGACATGTGAGGCAGCGTTCATGTCCGTCCAGCTAGGTGAGGAAACTGCCGCACCCGGAAGCGCATGGCTGAAAAGCCATTCTGAAAAAAACATCTTACGGCCGAAATTGCTCTTTTAGTCCCGGTCTGCCCAGGGAGGAAACCGCGGCACACTGTGCACTCAATGGGGCTTCCTCGCTGGAGTGCAGGAGGCTTTTTGAGGCCATGAAAACGGCCGCCCGCAGGATCCTGCTGGCTGCTGCCGCGAAATCACTCTTTTAGATCTTTGCTCTTTTTCGATCAGCAGCACACCAGCAGGGAAAGAGCAGCAGGAACTTTAGTCGTCTACTGTTTGAAAGTTTGTAAGACTCAAGCATAGAGGCTTCGAAAGCGAAAGTCTGAATAAGTGTCCGTGCCGCCATCTTATATACCTGTATGTACGGGGGAGTGGCTTGGCATGCAGATACCACTCGCCAATGTTCATTGGCCTTTTAAATAAGGCTCAGAGATGATTGGTCTCTTAAGCGAGATCTCATATGTAACGTCGAAGTGATTCGACTTAAGGGGAACTTAATCTCTGGCAGCCAGGATCAGGTATGGACACCTTTGTATAGGATCTAGCATGTCTGCATTACATATCTACTTGTTTTGATGTTAATTGCTTTGTGCCATTAAACTGGGTTAACTTTTATCTTTTTGTTTTTCCACCTTAGACCTTACAGCGCTGAAAGAGGAAAGGGAAGTACTGAATGAAACTGAAGAGAAATATCAGTATGAGAATCTTTATGATTTCATATCTGGAGAAAAACCTTTTTGTGAGTCTGAAAAGACGTCTAAACAAAAAAGTGCTCAAAAGACAGAAACTATGAGTAGTTTCATTTGTTGTCAGTGTGGAAAGAGTTTCAAACAACAAAGATACCTTAAAAGGCACAAGAGAATTCACACTGGAGAGAAGCCTTACACATGTAAACAGTGTGGGAAAAGTTTCACTCGTAAAGGATGCATTAACAGACACATGAGGTTTCACACTGGAGAGAAGCCTTACACATGCAACCAGTGTGGAAAGAGTTTCAAACAACAAGGACACATTAAAATGCACATGAGAGTTCACAGTGGAGAGAAGCCATACACATGCAAACAGTGTGGAAAAAGTTTCACTCGTAAAGGCTACCTTAACATCCACATGAGAATTCACTCTGAAGAGAAACCTTACACATGCACCCAGTGTGGAAAGAGTTTCACTCGTAAAGGATGCCTTAACATTCACATGAGAGTTCACACTGGAGAGAAACCTTACACATGCAAACAGTGTGGAAAGAGTTTCAGTCAACGAGGACAACTTGACAGTCACATGAAAATTCACAATACAGAAAAGCCTTACAGATCCCCTCAGTCTGGAAAGAGTGAAAGTGGAAACCTTAAAGTTCACCAGAGAATTCACATTACAGCGAGTCTTTTTACCTGCCAACAATGTGGAAAGAGATTCACTCATAAAAGATACCTTAACATTCACATGAGAGTTCACACTGGAGAGAAGCCTTACACATGCAAACAGTGTGGAAAGAGTTTCAATCAAAAAGGAAGCCTTGACAGACACATGAAGATACACAATAAAGAGAAGCCTAACAGATCCCTTTAGCATGGACAGTGTTTCAAACGAAATGTCTAGAACGGACAGTTCCGGTCCTTGATTTTGATAGGCCACAATCAAAGCTGTTGTAAATTACTCTACAAATATTTTACTCTACATCACATATGGAGCATTATGGAGTACCTTCATAACGCTCCATAAACACCACATATGGAGTTTAGAAACAGCACCCGGTGATCGATCCTGTGGATTACTTCTTTTGTTGTTGGCTGTTTTTTCCCCCTTGGACTGAGTCTTTTTGTGGAGTATACTTTTTTGTTTTGGGAAACTTACCTTGAAACAGCCAGCGCTTTTTGGTTTTGCGCTCATGGAAGATAAAAGACTACCGGTGAGACCAATCTGAACTATTGTATATACTGTACAGTTGGGACGCTGAGAGACTACACACACATACACACACTTTGATTTGGAAAAGGTGGCTGTCTGTGGGTTTACTATGTTCATAAGCATAATTTTTTTTTTTTTTTTCAAATAGTGTGAATTCTGCGCTCTGTGAGGAATTGTTACAACTAAAACTCACCTGGTGAGTTTTTAACCATAAATGATTGTCTTATCTATCTCTGTGTGTGCTCTGTGTAGAGATTAAAAAGTATATATTTGTAAATTTGTAAGTTTTTAGAAAATAACTCTGCTGGGATTGTTTAGAGCCCTTTAAAACTGCATTCAAACTGCATTTTGGAAGTTCAAACTCAGGGGACCATATAAGTCCATTATATGGAGAGAAATCCTGAAATAATTCTTCATGCTGAAATAACAGCTTCATGGTGACCACAGGAACATTAGCTGCCTCACCCCCTCTGTTAAAAGGAGACACATTTGATGAATCTCCAGAAGTTTTTTCCTGGCTTGGGTTCAATGAAGAACTGGTACTAAGACATTTTGCTTCACATGGCAGGATTTATGCAGCTTGGTTGTGGGGTGCAGCAAGCTATTGGTATTCGTGGCAGACTGATGTACCATGTCTGCATAGTCTTAATTCACAAGCTGTCGCGATGTCGTAACCGTCTAGTTGCAAATTGTAATTCAAGAGATTCCGTGCAGTTTTTTGTCTAATAAGTAATATCTGTCTTATCTGAATTTAATTGAAGAAAATGAATGGTCATCCAATCTTTTACATTTTTAACACTATTAGCTTTGATAAATTAAGATGTTTTATCTGGTTTTGTTGAGATATATACAGTGCCCTCCACTAAAATTGGCACCCTTAATAAATATGAGTAAACGTGACCGTGAAAATAAAACATGCATCATTTATCCTTTAGATCTTTGATTTGAAAAAAATCACAAAATGTAACCTTTCATTGAAGTAAGATGATGTAAATTGGGTGTAAAATTGTCCAGTCATGAGTTTCTGTTCTACATGATTATAAATATGAGGAACACAAAAGCCAAATTCTCTTAATCATCCATCACAAGATGTAAAACCAAAGAAAGTTCTGATGTACAGAACAAGTTTGTTGAGCTTACAAAATAGAAGGTGGCTGTAAGAAAAGAGCTAAAGCATTGAAAATCCACATTCCCACCATCAGGGCAATAATTAAGAAGTTCCAATCAACTTAAAGGTTGTATCAGTGATTTCAAGCCTGAAACATAAAGTGTCAAATTCAGCTGACCTTTCTTCATGATACGCTTGCTGCCTGCCCCATAAATTGGCTGTAAAAAAAAAAACGCGTCTCTATGGTCAGCCTAAGGTCCGAGAATATGCCAAAAAAACAATCGGTGCTACCAACAATTCCACAGAAAAACAAACAGTGTTCCAACCAATCACTATCAGGGGGTTGGTGTTGTGGACATTCGCTCTGCCTCCCTCACATCCCTGCACCAGTACCAAAGTCCACAACACCAACCCCCTGACGGTGATTGGTTGGATAACTGTTTGTTTTTCTATGGAATCGTTGGTAGCACTGATTGTTTTTTTTGGCATATCTTGGACCTTAGGCTAACCACAGAGATGCTTTTTTTTTTTACAGCCAATTTATGGGACAGGCAGCGAGCGTAGGAGAGTATGAGTGGCCAAAGACTCTCCAACGATCACAGTTGGAGAATTGCAGAGAATTGTTGAGTCTTTGGGTCAGAAAGCCTAAAATAAAATGATCAAACAGCCCCTACATCACCACATGTTGTTCCAGAGGGTTTCAAGAAAAAAAACCACCTGGCTCATAAAAAACAAACTCCACCATATTCACTTTTCAGACATGATTGGAACTTCATACAGGACTGGCTTCTATGGTCAGATGAAACTAAAAATTTGCTTTTTGGCAGCTAACCCTCCAGATGGTCTTGGTGCAGACGGGTATAAAAAAGTACCCCACGCCCAAGGATAAAAACACTGCTAAGTCTTTAATGTTGTGGACCTAATTTTCTGCCGGAAGGTCTTGGACATCTTGTTTAGATACACGGCTTAATGGATTCCATCAAATACCAGCAGAAAAAACCTGACTGTCTCTTTTGGAAATCTTATAATGGGCCATGGTTGAATCTTCCAGCAGGACGATGATCCAAAACAAACATCAAAATCAACACAAAAATGTGTCACTGAGCACAAAATGAAGCTTCTACGATGGCCGTTCCAGTTCCCTGACCTGAACCCTGTATAGAAACTGAAGAGAAGAAGCACCGGAGAGATTCTGGAGAATCTAGAGAGATTCTGTTTGAACGAATGGCCTCTGATCTCTTGTCAGGTGTTCTCCAAACTCATTAGACATTGTTGGAGAAAACTCAGAACTGCATTTTGGGAAAAGGACCCAGGTGTCTGAGATTGTTGGTGTTCCTGTTAAGTTGCTGATTTGCATTAACGTTATATGTTTTCTGTAAAGCGGAAATTGCTTGCTAACTTTAGTGCCAGAGCACACAAAACAGTGTTGCTGCTGTAAAATATTTGTGACATATGGACACATATTGGATTAAACAAAAAATAGGTCTTGTAGAGAGCTGCGGTGAAAATGTTGACATCTGATGGAGACGAGAGGGGTATGTCTCACAAGGTCTCACAAGCAGTCATTTCTGCCAAGGATACTTCTACAAGGATAAACAGAAGTGTTCTATACCTGGGGTCCATTCTTCGTACCTCGCTTACTATGTCCAAGATCAAATCATCACGCTAACTATGAGCTTGCTATTCCGGTTCTCTGAACGCACCTGTTGTTGATGATGAGTATAGCTGGATGAAGTAATTTGAGATCACTGGGTGGCTTAAAAGGGGCTACGTATCGATAGTAGAAACATTGATCAGAAACTCTTTGATTGGTGGCGAGAATGTCAAAGTATTTTTCGGCAGCAAATCAAGAACTCTTGATTGAGGAATTTCAAGAGTTTAATTAAAATGCAAGGGAACACTGCAAAGGTTTCAAGCGAGGAGAGAGGGCTGGCAGAAAAATAGTTGCTGACAAATTAAACTGGTAAGTAATTGTATATTATATTATATTATATTATATTATATTATATTATATCCTCTTTAACATTAGAGCCACAACAGGACCCACTAGAACAGGGCTGCTCAACCCTGTTCCTGGATATCTACCGACTTGCAGATTTTTGTTCCAGCCCTGCTCCAACACAGCTGTCTGTAATTATCAAGTTCTGCTTAAGAGATTAATTAGCTGGTTGAGGTGTGTTTGATTAGGGTTGAAGCTGAACTTTGTAGGATAGTAGATCTCCAGGAACAGGGTTGGGCACCCCTGCAATAGAACATGGGAACAAGTAAAAGTGAAATATAAGAATATTTTACAGAATGGTAATATTTATCACTTATATTGCTTTTAGTCTCTTGAAAAGAGACTCTGAAATAATCTGTTTGTTTGTTTATAACAGCAACCAAGAAAAGGGCAGAGCAAAAAAAGACAGGTAGTGGTCCTGCACCCCCTCGTCACACCCCAGCAGAGGAGCTGGCCCTAGGGTTGAATGCCACCAGACCCATTGTTGAGGGCATCCCTGGGGGCAGGTCTCAGCTCTTCCTTAGACCAGCAGCCGGGGTGCAGTAGCAGCAGAACCTTCATAACTGGTAAATGAGCTCATAATTGTATTTGTACAATGTAAAATATTTGGTTGTTTTTTGTGTGTGTGTGTGTGTGTGTGTGTGTGTGTGTGTGTGTGTGTGTGTGTGTGTGTGTGTGTGTAGTTTTACATAACACTCCATCACTTTTACCTGTTCCCATGCAAGGGGTAACTGAAGCATGCACAGTATGTTGGGATTTTACACACACACACACACACACACACACACACACACACACACACACACACACAAGCTAAATATGTTCATTTTAAAATGTAAATGCCATTTATCGTTCTGATCCAGACAATGGAAACAGTGACAGGAAAACCAAATAAAGACAAACAAGGACAAGGAGCACATTGTAAAAAAAAAAAAAACACACACACATACAAGGACAGTCCATAGGTGTGACAATCCTTACTTCAAAAGACACAATTATATTGGTTGAAATGAAATTATTGCTTAGGAAATTTAGCAGAAATGATCAGTTGTAAATTAATCTCTTTTGCTTTAGGTGTGTGTGAATACAAATGTAAAATGACACTGTCATATTTTATCTGTGGTGCACTTGATACTTCTGCCTGATTTCTTTATTTTTTGTCATTGTTAATGCTAATGAACACCTGAGTTGTGTGTGAATGTGTCTTTCCCTGATCTCTGTGATCATGAGTGCTATAGTTAGAGTTTAGTATAGAACTGATCACATCCCTTGAATACTGTGTTTAAGCTTGTGATCTGAGAGCTTTGTCTTCATCTGTAAGAACAGCCTCCTGAAATCTGAATAAAACTCCAGTGATTGAGTGTTTTAGTCAGTCTGGATGACCACAGCGACACACAGGACCAGCTCAAACAAGAGTCTCCAGGGGTGTATTCCAGAAAGCAGGTTATGTGACATACCCGGGTAAGTTTAAGGGTAAGTTAGTGGGTAACCTCAACTTTCGGTTCCAAAAACGGAGGTAACTTTCTGAGTATGTATGTAACCATAGCAACGTACTCTCTGAAGATAACCTGCTCGGTAGCAGGTTATGTTCCAGGATCAGTTTGTTTCAGAAGGTTACTCAGCATGGCGTGCCCTTTTGATGACGATCCTGTGGACGTGGAGGCACAAATTATACGAGTTTTTTTTCGCCGGGAGAGAGTTATAAGACCGCGTATTGATGTCTTTTCGTTTCCTAATGATTATTTGAAAGAGCGTTATCGGTTTTCAAAAGAATCGTTAATTTATTTAACACATCTCTTGAAACCGCATATTGCAAATGTCACAAACCGCGGGTCTGCGCTTAGCACAGAAAACATTCTGTGCATAGCACTTCGGTTTTTTGCGTCAGGGCATTTTTTGTACAATGTGGGCGATGCAGAGCATGTGGGTAAGGCAACTGTGTGTAGAGCGGTTCGTACAGTATGTCTGGCACTTAAACGCTTCTTACACACGTTTGTACAGTTCCCTGGCCATTAACCTCTGCGTGTTATTAAAAAGGAATTCCACAGAGTGGCAGGTTTGTCCTTTAGATATGCGTCATAGATTTTATACAATGTAGTCATACTATGTATATCTATTCATCCTGAACACACAATTGATACTTCCATTTATGACTTTGTATTTCAGGGTTTCCAAATGTAATTGGGTGTATCGATGGCACCCATATTCCTATTAAAGCTACTTCAATAAATGAGGGAGACTATGTTAATAGGAAATCTATTCATAGTATCAATGTGCAGGTAACAACTTAATTTTGTGTCCTTAATTTTTGGCCTTGTTAAAATCCTTAAAGTAATTACTTTTTTCCCACTAACTATAGGTAATCTGTGATGCAACTCACATCATTACTAATGTTGAGGCAAAATGGCCAGGATCTGTGCATGATGCTAGAATTTTCCGCGAGTCACCATTATGCCACACATTTCAGCAGGGTATGTTTTGCTTTATACAAGGTTTTTTTTTCTTTTTACTATATTTGTATTGTACACGGGAATCATTACAGGACAGTACAATGGTTACTTGCTGGGGGACAGAGGATACCCTTGTCTGCCCTATTTAATGACACCCTACCCTGAACCTGATCCTGGACCACAGACACGCTTTAACCTGTCTCACAGCCGAACACGTGCCAAGGTGGAGATGACCATAGGGATCCTCAAGTCTAGGTTTCAGTGTCTGCGTGGGCTCCGGGTCAGTCCAGAGAGGGCATGCGACCTCATAGTGGCTTGTGTTGTGCTTCACAACATTGCCACTATAAGAGGAGAGAGCCACCCTCCTTGTATTGAAGAAGATGGCCCAGAGGAACCCCTACAGATTTTTGCACACAACAGAGATGGAAGACTTTTGAGAGACAGGATTTGTCAAAATTACTTTTATTAAATTCTTTGCACTGGTCTGTTGTGAGGTTCATTTCTTTATTTCCTGAAAAACAAAGAAAGTAAAATGTAAAATGAAAGTATTTTTTATTACATTGCTTTATAAACACTTGTAACATGCAACAGAATAATATTCACACAAGTTCTCACCTTAAGGCGATGCTCCAGTAATTCAATTTCTAGTGTTGCCTTTTTAATGGATAGCTGTTTCTCTTCCATTTGAAGCTGTATAAGGTCCATCTCCATGTCACTTTTTCTTATTTGTTTTTGAAGATGGACCTTATACAGCTCCTTTGCTGGCAACTGGGAATGCAACTCTGTCAGACAATAAAATTAAAATATGGACAACTGCACATAAATTCTTACACTGCTTAGATTGTGCATTGAGGTTGAAGGAACTTCATCTGTGGGCAAATCTCCAGGTATGTACTGGGAATGGACAATGACAGTTTCTTATCGTAATGTAAAAAGGGGGCATGCATTATAATGGTATGCATCATACCTCAGTGGATCTACCAGCATTGTCCACTTCTGTCACAGCAGATGTTGTCTCTTCATCGACATTTTCATCATCTTCATCCTTTAGTGGAAATATGCAAGTTTACATTATCTGGCAAAAAAAAATAAAAAATATCTAAAAGTACTAGAGGTGCCTGACAACAAAACACTTACAACTGTGACAGACTGTGTTCTTTCTGTAGGGTCCAACAATACAATCCCTCTTTCAGTATCCATAAGAAAATACAACGCATAAAATTCTCAATATCATCAAAGAAAAAACAAAAATGCAGGAAAAAAAAAACATGTCAAAGTAATACAAGATCACAGTAGCCTATCATATGCAGTTAAATAAAATAAGCCTGCATAAAAGGATTAAGCATGTTCAAAAAGCCTTTCAGTGACAGAGATAGTAATTTATTAAGTCATATAATGAAAACAAATCATAGTGGTAGACTTACATTTCACAATGTTACTTGTGGTGCATGGCGTGTGTGTTGAAGTGCCCCCTGGAATGCCAGCAACCACAGGTCGCCCTTTATTAAGGGACAGTGCCAGCTCCTCAGATGGAGTGAGGGGAGGTGGTGGTGGGCCCCCGCCAGTTAGACGGGCTTCAGCCTTCTTTCTATTAGCTACATGACAGAAAGAATATACTAAACCGTATTTAATAAATAGTTCAGTAATAGTGTAATCAAATATTACCTTTCTGCAGAATGTTTTTGTGTTTCATTTTGACTTGGCTCAGAGTTCTTCTGGCTCCAGAAGGATTACATCTTATTAAATAAGAAACCATATATTCCTAGTCAATATACATTGTCATTTTAAGCTAAAAAAATGACAGGCAGGACAAGTAAATGCTTTCATAGTGATTTAACAGTCAAAAGGATGTGGAAGGGGTGTTAAATTATTTGGCATTATAATAAAAGGGGAGGCGATATCAAATTTGCTATTTAATACACTCACGCATTTACTCTGTCCGTGATTTTTTTGCCAAGCCAACTCTCTTTCTTTAGCCGATGCAGCCGTATTGCTTTTTTTCAGTATTATTGGCTTGAATTCTTCGTATGCGTGCATTAAAACCTCCAACTCCGCTTCTGTGAAGTATGCCGCTCTCTTTTTTTCACATTGATTTTCCATTTTCACTCGTGAAATCGGCGATCCATTGAAAACGTCTTTATGTATGGACCGTGCGTGCGCATTAACTCTGGGTAACCAATAGGAGGTTGATTAAACTTACTCTTCTCAGGTGTTTTGGAACCGACATACTCATGGTATGCGGGTTTGGGGTAAATCAACTCAGAGGTTAAGATTTACCAATTGGTAAGTTAACCGAGCATTCTGGAGTACCCCCCAGGACTCTTGTTCAGCAACAAAGCCAATGCAAGTATCTATTTACTTTTATCTATTTATTGATATTTTAGATGCGTTTAAGTTGAGCCCATTTTTAAGGTGAATTGATTCTTTGATGATTCTCATTAGGTTGTGGTTATTTGATACTACATACTACCATTCTTCTTCTTCTTCTCTCTCTCTTTCCTTATTCACTTTCTTTATGCATATATGTGTTTTGATTAGTTTAGTTGTATGTTCACTGCAGATCCATTTATTAAATACCCTGTATTTTCACAATTGATTGTCTCTGTGTTCTGCTCACCATTCGAAGTCCCTGAATTTCTGATTTTGCTACATGCTACAAATTTATAGTTGTAATAAAACGCTCACGCTCCTGTGTAAATACTCTCGTGAGTCTGTTTTGATTTGAATAAATTAATTTAAAACCACTGGGTGGATTTTTGTCATTACGGGGTGGTTGTGTACACACACTGCCAACACACATTTATGTTCAAACATGTAAATGTGAACTTTGCATCCAGTGACCCCTTTGCATGGCTAGCCATGGATTTTTTTGATTATACCATGGTTTTTGCGAGTCTTTAAAAGTTAACAGCAGTTACTGATGTTTGCAGCTCAATATTTGAATGAAAGAATAAAAATGACAGCTATTTTCATTTCATTTGCATTTTATTGCTTACCTTCCAGCCAATCAAAATAAATATTTAGACAGACTATTATTTAAATTAATGTAATAATAAAAAAAATAAAATTAAAATAAAAAATAGTTTAAGGCTCAGCCTTCAGGAGTTCAACAGTGAATGTACAGGGGCTGGACAATGAAACTCAAACACCTGGTTTTATACCACAATTAGTATGACGTTGGGCCTCCTTTTGCTGCCAATACAGCATTTCGATGGAAAATATTACTTTTATGTTTATCAAACCACTCTTTCACCAATCTTGTGGTGTGTATTGGTGCATTATCTTCCTGATACATCGCACCACCTTCTGGTTACAATGTTTGAACCATTGGATGAACAGTCAATCTTCACACTCAACCAGTGAAGATTAGCCACCAGGCTGCGGAAATATAGCCATGAAACCTTCAACACTATATTGGCCAGTGTTAGTTTCATTGCCCACACCATTCCTCAATTCATATGGTTAATGAACTAATTTGGTGAAAGCCTGTAATGATTGTAATCTAATATAAACAAAAAAAACAAATTCAATGTAATTCAATTGTACTTACGAAAGAAAGACAAAATTAAAATACTCTTGAAATGAAAAAAATCTAAATCAAACTTGTTAATGTCTTTTGTTTCATCAGTCATATTAGTTCCTCAGGATTTTTTGCACTAATGTAGGTTATGCAACAATGAACAATGTACATCAAGGTAAAACATAAAACTAAACATAAACTATTTGTTAAACATAGATACCAGGGAAAAAAGTAGATAAAAAAAAGATAAAAAAGATGAAAAGATAAAATTGAATCCTAATAAATGTATTTATGTCTTGTCCGATAAGACGATCCTATTAGACAATTCCTAATGGAATTCTTTAGGTACGGTTCCACAATATGATAGAATTTCCAATTGCAATCTGATACAGGATTCCTTTAGAACAGTGGTTTTCAAAGCGGTCCTGTGAGCACTCCTCATCTATCACACCTGATTCAACTCAGCTCATCACTAGAGACAACAAGACCTCAAATGGGTGTCAAACATGAGAGACCTACAAAATGTGCAGTGTTGGGGGTTCTCGCAGGACTGTATGTTTGTAGAGTCATTTACAGCTTCAAATGTGGCTCAACCAATCAGAATCAAGGACCGGAATTGTCTGTTTTATACATTTTAGTTGAAACACTTTCCAGAATGAGGGGATCTTTAGACTTCTCTCTATTGTGAATTGTTTTTATGTGCCTAACAAGGTTTCCTTGTAGACTAAATCTCTTTCCACACTGTTTGCATGAGTGAGGCTTCTCTACAATGTGAACATTCATGTGCTTGTCAATGCTTCCTTTTGTACCAAAACTCTTTCCACACTGACAGCATATGTAAGGCTTCTCTCCAGTGTGAACTCTCATGTGCATATCAAGGCTTGCTTTTTGATTGAATCGCTTTCCACATTGTTTGCATGTGTGAGGCTTCTCTCCAGTGTGAACATTCATGTGCATTTCAAGGCTTGCTTTTTGACTGAAACTCTTTCCACATTGTTTGCATGTGTAAGGTTTCTCCCCAGTGTGAACTCTCATGTGCATATTAAGGCTTGCTTTTTGACTGAAACTCTTTCCACACTGTTTGCATGTGTAAGGTTTCTCTCCAGTGTGAACTCTCATGTGCATTTCAAGGCTTGCTTTTTGACTGAAACTCTTTCCACACTGTTTGCATGTGTAAGGTTTCTCTCCAGTGTGAACATTCATGTGCCTATTAAGGCTTGCTTTTTGACTGAAACTCTTTCCACACTGTTGGCAGGTAAAAGGGCTCTCTGTTGTGTGAATATTCTGGTGGACGTCAAGGCTTCCACTTTGATTGACTTTTAGCTTTCTTTTGAAACTTTTCCCACACTGTATGCAGATGAAAGGCTTCTCTCCAGTGTGGACTTTAAGGTCTTCTTGTTGATTGAAACTTTTTCCACATTTAAAGCATGTGAAATAACTCCTGGTTTCTGTCTTATGAGCTCTTTTTTGTTCACAAGTCTTTTCAGAATATTCTCCAGTTATGAAATCATGAAGATTCTCAAACTGATCTTTCTCTTCAGTTTCATTCAGTACTTCTCTCTCCTCTTTCAGCAATGTAAGGCCTAAGGTAGAAAAACAAAGAGAAAAAAAAGTTAACCCCAGTTTAATGCCACAAAGCAATTAACATCAAAATATGTAGATATGTAATGCATGTATGTTAGATCCTATACCAGGGTGTCCAAACCTGATCCTGGCCAGAGTTTAAGCTGGCTGTTATACAAAAAAAAAAAAAGATAATCTAGGAAATCTATATATAGACTTATCTATATATAGACTGACCTCAATTATTGCCATTTTTGTCTTCTAGGTGATAAAATTCAACAAATTTAGAGAAAGACGAGTAAAAATTGAAAAGAGGACAAGATGAAAATTCATCAAACAAAAATTCTACCTGACTTTATTAAGAGATTTTAGCCAATAATAAAAGTGGAAGGTTACACTTCTTCTTTCTCTCTCGGCTTACTCCCTTCTAATCGTGTCACCACAGCGGAGTGATCCACACAGCCAATTTGGCAAGTTTTACACCGGATACCCTTCCTGACGCAGATGCAGTTAACCCTCTGGGCCTCTTCGGTCATTTTTGACCGAAAAATTTTAAGTTTTGAATTTTTAAAAATCGTAGCTTCATCAGAATGAGATGACACTTGGTGACTTTTGTTGCATTAGCTATGTGAGTACAAAAAAAAATCAGTGACATGATTCGGATATGTTGAAGGGTCAAAAAAAAAATAGTCACACTTGGCTCCTTCGCGGTCAAAAATGACCGACATAGGAAATGAATGGGAAATACGAAAAAATGTGATAATTCAGATAATCTTTTGGTAATACAAGATACAAATGAGCAACTGTGCTGAAAAGAAGTGTTCAGCAAGCAAGGACTGACACTCTAAAATAACAAAATTACAGAACTGACACACACACGCACACACGCGCACACACACACACACACACACAGACACACACACAGAAATAAGCAGAAAAATGCTAAACCTGATATTTATCCAATCAAAAAAATATCTAAACCTTGCCAAAATGTATCTTTTAGAATGTCTGAATATATTTCTAAATGCAAAGCCTAATAAAATGAAGAAACAGTAAAAAGAAAAAAACAATAGGAATCCCAAAGCCCCTGTATATATGTATATAGGGAGATACAGGAGTTTACATGGCATTACACAAGTTTTTATTTTTTATGCCACTAGATGGTGCAATTTTCACTTTAAAAAAATGGATTTTAAATGCTTTTACTCTATTTTATTGTGAAATGTTGTATTTATTGAAAAATAATAAATACATAATTAATTAAAAAATATAATATAAAATATAATTCTACTGGGAAAAAATTGCTCATTAAAACTGTATAAATATTGCATAGATTCACAAAAAATGCTCAAAATTCTAAATAATAATTACAAAATATTATTGAACAAAAATGTATTTAATTGATTTTCCTGAAGAAAAAAAAAAGTTACTTTTTAAGGCTTCGGTCACTTTTGACCGCGAGGGAGCCAAGTGTGACCCCTTAATGAGGAGGCCCAGAGGGTTAAATACATGTAAAAAAATTGTGGAACAATGGCATATATCATATCTTTACAACATTAAGCATATCCCCTATTGTTATGGGTATAAATAACACCGTCTCCTATCTGGCAACTGCCTATAATAGCAGACAAGGCACAATACTTTGCTAGCCGTTTAGCCCTCTTTTTGGGCATCCTAAGTTGTTGAAGCCCTTTTACAACCAGCCTGTGTACATGTCCCAAGCTGCCAAATATATGAAAACAAACAGACGACATCGATAACCTATCTCTGAAATAGTATTTAAGAGTGGTTGATATTTAATGACTTTGGTCATAAAAGCTTCCTCCATACTAGAGTCAAAGGTACATGCAACCTCCAGACATTAAAGCGTTCAGGGTGGATAACAAAGCTGAACTAACGGCCTTCCAAGATTCTTTTACAAAAGATGTGAAAGAGGAGCTGAGCAGTTTTAAGCAAGACGTCAATCAAAAACTGAACGGGCTTGTCACAGACCTAAACGTCATGGCAGAGAGGATCAATGAAGCGAAGCAAAGAGTGGCAGAATTAGAGAAAAAAATGCAGCCGAGTCCAAAGAGATACTTGGCCAGAGCATCCAAATTCAAGAACACTTACAAGAGAGATTGCTAGATCTTGAAACACGCTCACGTAGAAATAATAATATGGATTTTTGGAATCCCAGAAGGAAGCGAAGGTAATAACGTCCAGGGTTTGGTGGAATCGATTATCAAAACGGAGCTGTCTCTCAGCGACTTGGACCTCAAAATTCAACAATGTCACAGAGCACTCGAGCCCAAACCACCCGCCGATGCATACCCTAGATCGGTAGTTGTATTTTTCCTGGAGTATAGGACGAAGGACTTCGTTCTGCATGGAGGAAGAAGGAAGTGCACTGGAAAGGAAAAAGGATCTTCTTTGACCAAGACTATCCACCTGAGATCCAACAGAAAAGAAGGACATTTGCACCGATCAGGAAAATTCTGAAAGTGAAAGGTATTTAGTTCCAAACACCACCACTGGCGAAACTGAAAGTCTTTCTGGAAAATGGACCGGTTATATACAACACTCCAATGGAAGCTTCGAAAGATTAAAAAAAAAAGGGACTCCTGAGTAGCGAAGAGGCAGCCAGAATAGGGCCTTCTGGAAAAGTGAAACAGAGATCCTGGGAAGTAGCCGTTGCGATATCAAAGAAGAGTAAGGAAGCACATTGAGCTAAGAATCGGGAGAAACTGCGTGGATTTCAAAGAGACAACACAAGCTCCGACGGAATGAACGAATGAAACTGAAATATTCCATCATAAAATTTAGAAACATTGGTAAGATGTATTTGTGGATATATCCTTGACGATGGACATATAAACTGAACAAAACAGAACGGATACGTCGTTTGAGCTGCCATGGTGAAAAAAAAAAATGAACAATTGAAGATACCATGTTCGAAATTGAGTTACTTTACAACAGGTGTTAAGTTGATGTAAGATAAGGGCGATATAGCCTTGTAAAAGGGACTATTATCTCCTGTGTGAATTCTCATGTGACTTTCAAGGTTTCTTTTAGTACTGAAACTCTTTCCACAAACGCCTCTTTCCAGTGTGAATTTTCTTGTGGACTTTAAATCCTTGTTCATTGAAACTCTTTCCACACTGTAAGCAAGTGAAAAAACTCCTAGTTCTTGTCTTTTGAGCTCTTTTTTGTCTACAATTATTTTCTGACTGTAAGGAACAAAACGATTTTTCTCCAGTTATGAAATCATGAAGATTCTCAAACTGATCTTTCTCTTCAGTTTCATTCAGATCTTCTCTCTCCTCTTTCAGTGCTGTTGGGCACAAGGTTGGAAAACAAAGAAATAATAGTTAACCCCAGTTTAATGCCACAATAGGTAACACCAAAACATGTCGATATGTAATGCATGTATGCTAGATCTCATATCATAGTATCCAAACCTGATCATGGTCGCCTGGTGTCCTATAGAGTTTAAGCTAAAAGGGGAATCCGCTTTTAGCGGGCGGCCGCAGTTGGAATCAGCTTCCAGAAGAGATCAGATGTGCTAAAACATTAGCCACATTTAAATACAGACTCAAATGAAATGTTTAAACCCTTACTTATGAGTAAATCAAGAGTGTGTCCACGATTGTGTGTAGGCCCATGCACATGCTGAATCAGGTCAAAAGTGTTCAAAACCGTTATAATTTCTTTTGTGGTTTTGATTTCTGCATTTTCTATGTGAACATTAAAATCCCCTGCAATAGCAAAACAGTCAAACTCTGAACCAATCGTTGATAGCACACTTTTGACCTGATTCAGCAGTTCTGTGAACTCATCAACAAAGACTGGACAGTAATTTGGGGGCCTGTAAATAATGATAAATAGAATGAGTGGAGCCCCTTTCAGCATAATCCCTAGATATTCAAAAGACATGTACTGACCAAATGACACTTGCTTGCATTGATAGACATCTTTAAAAAGAGCTACTACACCACCACCTCTTCTAACAGCTCTGCAGACTCTCATGAAAGTAAAGTTAGGAGGGGCTGCTTCATTGAGGACTGTTGCACTACCGCTGTCTTCTAGCCATGTTTCATTTAGAAACATAAAATCCAGGTTGTTTGTGGTTATCAAATCATTGATCAGAAGTGATTTATTTTTTAGTGAGCGAATGTTTAAAAATGCTAGCTTGATGGCATTACTTTTTGTCTCTAGAGCAATCTTAGTTTGATGCAGGATAGGCCTCAGATTAGATGGGTCAACCGTACGGCTTGGGATGGCCTTAGACTTTCTTTCACATATTAAAACAGAAATAGGGAAAACTACAGGCACACTGGGTTCCCGCTTGTTCTGTAAACATTGCTGAGTGTTGCTGCTATCGTAGCGGGGACCCGACACACATCACTGAGAGCTGTTATCAGTTGTTTTTGGTTCACTCACAGCAGACGGAGGAGGGTTTGGGCCCTGACGTTGTGGCAGCGGCCGGAGAGCTCTCACAGGAGGAGGAGGAGGGCAAGCTGGACCCACAGGTTTTGGTGGTTGTGGTGCCCGCCGTTTTTTAGTTGCTTGCAGCAAAAGAGTGGGAGAGTCTGGTTCCAGCATATACCCGTTCCTCCATTTTCTGTGAGAAGCTTAGAAGTGGAGATGCTGGAGAGAGGGATAATGAGTCTGGTGAATGGAGCTCTGGCTCTGATGTTTCCAGTGGCTGAAAAATTTTGTTGTCCTGGCTTCCCTGGCTGTTTACCAGAAAGTCGTCCTTCGGTGCTGAGTCTTGGAGCTGTTGCAGTACGTCACAGTCTGTCTGTGATGAGCTCTGTGGGCAGGACTCAGCCAGGAAAGTGTCCATAAGCAGTGCTTGTTGTGGCTGTGTGGCGTTGTCAGTGTCCTTGTGGGTTGTGTTGACCATATGATGACTCTGAAGCTTATAAGATGTCCTGTCGTCACGCATACATTGTCCAAGTGTGTGTGTGCCATTCATGTTGGGTAGACTGGCACATTCCACTGATGGATGCTGGAGTGAAAAATAGATATTGTCCTTTAGCACTCTCGCACCAAGTTTGTTTGGGTGGAGGCCATCCAGTTTGAACAGTTGTCTATGGCCCCAGAAAAGGTTGAAGTTGTCAATAAAGTCTCGTTTTAGACTGCAGGTTCATTGTAGCCAGGTATTCAGTCCAAGCAACCGTGAAAACATGTTAGTTCCCCTTGCTGGGAGTGGTCCACTGATGAACGACTGAACTTTCAGTCTTTAAAGTGTTTCAATGAGCTCACCGAAATCCTTCTTTAGGAGTTCTGACTGCTCTTTCAGAATATCGTTCTTTCCCACATGGATGATGATTCGATTTGCAGTCTTGTGTTTCATTAGAATATTCCGAAGTTCCTTGTTCACATCAGAGACGGTTGCTTGAGGAATGCAGCATCTAGTTGTAGTTCTGCTACTTATATTTCTGATAATGGAGATGGAGCACTATCAGAGTCCTGGGCTCGGCTGCGCTCTGAGCTGAGTGCCGCTGTCTGCTCGAACTTGCACGCCTGTTTGTAGCGATGTTAGCAGCAGGTTGATACGATCCATGTTCAGTCACATTTGGGGATTCCTCACCCACATTCATTAATGCTTCAAATCTGTTTTCAAGCAGTATAGGGGGTGGTAAAACACCAGTTTTTGCAAGCCTTGTCATAGCTGTATCTGGAGTAGAGGATGATATCGCAGCAACTGGTAGGCAAAAAGTCTCCTTTTTCGTAATGTTTGTATCAAAAATGTGTTGTCAGAGCACTGTGCTAATATGATGAAGTTAAAATCTTAGAAAAATATGAGAAAAGTTCATAAACAGGGAGAAAAGCGCGGAGCAGTAAGCAAAAGCGTCCGAACAGTAGCAAAGCCGGAAGCAGAGTCCCTATTCCAATCTCAAGAGACGGACTAGCAACCGATGCTAGAGATTGCACTCTTTAGCCTCCTTGTTAGTGCATCCGCCTCCCATGCCGGAGACCCGCTCGGAGCGGGTGCAAGTAGGGCCCGAGTGAGAGGGGGTTACACAACCATTTTTAGTTAGAACGTAATTTTTTGTTTTTAGGGGGGCCCCTTAGCTGAGTCAGTGCACGGGGCCCAGAATTCCCAGCGACACCCCTGGTCATGGACATTCACTGAACCACACCCACTCCCTCATTAGTTAGCCCGGTTACCTATTAGCTCATTACCTTAGCCCTTTGTAGAAATAGTCCTTGTGTTTCCCCTGTGCCTTGTCAGTTGTTAAATGTCTGTAATGGTTGCTCTCTGTCCTGGTCTGATTTTTTCTGTTTCGGATTATTAGTTGTTGTTTTTTTGGATTTTCAATAAACTCCTGCACTTAGATCCTCACTTCATCTTGCCTAATCTTCGCTTTGTTACAGAACAACAGACCAAAAAATGGATTTAGCAGGAGTTTTGTGCAACCCTCTGAGGGCCCTTTGCGCCATCTTTCAGAATGGCCGACCTGTCGAATGTTATGTGGAAGAGTTCCTTTTACACAGCCATCCTTTTATGCTAGCTTCACGTCTGCCAAGCCAACGCCCGCTAGCGTCACGTCTGCCAAGCCAGCGCCCGCTAATGTCACGTCTGCCAAGCCACAGCCTGCCCATGTCACGTCTGCCATTAGCCATCCTGCAAAGTCTAGTCATTCACAGCTCCTGTTCCTGAAAGGTCAAGTCACGTCACGTCACAGCTGCTGTTCCTGCTAAGTTGAGTCATGTAAAGGTTTAGGTTCCTAAGTTAAGCAGCACTTTCTGAGTCAAGTCAAGCAGCACATCTTGAGTCAGGTCAAGACACAGCCTCACCTCCTGAGTCAGGTCAAGACACAGCCTCACTTCCTGTGTCAGGTCTAGACACAGCCTCACTTTCTGAGTCAGGTCAAGACACAGCCTCACTTCCTGAGTCAGGTCAAGACACAGCCTCACTTCCTGTGTCAGGTCAAGACACAGCCTCACTTCCTGTGTCAGGTCTAGACACAGCCTCACTTTCTGAGTCAGGTCTAGACACAGCCTCACTTCCTGAGTCAGGTCTAGACACAGCCTCACTTCCTAAACCAAGACACCGCTTCACTTCCTGAGTCAAGTCAAGATACTGCTTCACTTCCTGAGTCAAGCCAAGACACAATTTCACACCCTAAGTCAAGACACAACAGCACTTCCAGAGTCATATCAAGACACAGCAGCACCTCCTGAATAAAGTGAAGTTGCTGCTGCTCCAGTAAAGTCAAGCCTAGTCACAGCTGCTCCTTCAAAGCCAAGTCAAACCACAGTTGCTCCTTCACCACACCTACTCCCTCATTAGTTACCCCTGTTACCTATTAGCTCATTACCTCAACCCTTTGTATAAATAGTCCTTGTGTTTCCTCTGTGCCTTGTCAGTTGTTAAATGTCTGTAATGGTTGCTCTCTGTCCTGGTTTTCTCTGTTTCAGATTAATATTTTTTTTGGATTTTCAATAAACTCCTGCACTTAGATCCCCACTTCGTCTTGCCTCGTCTTCGCTTCATTACAGTATTAGTCAGCTTACATTTTATTTCCATTTACTGCTATTATAAAAATACACTTACATTAAGGATTATAATTGTACATGTGTCACAGTTAATGTCCAACAACAAATATTTTAGCAAAATGTCTACTTTTCAAAGAATTATTGAGCTACTACTATATTGTGCTCAGTCTGTTTAACGTGCTGTTTTACTTGTGTAAAACTCGTCCACTCCTTACAGTAAACTTGATATGTTTGCATGACTTTCTAACATTTACAGATGAAGAATATGCCCTCAGGAACACACAACATCTCAAATGTATTAAACAACACAAATAGATCCATAATCGACATTAAGGACTGCTTAAGAACAAGCGTGCACATCAAATTGCCTTCACTGACTGAACCAGGATCACATTAGTGAGATTGTGTGACCTTAAATGGTCATTTATGGAACCACTTTAACCCAGATTGATTTGTTATTTTATCTCAAGTCAGGTTTTGGACTTTAATCCCAGCTTCTTAGTCTTTTTGAAACAGCCCCCAGAGGTTGACATGACATAACATAACATAAATTGAGTTAAGGTTAGGAGACACTGCCAACTAAACCATAAGGGCAGTCACATGATTGGAGCTCCAGGGAGAAGCTTGCATACAGAAGCATAATACACCTGGTATGGTTGCTTCACGAAGTTCCATGGAGCAGAGGACTTAATTCTCATAGATGAGAGGGGGACCCAGATGTTTTCCTTGGGAGAGGTGTGCTAATTGGAGACCCTCGAGAGCAGGGGGGTGAACATCTGCCCTGGAGAGCCTGTGACCCCACAGAGTTTTGCTTCAACCCTAATCAAACACACCTGAACAAAATAATCAACGTCTGAAGGGTTACTAGAAAGCTACAGGCAGGTAAAATTTAATTAGGGTTGGAGCTGAATTCTGCAGGACGCTGGCTCTCCAGGACCGGAGTTTGTCGCACATTTTTTATTATTATTATATTTTACATGTTTCTCTTTATTTAACACACCTGATTCAGATGACCAGCTCGTTAGAAGAGAGCTACGTGCATGAACTGTGTTCCGATTGACATGATCCCTACACAGTGTTCATTGCTCTCTACTCCCTGACCACGGGAAATATGGTAAAATTTACTTCACTTCGGAACGTTTATTCATGGATTTGCGCTGCGCCGGTGCCTGCAGCGTCTTCACACAGACAAAACTGTAAAATGTGACATCATATACCTCTGTAAATAAATATAAAATTTAAATTCACGTTTCGCACTCTTTAATGCTCTTTGAATGGAACATATACACTCACTTCGAACTAGAATCATGGCGGGATATCTGATGTCCAATTAGCAGGGAACTTCATGGTCAAACAGAACAATTGCTGTACGTGAAAAGAGATACGTACAAAATATGCAGAGCAGGAGGGCGCGAGGACTGACATTGGTAAACATTGCTCTAGAGTGAAGAGACAGGAGCAGCCTAACAGGGAAGGGGGGAAAGGCCAAATAAACTGATATGACTGTGCAAAGAGCTCATGGAGAAAAGTCCTTAGCTCTCAGATCGAGAGAACAATGCTCCATCCGAGACTGGTAGCTTTATCAGGCATTACATGCAGACTAAATAAAAATATCATTGAAAATTTGAAAGCTGCAGATTCGTTCACTAATGAAATGCTGCCGTTTCTAGGAGACTCACACAGTTCTGTTGTGGATTTTGTTGGATCTATTATTGCTTTGTTGTAAAATCTGACAATATTGACAGTGTTTGTGTTTAAAATGTAAAAGGCTACATTTAAAATGTTCACTTAATATTACCTTTTTGTTTAACTTATAAAATCAACAATTGAAAAATTTGAATATTCAGAGAAAATTGCACTCTTGCTCATATTTTAAAGATGAAAAACAGTAAGTCACACAGTATGTTTCTGAATCGAAGAGAGTTTCTTAAATCAATCGCTCTGTACAGTCTGTAGACATTTGTTCTTCATGCTATTAAGTGCTACATAGGGTTGGGAATCGAAAAACGATTCCAATTCTGTAATCGGATACTTAAGATAAAGAATCGGATACTTGTTATAAAATTAAAATTTCGATTCCTCGTTTCGATTCCTGGGTGTATTTTTTCATCTAGTGATCTGCCAGGACCTTCTGCGTGTGCAATCTGCCAGGACCTTACGTGGTAATGTAAACATAAGTCGATAAGATGGATCGCGGTAAGCATTTAAAAGTGTGTCTACGCTTTGTAAAAACCGAAGACAAATCTACTGCTGCACGCAAACTTCATCTTAGAGATCTTCAAGGGACGGATTTTAGTCCTGCGCCCGCCCGCTCCAGAAGGAATATATGTTATTTCGTCCCGCAAAAGCCCACATAAAAGTAACTTCTATCCCCGCGGGAAGACAGGTATCTACTTCATCTCTTGGCTGCATGAAACAAACCCTCCCGGTAATGTAAAGGCAAAGATGACCAGAGTAATAGTAACGAATTTGATTGAAGTCGCGCGAGCCTAATGTATTCATTCTTGTAAATCGGAGTCGTACATAAAGCACGCATAAGTCCCCTGTTGATTCACAAACTACTCATGCTTTCGGGGCTCTGATCCATAGTATTTTTGCGTGAAATTTCAAAATATTTGCATAGTTTTCAAAATGAATGTCCTGTGAGTTTTTTATAATAAATGCTATAGAGGTGGATCTTGCACATATGAGCACCAGCATAAACAGATTTACTATATATTTACTGTATTTTTCATTTATATGTTTATTTTATAATAAATACAAACTGTAGATATTCAGTCACTTAAGAAAGAGTACTCTGAAGTTGTGAAGAATGTCTGAATTAAATAGTTTAGGTGCTTTAAATCTGTATATGTATATTCATGTTAAAAAGTTAGAGCAGAGGGTTTTCTTTTAAATTCAAAAGTATACCTTTAATTTAAAGTTTGTTTGAATTTTTTTATAACATACAGGAGAAAAATAAAAAGGCAAAACAAATGTTTAGGTTAATAAAAAAGGTTCAAAAATAAACACCTTTAGAGGAAATGTCAGCCATAGGGGGGCCTTGCAAAATTGACCCGAGAAGAATAAAAAAAGGTTGAGAACCCCTGTAATAAAATAATATGTTGCAAGCTAGCACTGAAAATAAACATGTTTGATATAATGTTTGACTTTTGTGTTTGTTGTTTTTTTTACTAAATTGGAATCGAAACTGGGAATCGAAAAGAATCGGAATCGATAAGTGGAATCGGAATCGAAATCGATAAAATTCAAACGATACCCAACCCTAGTGCTACAAATCTACTTTAAAGACACAATGAACAGGAGCATGATTTGCTAAAGCAGCACAATCTGTGGGCATTCAAAAATTGAGGTAACTTAACGTCGTTTACTCAAATGTATCTGTTTTTATACTAAAAGTGGCATGTTGCTTGTCAGAAATACTTATTTTAATGTTACTTTAAGTTGGAGTAGAAATAAACAAATGCCAAAGCTCAGCATTTTGTTCACGTACCCCTCCATCAGTTTGAGAACCACTAAAATACAGTAACTTCTTTACAGTACTTTATAAGAGTACTGCTCCACTCTGATGCTCCTGAACAGTAGTCATTTATTTTTTTAATTATTCATTTATTTACTTAATTATATTGCTATTATTTGAATTATTTTCTTAATTTGTTCTCTTTATCTATTTATTTATTTTATATATTTTGTTCCTTCTTCTTTCCCTTTTTCCTACCCCCCCCCCCATTCCCTCCTTTTTTATATTTTTATATATACAAGAAATAGAAGTGTACAACTTATACATTACAATCTTACACCTCACATAATTACAACTAAATGTAACTTGTTCATGCTTATTTTTATTGTCAGACTTTTTGTCATTTTTTTGTAGATAGCATGCAGTAGCCAAATATGATTATTCACATTTCATTTTATATATATATATCAGGGCTGCCAACTCTCACGCATTCAGCGTGAGACTCACGCAATTGACACTTTTCACACGCTCTCACGCCACACATCCATTTTCTCACGCAGTCAAAAGCACCCTCAGTTAAAACTAATAATAAGATATTGGCTAAACAGATTTGGCAAAAGCTCCAGTGCGTATTTGTGTTTGTGCTCTGGAAATCGCCAAAAGACAACGTGTTTTCGTAGCGCTGAGCAATGTAGCCAATCACAGACATATATGTTGATCTTGAACGCCTGTGATTGGCAATTGCGTTCTGAATTCACTCACCTCTAAACGCCAGATTGCACTTGTGGACTCTCACTGTAAATAAGCGGTTCATTGATAATAAAAGGACTTTTGCGATTAACTGAAGCGACACGTTTTAGTGATTATCAATGAAGGGCTATTGCGCACTCCAAGGCTATGTATAATCCGTTTAGAATTTGAATAAAAGTTTTGTTTTTCGTCCTGCTAACAGCTGTATACCCGGTGCAAGAAGCAGAATTTCGGGAGTGATAAATCCCTCATGAATGAAGGATTAATTTTCGAATATGAGAAAAATATAATTTCTCAGAACAGCAGACTACAGAAAAATATTTGAATTTTCGTGTCAAAATATATATATATTTTTTAAATGCAGTTGCAATTATTTATAATGACTAAATCTAGGAATTCTTTTACTGCACATAACTTTTTACCACAAGAAAAGTAAATAGTTTTGCAGCACTGCAACAGTTATTTTACATCATTTTATAATAAAAACACAGTATGACATTTTTATAAATATATTTAAAAATAACAAATAATTTCACAATGCTGAAGTCAGACCAAATTTTAATAAAAAAACTGCTCATGCGAACGTGTGTAGCACCTTTTTTGTTTCATGATTTAAAATGCAGTGTTTAGTTCTAATTTTCAATTTATTAATATTTTTTAACTGCAAAAACATTTCATTGCCAGAAAAAAAAATATTTATGGCTGGTAAATTCTCTCAAATCACCAAAAAATGTCGCTTGTATCATGAATAAAATGGCAGATATGGCAAAAAGTTTTAGGCCGTGCTTGTAAGTGTAGAAATTACAACTAAAGTATTGTAATTCCCCTACTGTAGAATAAGAGAAAATAACATACTGGTGAAATACTCATTTTTATTTACTTTACAGAATTGTTTTCCAATATTACTGTCGTTGGAATAATAATATAAAATTATTATTATTATTATCATTATTCTTTTTTCAAATTATTTTTTATTCTAATATAGACTGAGACACTATATCACAACTAATAAGAGGATTAAGTCCCCTTTAAACCTCAAGATCAAGTCAATTCACCAGCTTTTTTCTTTGTTTAGTTTTCACACTGAAACTGTATTGGAGCTTTGAATTGTGAACTCTCAAAGTACACCAGATAGATGAATTTAACTGTAAAATGTACAAAATTTTCTTACGGGGGAGCATGCCCCCGGACCCCCCTAAAGACACTGCTGTGGGAATTCTCACTCCAAGCTGAACTCAAAAGTTGGCAGCCCTGATATATATATATATATATATATATATTGTTTAGGCTAATTCCATATTATTGTTACAACTGAACCAAATGCATGATGTCTACACACATTATTCATTAATATCTTTAATTTCAGCTTTGAGAATAAAAATAAAAACCAACCTGTTTGTTCCTCAGTATCTTCATGTTTGACTCTGAATGTTTCTTCAATCTTCATGTCTTCACTCTCCTCTTTAATAAACTCCATCTTTATAATAGTGTGTCACATGGATCTCTGTTGATTCTCCAGGAGTATATCAATAGTCAGTGCACTAGTAGAACAGTCAGAGTTAATAGACTTAATATAAAATTTATAAAATATATTCAAATTACACAGAAGGTTCATATTTAGGTAGGCTACTTTTGATTTATATTTTGTATTCGATTATTTGTTCATATCTAATATATTACACTTTAATGAAATCATTCTCGGTTGTGATTCACTCGTTTGTGTTTGTTGTTGTCGTTTGTAGTCCGCGTGCCGCTGAATCGAATCACTGAATCATTTCACAAATGATTTGATTCAAATGATTCGGATTCTCAGTTTCTCTCATCACTTCTCATCATCACACGATTGATTCATGATAGAGAGAGCGAACTGAGACGCAGCTTCTCTGTTACTAAAGGCTAACGCTTTAACTAACACTAAATAAAGCATTTCAACGTTATATTTAACAATGGTGCATTTATTTATTTTACATAGCTTGTAAATTATTTCACTAATGTAACAGTTAGCATTGATTCAAAAACTTTAAAAGCACAAACCTTTCTTCAGGCGACTCACAACAGATGAGGAGCTCAGCGCATCTTTATGACGTCACATCACCAGAGCAAAATAAAAGTCCATTGCTGCACTGCTCTCTAGAATCACAAACACATCATAGAAATGTTGATTAAAGAATTGAATGTCGTACTCATATGATGATGCTTGTCTAAAGTTATTAACATCATACATCTAGGAATACTTTTCTCTATTTTTTAATGTATTTTTTTAATTTATAACACTATACTGTTTTTAAACTGTACCTTCCCAGATAGCAGACCAACACTGAATCAACATTGAATCAATGCTAATGCATCAATCATATTATCATTGAATCAATGTTGAAATGTAACATTGTTCTTTCATCAGTTTTGCACCCTGAAATAATGTTATTTCAATGATGAAAAATCGATCAAGATGGTCATTAAGTCAACATTTCTTCAACTTAAATTAAATCACGTATTTAACATTGAATTAACATAGAAACATTATCAAATCAATCATGCTTTTTACTTTTTTCCATCAGAGAACATGCATGACTGTAATTAATATGGTTTTAAAACAATAAGTCACTCAAAGTAAACATCCTTCAGTTTACATACAAATGTGTTTATTTTTGCCCCACACTATTTGAACAAGAAAATAACATTGAATTCAGGTAAAGCTAATTATTATTTTAAAAAAATCCAACAACAAAAAACTTTGTGGTAACTTCAAAAAATATAGGCCCTGATTCGCAAACAGGGCTTAGCTTAAATCAGGACTAGACCTTAGTTAAATTAGGCTATTTAAACAGCTTTTATAAAATGCAAGGGAAAAAACACATTACTGACAAAGCAATGGCAATGACATTTTAAAGATATGAATGCAATATGCAAAGTTTTGAACACTGGACAGCCTGTGTTACAAATAATGACTGTTTTGAGTTTTGTGTCTAGAGTTTTGAAAAATTACATTAAGGTTCAGTTATTAGTGCAAAAACGATTGTAAAAAAAACTGTAACACACTGAAATTAAAAGCATACTTTTTGTTTCTCCATGTGATTTCATGTTTATTGTCTGCAGCCGCAGCCCTTTGTGTGTAGTTGGTAGACCCCATAGTTGATTATCAAATTTTGTTGAGTGGTTTAACATTTCCTAAATGTAAGGTAAGATTTTGTAAGATATAAGAATCCTAAATGAAGATTTGCTTAAGGGAGTGTATTACAGAAAATTCCTGTCTTAGGTCTTAACTTAAGATTTGATCATTTAAGTTCACAAACTCCTATTAAAGAAACAAATCTTAATTTAATTTACAATTCTTATTTTATCTTAAGAAATATTTTATGTGTGGTAAGGAAAACTTAAACCGCTCCATAAAATGTTCTATAAAACTTTACTGTCTCTCTCCATTCAATAATGGCTGATTTAGCTGAAAATTGAGTGTTTAATCTTGTCATTATACATTACTGGCACTCTATTCTCCAGTCTGATACTATTCAGTGCTTTGACACAATCTGTATTATTAAAAGCTCTATATGAATAAAGATGATTGATTGATAAACTACTGTCAAGTCTGATAGCTAGCAACCAACTAAGATCAAGTAGCTGCTGAGGTAAACATAAAATTAAAATGGAGAAACAGCAGAATGGTTTAACTTGGAGAAACACACATTTAACAGAAACTGACTGTATTGTCCTCCGTTCAAGGTCCCGCTGGGCTCGCAAGGCACAGTTGCCATCCCTGTCCCTGGCGTTGGTGAACCATTTGCCAAGGGCTGTCTCAGCTTCTTTTTTGCTTACATTTTTTAGCAAAGGGTTTTGCTTCAGGCTACCTGTGAAACAAAACAATCAATTTTATGTAGAGAATGCTACTGCATTCACAGGAGCATGACCTATAATCAATAGGCATGCACCAAAATGTTATACTCGTGTAACGCTCCACTCGTGTACTGCTCATGCTCAAGTAAAGAGCTAAATCGACTCAAATAACGCACAGACAGATTTCAGCATATAGCACTACGCTACTGTGCTGCAATGTGGTGAAGTACAGCTGTACTGGGCAACGCTGGTGAAATAACACTTCCCTCTCATGACTTTATGCTATGCTCACATGCTGTGAAAATAACAGTTGGTAACACTTTCTATGAAGCCTGTATTAATAATACATTATAAGGGTAATCATAAGGCATTATAATGAATGCATAAAGCATTATAAAAATCTTATAATGTGTTATAACATCTCATGAATACTCATAAAATAATTATAATACATTTAACATAATATTTATGTATTTGTGATCATGACTTATAATAGTATGATTATTTATAGCACACAATGAAGACTGTATTGAATCTACTTCATTTATAATAGACTATTTCATATCTAGACATTGTTTATTTAAGATCTGAACAGTACCTTACAATCTAATGAGTGCTTAGGTGCTGAGTAGGATATAGAGGTAGCTGCTACAAAGAAGAAGATTTGTTTGGAGGAGGGAGCATGTGGTTGTTACCTTTGGCTGCCAGAAAATCTCAAAGTCCTGATTGAGAAACCTTGTGTTTTTAGCTCAATCTGTAAGTACTTGTTTGTTTGTATTTGGAGGTTTCACTTCAAACACTGTTGATGTTTAATATTATTTAATGTTTATTTTGTAGAAAGGACTCCTTGATATCTTTATATGTCTGAGGTTGGTTTCACACTGCTCTAAAAGAAAGGAGAGTGTCCATATCAGCTAGACATTTATGCAGCAAAAGGACTTTGCATGTTGACCTGAAAAGGAGGAAAGCTGAAGTTGGATTGTTGCTTCAAAACCATTTTTCAGCGTACTCAATGTTTTTCTACATGCTGTTCCAAACCTGCAACATTTGGGGAAGTGCTATATATACAATTTTTTTCTCACTACTGCAAGGCCACTGAACTGCTCATTATTCTGTCTTCTTTCTGGATCTGATGTCAATTCTTTAATTTAGTAAAAACAAAGAAATTACTCTGGTTACATGGGAAGTGTTATAACTTAAAGAAAGATATGAACATCTTGGATTACATGGGGGTGAGTGAATTATCAGGAAATATTTTCTAATAGTTTTAAGGTAAACATATTTAATAAAAAGTTTTGATGAAACTGTCCCATGTTTTTTTTTTTGTGTAATTGTGCTGTATTTCTTAAAAAAAATAGCTGAAATGTAAAATGTTAATTTTATATGGCATTTGCACAGACTTTGTATTGCAGACTGTTTTTTGTCTTTTAAATAAAAATGTTAATTGTCCACCTTGAGCATGCTTTGACACTTTATTGAAGGTTTTTTATTGTAATGATTTGTAAAATACTAGAGATGTTCCGATACCCTTTTTTCCTTCCCGATACCGATTCCGATACCTGGGTTCGGGGTATCGGCCGATACCGAGTACTAATCCGATACCTGGGTGTGTAATTTTATATACAGCTGTAGATAATACTAATAAATTATTTTATGGTGTGCTTCAGACTTATCCCTTAATAAAACAAACATACACTGATATATACAGTGAACTATTATTATTTTTACTATATGACATACATTTGAGAGTAATATTTTTTTTATAGTTAGCATTACTAATCTGGTTTTCTGATGTACATCAGCCCTGTTTATAACAGAGAATTTTGGCCAAAAGATTCTCACTAGATCTCGCAGCAACCTTATTCATTGTGCGGCATTTTCAAATGGCCCTCACTGGATCTCGCAGCAGTAACAGTGTCGCAAAATCAACATTGGCTCCCGAATAAAGCTGTTCGGGGTTTGTGCAAGTTTGTTTGCGTTGCGGTCCAAGCTGAGTAGCTCAAATGTATCGTGTTAGTTTCGCTTTTGTTTCACGTGCCGTTTTTTGTTTCTTATCTGAGACAGAAATGGCAGTGCTTATGAGTTGAACAATGCTGTGGTCGCGCCAGTGTGACCGCTCACGAAAATTAGTCACACTGGCAGAAAAAATGGTCACAGTCTGGAGCCCTTTAATGTTACCTCAAGTGTCACGCGCGCTTTAATAACAAAACCATGCGCCTGTGCCATTCATTAACACAGAGCCATGCATAATTCATATTTAAAAAGTCAGTTTGCGGCTTAATATTAGTCCATACCACGATTTGATTCAAGTGTAATTACCTACCTTTGATTAATGCATCAAACTTTGACAAATTCCGTGACGTTCCGCGTTAAACTGTAAATTCCATTTTATGACTGGATTTCGTCCATGTTTTCCGCATCGCGGAAATCAGCCCTACATATGAGACATGTCGCCGTTGGCTGGTTGGTCCAGTCTGAGATACTGCCAAACAGCGGACATATTGATAGCACATTTGTATTTCTTCTTCACCGCTCTAAACAGTGGTTGCTTGTGGCAACACAGCACTACTCTCCCTGTGTTTGCATTCTGAACAGCGAAGAAGAACTGGCTTCCGATTTGCTAGCGGGAATAACTTATATCTTGTTTAAGAAAATGGTATCGGATCGGTACGTGGGTTCAAGTACTTGCCGATTCCGATGCTAGATTTTTTTGTAGTATCGGCATTTCCGATACTAGTATCGGAATCGGAACAACCCTATAAAATAACAGTAACAATTTGGTTTTACACTGTAAAAAAAATGGTCGTGAGGTGAGGTGGGGTGGGGTTGCTGCCGGGGCCTCCGGGTGTGTGGCTAGGGCGCGGGCGCAGGTTCCGGCACATCTCGGGGGGGCGGCCTGGTCCTCGTGGGCGTAGGCTGGCCCCCATGTGGAACCCCGGGTGCAAACCCACTTTAAACCCCTTTGGGCAGGTGGGGCCCAAATGGGTCTGTCATGAATTGCCCGATTAAGACCCACATAGGACCCTTACAGGTCCTACTTAAAACCCACCTGGGCATCCACGGCTGACCCCCATGTGGATCCCGGGTGCAAGCCCACTTTAAACCCCTTCAGACTGGTGGGCCCCAAATGGGTCAGACATGTATTGCCCGGTTAAGACCCACATAAGACCCTTACAGATCCCACTTAAAACCCATCTGGGTATCCACGGCTGGCCCCCATGTGGATCCCGGGTGCAAACCCACTTTAAACCCCTTTGGGCAGGTGGGGCCTAAATGGGTTTGGCATGAATTGCCCAGTTAGGACCCACATAAGACCCTTACAGATCCCACTTGAAACCCACCTGGGCATCCACGGCTGGCCCCCATGTGGATCCCGGATGCAAACCCACTTTAAACCCCTTTGGGCAGGTGGGGCCTAAATGGGTTTGGCATGAATTGCCCAGTTAGGACCCACATAAGACCCTTACAGATCCCACTTAAAACCCACCTGGGCATCCACGGCTGACCCCCATGTGGATCCCGGGTGCAAGCCCACTTTAAACCCCTTCAGACTGGTGGGCCCCAAATGGGTCTGACATGTATTGCCTGGTTAAGGCCCACATAAGACCCTTACAGATCCCACTTAAAACCCATCTGGGCATCCACGGCTGGCCCCCATGTGGATCCCGGGTGCAAACCCACTTTAAACCCCTTTGGGCAGGTGGGGCCCAAATGGGTTTGGCATGAATTGCCCAGTTAAGACCCATGCAGTACCCTTACAGGTCCCACTTTTAGTACGTCTGGTCTTCCACGGCTGGCCCCAATGTGGATCCCGGGTGCAAGCCCATAATGGGGCCCACATTTGCCGCCCATGAAGCCCTCATCTGGGCCCCACATGTCATTGCTGGCTGGGACATCACCCTGTAAGCTGCACCCTCAGGATCAATCCTTAGCATGCCTGCCCTCACTCTTTGCCTCTGCACTACTGTGCCCTCTGCATACAATCTTGCTCTGACTGCCTTTGGTCCAAGTTCATAATTGACACCAACCAATTCTCTTATCCGCTCATCATGCTCTGAATCGGAGATCCTGGAGTACCGACCCCTTAAAGAGATGAAGAACTGTCTGTTAGGGAAATGAGAAAAAAAACATGATTTTTTCTAGTAGTGTCAAGATAAACTAGACTCAGAGACAGAGCGAATAAAAACAGCTCACAATTCAATGTTGATAAATAAAGGTAAGTAAATAGCAGGCAGTTTATAAGTGACAGTTGATGGATAACTGGAATATTATTGTTTAGCAGGTATTGTGAGGAGAACAGAGGTGACAAAAAGAATCATGGTAAGCACACACCTCAAAAAAGCACAGTATTTACATCATCTCAAATTGCAGTTGCAAGGGGTGTGTATCATCAGTCATAATACTCTAAGCTTTTCTTATCACTCGCTGCTAATCCAAATTTAGTTAGGCTCTGCAGTGGGACACCAGTAATTTTTTTTTAACAGGTCCTAACTTTAGTTTGGAGTCAATTCTTATCCTAGAGAAAGTGATGAAAAATAGCACAAAAAGTAAAAGTTCAAATCGCTCTCAATAAAAGTATTATTAAATGCACTATATAGAGTTTGTACACAGAAAAAGTCTCTTCAGAAAACATTTGTACTCCTGTACTGACCGTCCTGAATAAATACTGGTTGCACCTTTGGTGCGTTTTTTTTTTTTTTTTTTTCTCCTTAAATCAATCCCCATCTCTTATGTTTGTTATATTTAGTCTCAACTCTGCTTCATTGTGCCATGTAATAAACTCAAAAAGTGCATGATTATAAAAAGACATAACTAAAAACTAAAATAAGTAACATTTATCTTACCTGAGCCGATTATTGACTGTTGAATATATAGCTTATAGCGCGTTTAACACTTGCCAGCGTGGTCGCGGCTAATCTTGCTTACATTGTTTATTCTCCATCCTCACACATTTCAACTGTTTACTCACTGTTACTTGCTTTAATGGCGAATTTGTGTCTACCTTTGAGTGCAGGTGAAGACACGTTCGAGCTGCACGCGGTGCGGGTCGAGCTGGAAGCCGTGGAGAAGCAGATCCAGGGGTTGCTCAAACGACCTTGCATACCTTGAGACCTTGCATACCTTGAGTTGAAGCTCTGTCGAGTTAAACTATTATTTTCTATTTTTAAATCTAAAAACAATTCTATACACCATAATTTTTGTTTTTCATAACATGTGAATATACACCCTGTTGTGTTTTACAACAAAAACAATCGGAACGCCTTGTTATCATTAGTTTTTATTTGCTTTCCCGAGCCTGCTACTTAGTTAGCTTATAGCGCGTTTAGCACTTGCCAGCGTGGTCGCGGCTAATCTTGCTTACATTGTTTATTCTCCATCCACACACATTTCAACTGTTTACTCACTGTTACTTGCTTTAATGGCGAATTTGTGTCTACCTTTGAGTGCAGGTGAAGACACGTTCGAGCTGCACGCGGTGCGGGTCGAGCTGGAAGCCGTGGAGAAGCAGATCCAGGGGTTGCTCAAACGGCAGTTTGAGTTGCAGGAGAGGAAGACTGCACTCGAATCTGTCCGGTTAAGTATACAGCACGATACTAACACCCTCATCACCTCTACTCCGTGTGCTTCTCTGCACAGGTCAGGCGCACCCAGGACGCGATCCTCCCGGATGTCGTTCACTCCGGCGCCGGGACACCACGGACCCTGGGTGCAGCATCAGCCGAAGACGCGAGCCAGGCCCCGGGCGAGGACCTCTCCCCCTCCGCCGCCTCCGGTCTTCGAGATCTCCACCCGGAACCGCTTCGCTCCACTCCGCGAGACGGAACACGACGCTGTGATCGTCGGAGACTCCATCGTCCGGTACGTTCG
The DNA here is from genome assembly GCF_049309525.1 of Garra rufa. Lineage (NCBI taxonomy): Eukaryota > Metazoa > Chordata > Actinopteri > Cypriniformes > Cyprinidae > Garra > Garra rufa. The sequence goes on from NC_133362.1 coordinate 72,299,946, forward strand.
TGCTAACTTAGCTAACGGTAAAGTGCACACCCACTGTTTCTCTGGTGCTCGCGTTCTCGATGTTTCTTCAAAGATACCTGCCATCCTGAAGGACGATGTGAACGTCGGCGCGATCGTCCTGCACGCGGGCGTGAACGACGTCAGGCTGCGGCAGTCGGAGGTCCTGAAGAGGGATTTCGGGAGCCTGATCGAGACGGTACGCAGCACAGCGCCCGCGACGAAGATCATCGTGTCAGGACCGCTTCCCACGTATCGACGTGGACACGAAAGGTTCAGTAGACTTTTCGCTCTAAATGAATGGTTGTTGTCATGGTGTAAAGAACAGAAACTGCTCTTTGTTAATAATTGGAATCTTTTCTGGGAGCGCCCTAGGCTTTTCCGCGCTGATGGCCTGCACCCCAGCAGAGTAGGAGCAGAACTCCTGTCGGACAACATCTCCAGGACGCTGCGCTCCATTTGACTAGTAAGGAATTCTTCTAATAGTTGCGATGATGGCTTTTGTTATGCACATTTAAACGATAGTACTGGTGCTGTCCAATCTATAAAGACTGTGTCTGTTCCTCGAATAGTGAGGTCAAAACAAAAATTTAATGCAGGATCTAGAAAAAATCTAATCGTGATTAAACCAGAAAAATGCACAATAAATGAACAAAAACAATTTTTAAAGCTTGGGCTCCTAAATATTAGATCACTCGCACCCAAAACACTTATTGTAAATGAAATAATCACAGATAATAGTTTTGATGTACTCTGCTTGACTGAAACTTGGCTAAAACCAAATGATTATATTGGTCTGAATGAGTCTACTCCACCAAACTACTGTTACAAGCATGAGCCCCGTCAGATTGGTCGTGGCGGTGGTGTTGCAACAATTTATAGTGATATTTTCAATGTTACTCAGAAAACAGGATACAGGTTAAATTCATTTGAAGTACTCCTACTTAATGTTACTCTGTCAGATATGCAAAATAAATCTCTCCTATCTCTTGCTCTGGCTACTGTGTATAGACCTCCAGGGCCGTATACAGATTTCCTAAAAGAATTTGCAGATTTCCTTTCTGACCTATTGGTTAATTTCGATAAAGCATTAATTGTTGGAGATTTTAACATTCATGTTGATAATACAAATGACGCGTTAGGACTTGCGTTTACTGACCTGTTAAACTCTTTTGGAGTCAAACAAAACATCACTGGGCCCACTCATCGTTTTAATCATACACTAGATCTAATTATATCGCACAGACTTGATCTTACTGATATAGATATCGTACCTCAAAGCGATGATGTTACCGATCATTTCCTCGTATCGTGCATGCTGCGTATCACTGATGTTAACTATATAGCTCCGCGCTATCGTCTGGGCAGAACTATTGTTCCTGCTACCAAAGATAGGTTCACAAATAACCTGCCTGATTTATCTCAACTGCTCTGTGCACCCATAAATAAACATGAACTAGACAAAATGACTAGTAACATAGGCACTATCTTCTCTAATACATTAGAAGCTGTTGCCCCAATCAAGCTAAAAAAGGTTAGAGAAAAACGTACTGCGCCATGGTACAACAGTAATACCCATTCTCTCAAAAAAGAAACTCGTAATCTTGAGCGTAAATGGAGAAGAACTAACTTAGAAGTTTTTAAAATTGCATGGAAAAACAGTATGTCCAGCTATAGACGGGCTTTAAAAGCTGCTAGAGCCGAGTATATCCACCAACTCATAGAAAAAAACCAAAACAATCCAAGGTTTTTATTTAGCACATTGGCTAGATTAACAAATAACCAAACACCTCCTGACCTGAATATTCCTGCACAGTTTAATAGTAATGTCTTTATGAATTTCTTTACTGATAAAATAGACAACATTAGAAATACAATAACTAATATAGATACTACAGTAACTGATACTTCAACATTAGTCATTACACCGGAAGAAAAACTGCAGTGCTTTACAACTATAGAACAGAAAGAATTAAATAAACTTATCACCACATCTAAACCAACAACATGCCTATTAGATCCTGTACCCACTAAATTACTAAAAGAGTTGTTACCTGTAGCAGAAGTACCGCTTCTTAATATTGTTAACTCATCGTTATCTTTAGGTCACGTCCCAAAACCATTCAAACTAGCGGTTATTAAACCTCTTATTAAGAAACCACAGCTAGACCCTAGTGAACTGGCAAATTACAGACCCATTTCTAATCTTCCATTTATGTCTAAAATTCTAGAAAAAGTTGTGTTCGCTCAATTGTGCTCCTTCTTGCAAAATAATAATATCTTTGAAGAATTTCAGTCAGGTTTCAGGCCCCATCATAGCACAGAATCTGCACTTGTAAAAATCACAAACGACTTGCTACTTGCGTCAGATCAAGGCTGCGTCTCATTGCTAGTTTTACTTGATCTTAGTGCTGCGTTCGACACTATAGATCATGAAATACTCATAGATCGATTACAAAACTATACAGGTATTCAAGGGCAGGCTTTAGGATGGTTCAGATCATACCTGTCCGATCGCTATCACTTTGTTTATTTAAACGGGGAGTCATCGCAGTTATCACCAGTAAAGTATGGAGTGCCACAAGGATCTGTCCTAGGTCCTCTACTATTTTCAATTTACATGTTACCCCTTGGTAATATTATTAGGAAATATGGGATTAGTTTCCATTGTTATGCTGATGATACTCAACTATATATTTCAACAAGACCAGATGAAACCTCTAACTTAGCAAAGTTAACAGAGTGTGTTAAAAATGTGAAAGACTGGATGACCAATAATTTTCTACTGTTAAATTCAGATAAGACTGAGATATTACTTATTGGACCAAAAAACAGTACACAGAATCTCTTAAACTGCAACTTGCAACTAGACGGATGTACTGTTATTTCCTCTACAGTCAAAAATCTGGGTGTTATATTAGACAGCAACCTGTCTTTTGAAAATCATATTTCCTATGTTACTAAAACAGCATTCTTCCATCTTAGAAACATTGCTAAGCTACGGAACATGTTACCTGTTTCTGATGCAGAAAAGTTAGTCCATGCATTCATGACGTCTAGACTGGACTATTGTAATGCACTACTAGGTGGTTGTCCTGCTTCTTCAATAAATAAGCTACAGGTAGTCCAAAATGCAGCTGCTAGAGTCCTTACCAGGTCAAGAAAATATGATCATATTACCCCAATTTTACGGTCTCTACACTGGTTACCTATTAGGTTCCGTATCACTTACAAAATACTACTTCTTACCTATAAGGCCCTTAATGGTTTAGCTCCTGCATACCTAACTAGTCTTCTACTACGCTACAATCCCTCACGCTCCCTAAGGTCGCAAAACTCTGGACTTTTAGTAGTACCTAGGATAGCAAAGTCCACTAAAGGAGGGAGAGCCTTTTCTCATTTGGCTCCCAAACTCTGGAATAGCCTTCCTGATAATGTTCGGGGTTCAGACACACTCTCTAGGTTTAAATCTAGATTAAAGACTCATCTCTTTAGCCAAGCATTCACATAATGTATCTCATAACGTTGTACTTCAGTTACATCTGATCAAATGCACATTAATATTCTTCAGCTTGGGCTAAACACATCATTTTTGTTTGGTTGGAAGTTGGAACAGCAGCTACGCTAATTATTTCTCTATTTGTTTCTCTGTTTCTGCCACGGGATTTCCATCCCGTGGTAACTAGGATTTACACAAGATTCAGTCTGGATTCAGAAGAAGAGATGATGCCAACCCCTCAGAGGACCACAGATGATGCCAGCCTTAAAACAACATTCAGCACTATATAATTTTCCTACAAGTTTGATCACAGCACATAATCATTGCAATTAGTGTTCATCATCTGTTTGATTACACAGTTACTGATTTTAACATTTATATCATATGTACATCGACTTGACATACAGTATTCACCACTAAATATTAAAATTACTAAATATATTGTAGTAGCCTAAACTTTTGTACAGCGCTTTGCAACGATTCGTATTGTGAAAAGCGCTATACAAATAAACTTGAATTGAATTGAATTGAATTTATGTTTAATTTATGCATTTATTATTTACAATAAATAAACGACTAATAAACGATTAATAGCAAAAAATCGCATCCAAAATAAGTTTTTGTTCACATGCTGTGTAGATTTATTATGTATAGGCCTATATAAATACACGTATAGTTATTTTGAAAATATTTACGTGACCAACCAAAAAACAACTTTTTTTTCATCCAAAACACTAAAATTGTGTCTGTATAGTTGCAACTTTTCTGTCTCTAACAAAATTTTCATGCAAAACTTAATCTTATCTGATCTTCCTTACTTTTATGCATTACTGATACAAATATACATTGTGAATGATTCTGTAATGATTTTAGGTTTAAGTTGAGAATAATTAATCTGTTTTTGTCACGTTGAATAAGGGAGGTCTGGGTCCAGGTGCAGGTAAGGAGTTTTAAATGTAAATAAACAAACAAAAGGCCAACACGGCACAACACAACTTGAATAAAAACAAAATAAACAGAACTGAAACACGGTAAAGAACAGAATCAGGAACACAGAGAAACACAATCTAGAGCCAGGATCAAAACAGGGAAACACACACGAAGACAATGCAGCCAGAATGAGCAGTGAGACATGAGAGTTCTTATAGACCAGATAATAGTGAGCAGGTGTGAGTGTAATCAGTGCTAATGACAAGACAGGAGTGAACAATCAGGGAAGTGCAGTACAAGGGGAACAGCGACCTCAGGTGGCTGAGGGAAACCCCACAGCCCAGATCATGACAGTTTTAGCTTGTTAGAACTAAATATGTCTCGTGGCCAGCTGAGTGTGTTGACTTAAAACTAGCCTCAACATGAGACAAATTGAAGGATTGACTGAAAGTGTAAAGCATGTGAATGATTATGATAATCTCACTTCTGAAAAGGATTTGAGCAAAGATTGTTCACCACTTCCAGAACAAGCCCCTTTCAAAGATTTGGTGGCATCTATCTGAGTCCTCAAACATGCTTATATTGGAGGAACTCTTTGCAAAGATGCCTTTTTGTCCTCACATGGCACTTGTTTCTGAATGCATTACTTATTTCATCTATTGATTTATTTGACTTATTTCATAACTCAAAGTTCTCTTTCATCATCTTTTGTTGTCTATATTGGGTCAGCTTCATGCACATCTGTTCCATTTACTTAATCGACCACCAGTTGATTTAGATTTTTTGGAGTTGCCTGTTCCCAGGAGATTTTTTAAGTGCACTCTCAAGCCAGGAGGACTCTTTTCCACATGCTGTTTTGGATGGACTCTGAGATGTTGTACAAGTGATTGGTGAGATCAACCAAAATCAGCAGTATTCTATTCGCACAACACTCTGGACTTTGAATCTGGCAACCTTGGGAGGCCCAGAATTGTTACATCAGAGGTTCATATTGAGGAACTGATAGCCATGTCTCTATCAGTAACCTTTGTTGCAAAATTACTGGGAGTGAGCACAAGGACCATACGCCAGACACTGGGCTGAAAATGACCGCACACTTTATTCTTTATTTTTATTCTCAAAGTTTTTGTATCAAAGGTTTTAATTCTATAGTTTAGCATTAGCTCAACATTCGTTCATTTTGAACGAATCTTTATGTGACTCGAGAAGAACGAGTCGTCTCGGGGAGTGATTCGTTCAGTCGTGCATGCGCAATTGCGCAACTATGAACGAAGGACTCAAACCCGAAGACTCGAGAGATGAACTAATCAATTCTGTTTCCGGCTCCAGCAGCATAGGTTAAGCGTATGGGGCTGTCACGTGATGAACAAACGAATCAAACCCGAAGACTCGAGAGATGAACTAAGCAATTCTGTTTCCGGCTCCAGCAGCATAGGTAAAGCGTATGGGGCTGTCACGTGATGAACGATCGACTCAAACTCAAATAGGCGTCCTATTCGATAGCAATCTCTCCTTTGAAAGCCACATCTCTAGCATCTGCAAAATGGCATTTTTCAATCTTAAAAATATATCGAAATTACGACCTATGCTATCAATGTCAAATGCTGAAACATTAATTCATGCGTTCATGACCTCAAGGATAGATTATTGTAATGCTTTATTGGGTGGTTGTTCTGCACGCCTAATAAACAAACTCCAGCTGGTCCAAAATGCAGCAGCTAGAGTTCTTACTAGAACCAGAAAGTATGACCATATTAGCCCGGTTCTGTCAGCACTGCATTGGCTCCCTATAAAACATCGTATAGATTTTAAAATCTTGCTAAGTACTTATAAAGCCCTCAATGGTTTAGCTCCTCAGTACTTGAACGAGCTCCTATCGTATTATAGTCCTTTGATAATACCTAGAATATCAAAATCAACTGCCGGCGGCAGATAATTTTCTTATCTAGCGCCTAAACTCTGGAACAATCTACCAAACACTGTTCGGGAGGCAGACACAATCTGTCAGTTTAAATCTAGATTAAAGACACATCTCTTTAACCTGGCTTACACATAAAACATTAACACATTCTTATAATTCAAATCTGTTAAAGGATTGTTAGGCTGCATTAATTAGGTCAACCGGAACCGAAAACACCTCACATTACATCTGATGCACTCGTTGCATCGTAAAAAGAATGGCATCTACGCTAATATTAGTCTGTTTCATTCTTATTCCGAGGTCACCGTAGCCACCAGACCCAGCCTGTATCTGGATCAGATGGTCACTGCAGTCCCCCGGATCCAGTCCGCACCCAGCTTAGATCATGGATCACCACCTAGAGATGACTTCAATAGCCATGGATGTCAACCAGATGAGCTCCAGAGACCGATCATCAATGAAGACCTCGCCAACCTAGATAGCCATCGGCGCTACACCACAGGATCCTGATGAGTTCTCTACAATCAGACATTGGTACAAACTGTTGTTTGGTCTGGCCAGAGGAGAACTGGTCCCCCGACTGAGCCTGGTTTCTCCCAAGGTTTTTTTCTCCATTTCTGTCACCTGTGGAGTTTTGGTTCCTTGCCGCTGTCGCCTGTGGCTTGCTTAGTTGGGGACATTTTCCAGCGATATCGTTTACTATTTGAACTGAACTGACGATGATATCACTGAATTCATTGATGAACTGCCTTTAACTAAAATTTATTATCTTCAATAATGCGTTACTTACACACTATTGTTCTGTTTAAATACTGTGCAGTTGCTTTGACACAATCTGTATTGTTACAAGCGCTATATAAATAAAGGTGACTTGACTGGACTACTGTGTAGGGTCTACAACAAGACAGCTCCCCTCTTCACAGAACCTTGTGATTCTCGCATCATTGGTTCGTATGTTAGCAAAGCAAGGGACACAACAATAAGAAGAGTGTTAAAATCACAGCTCAAATCTCAAGCAATCATGACTGAACATGCGGATAAGAACAAGATTATATTTCTTTACATTTTACACACAGATCAGGGACATTGAGCAAATCTATGAAATTTACAAATGTGGATGACTGTTAAAAATGACACGAATCAGGAATTACCAAAATCTTTATCTAAATTCTATGAAATTCTAAGAAATCATGGCTACTCAGGATTGATTCCAGGAAATCATGCAACTTTGTCAAATTTCTGTAAGTGTATGATTTCAAAAAAATCTGTCTACATATTATTTGCTACATAATTACGTTTTTAATAAATTAAATTTTTTCAGATGATCCCCTATGCTGTGGTTGAATTTGAAAAAGAGAAGACAGTTGCAATTGTGTGTCGAACTTGGATTGTGGTAAATTGGAAATGTAAGTATTGCTACTGCTTATGTTTTGCAAAAAAATAATAATAATAAATAAAAAGAAACAACCTAAACAGACTGATTAATATTGTGAAGGACTTTTTACTGTTTACCTGGTTTGTTATTGGGTATTTGTCTAAATGAACAAACAGGTTTTGAGCTGCTACTGGCCCTCATCTGAGCCATCAAAGAAGGCAAAAAATGGTGAAATTCCAGATAAGCAGACTTGGAAATTTTTCAAGATAAGAATCATAGAAAAATCCTTTACATGTAAGAGAAAATTTTAATGAACACCTGCTTAAAACCATTTTTCTGAATTTAAATTTAAAAGTACATTAATAACATTGCAAACTAATAGTTCACGAACAATACTAGATTCCATATTTGTTTATTTAATCTTTTTTTTAGCAAATTATGAAAAAGCCTTGACGTACCTGAGACGGGCAGAGGAGCTCTCAAACGTTGAAACCGACAGAGACTCCCAAATAAAAAAGAAAAGGGTGCAGAAGCGACCTAGTCGTTTTCATAGTGATTCTGAGGATGGTAAATCTAAATACATTAGTATTGTTAATATTTTTAAATATAAGGAATAATTGTTACAATAATTATAAAATATGTTTCTAAAATGTGAAACAGATCATGTAGTGACTTTGGAATAAACACAGCAAACTGAATAAGCATACAACTACTTCATTCAGTCACCAAAAAATTAATATCTGACTGTCAAAAACTTAGAATTAAGCCTTCAACACTGGTATGATATCACCTTATCTATATATATGGTCTTCACTTACAGAATTGGTCATACCAGCAAAGCGTCCCCGTTTCCAGTGCCAGGCTGGAAACAGACCTCAAGCTCCTGTTTTCGTAGAGAACAGGCAGGAGCATGAGCCATTGCCACAAGTCAGTAAATAACCTGCAAGAACAATTAGTTTAGAACTGTTAAGGTCCAACTAACCAATAAATATTATAAAAGCTACCCATACAAAGTGTTTAATGGTATTTCTTACTAGGCATAAATGCTACAACAGCTTGCACATCAGGTAAGTGTTTAATATAGTTTGCTAATGATTACAAACTAAAACAAAAAAACATTTAAACATATGTAAGTTAAGCACTATTGAACCTTAAGTACTTGGTCACTATAAATATGCACAATGAAAATTTATATAGGTTATGCACCTTGGCCTGTAATTAAAACAAATATTGTTTTCAAATTATAGCCACAAGACACAATGAGCATCTAAATGATTAACTTAGTCTGCAAAGTAAAATATCCAGTGGCTCATTTCATGACATTAACATTTTACTCTTTCATTTTACTTTCTGTGGTAACTGGTATGATATAATAAAGCCTCTTTCTGAAATGTATTTTATTAATAGCATCAGCACTACCCTATCAAAGAGCATGTCAGGGGACAAATGAAGAGCAAAGTAATTACTTTTATGCTACATTTTGTTGTGTTTACTTGTTATTTGTATCTGTCAGAGCAAACATGAAGAATTATAATGTGTTTTGTATGGTCAGACTACCTCACACTCAATAGAAAAATCGACGAAGTGATCAGAGAGCTGCGTCAGTTGAGAGAAATCATGCAGCAGCAGCAGCAACAGCAAGTGGCTGAAGACCAGGCCCATGTCGAACAATTGCACACAGTAGAATAGCTGTCAGCATTTTGTTTAAAACTCAATGAGGAAAGGTCATTCAGAAAATCCATGGTAATTATCTTTTAATATAACAATCTAAATGTAAATACAGTATGTAACAATTTAACCATAAATATTTACATACAGTTAATACTGAAAAAATGTTGTGCATAGATTGCTTTCAGCGTGAGGCTTTGCTCTGGCACATTCGGCCAATCAGTTCGACGAATGATGCGGGCATTTGGGACAAACATGCTGTGGTCCAACTTCAGTCTGAAAGGAAGAAAAGGGAAAAAAGTGTTTCAGGACCTTCCCATCATGTGTCTTCTCACAAGTAAGGAAGTAACTCACAACAGGCCACAAAATTATTAAAAAATAATGCATACCAAATGTAGCACGTGGCCACAATGCAATATGTGTGTGTGTGTGTGTTTTTTTTTTTATTCACCAATTCATTCAGTGTAATTAATTCAGTTTTTTTTTTTTTTTTCATGTTCCAAAGGTTGTACTACATTTGTAGATATAAGACTGATTTACTACAGGTGAAATTTTGCCAAAACCTCCTTTACTGTACATACAGTACACGAGAATTGTATACTACAACCTTTGAAACATGAATAATGGGACTTGCAGTATTTTTTTTATTTAAATATTCTGTTCAAATAATTGTCTACTAGAAGGAAAGTATTGGCAAAATCTCACCTGTAGTAAATCACTATGAGTAATACAAGCTTTACAGTTTGACAATTAGTTATTTTAAATGTTAAAAGTCATTTTAATTAAAATACATCGGTATGGAATTGTCAGCGCTTCAAAACTTGCATTTTCATGATTTTTAACATTTAAAATAACTAATTGTTAAATCAGTTATTTACACAACTGTCTGGTAAAATTACCGTAAATTTACTGCAACAATACACATAGGCGGTTTTGAAAAAAAGTGGCTTTTACCATAGCCCTGAAAACATTAATTATAATTTAATTATTGGACTTCGTTTTGTACTGTGAGGTAAATTTACAGACGGTCCCTAAAGCAGCCTAGAATATGCAGCGAATATCCAATACACACTAACTTTATTAACAAACGTCATGATAAATGCTTACAGGTGACAGTCCTGTGATATGTAGTGTTATTGTATTGAAATATAGTAAAAAAAAAAAAAAAAAGTATTATTACATCAAAAATATGCAATAGGCCTAACCCCGCGCTCCCCTATCCGCTATAGGAGGAAAACGCTTTATGGGTATGCCTTGCGTTCTTATTCTGGACTCATGTGCTTGTCTGTACATTGTGTGCTTTATTAATGTGTTTGTGTTTGGTCTTTTAAAAACACTGTTTATTGCTAGATAAGCGTTTTAAGGTGTTACAGCATCTGGAGATGCCTCGAAGTGCCGCTGTGAGACGCCGATGCAGCATTTTGCGCCAGCCCTCTCTCTTATTTGTCGCATCTGAGTTTATAACGACCTTAACCCACAATGCTGACTTTTTCAACTCGCAATTCTGAGGAGTCAGTATTGCGAGATATAGCTAAACTCGCCATTGCAGGAAAAAAAATCTATATGTTGAAGTAAAAAGTCGCAATTAGGCTACTTATTTATTTGTTATTCCGTGGCGGAAACAAGCTTTTATAGGGACATTCTTAACGCTTATAACATGAAAAACTTAATGCATTAAAAAAAGGGTTTTTTAAAAGACCAAACTCAATGATCACATTATTAATAAAACATGCAATGCGCAGACAAGCAGATACATCCAAAAAAAAAGACGTTTAATTAAGGTTAAGCATTTTCCTCCCATAAGGACTTTTTTAAAAATACCAACTTTAACTTTTAACTCACTTAATTGTAACTTAAATTCACATTTAAAACCCGTAATTTTATTAACTGATATAATGTTAATATACCAGAATATGGAAGTAGTCTACTGAAATTTGTTTTGTGCCTTTGTGATCAAATTCGACATTTTCAAACAATATTGAACAAACCGGGTGATATAGGCTATAACTAATAAGTGAACATAATATTTATATTTTTTATAGAAATACTCTTAATTTCATGCAACTAAGACCAATATGAAACGTTTCGGTTTCACGTTTAGGTTCACTTTGTGACGCAGTTTAAAATGCATTTAATTTACAGGCAAATATCGACATTCAGGGCAATAAAATAATAAAACATTTTAGATTTTTATAGAAATACAGTATGACAACAATCACATATGTCACACAGAGATCGCACTGCCATAGTGTCTTGGAATATTCACACATAATTTAAACACATCGCATGATATTAGAAATAAAAATCAAACATTTCAGAAGAGAAAACAACATCATCGTTGTGTGAACCAATGAGCATTAAGCTGCGTCGTCATCCAGTCATTTCTCATCGTGCTTTTGGTCAGCGCAGTCGGTGGAGAGCTTCTGCGCCCGACTGCTCAATCCGACACAGCCGCCTGGCTCTAGCGAATTTTTTGGCACACGTCAGCTTGGCATGACATCAGAGCACGTTGGACGTAACTCGGACACATTAGGCTCGTTTGAGATGCACCTTGCCTCGCCTGAAATACTGGCGAGAGTAGACGGCTGCAGTGAAGGGAGGAGTAAAAGAAGGACAGTCAAGACTGACAGTTCTGAGCTCTGGAAGCAGAACAGATACCTACAGATCAAAGGCGTTTATCCGTACTCACGTGCTGTGTCATTAGAAGATGCTCTGCGTGTTGCGTTATTTAGCGTTTTCTCATTCTAGCACATGAAATCGTGGGCAAACATACAGCAAATTCCAAGAGAAATAAAAGGAAGGAAGATATTTAGGTGCAAAACCGAAAAACAGCAATTCACAAGCGCGTATTGAACCGTGGATGTCGTACCGAACGGTTCAATATTATATTGAGTATTGTGACATCCCAGATAGATAGATAGATAGATAGACAGATAGACAGACAGAGGAATTCCTAACATAAGACACTAAGCATTGTGTTATGTGCTCTTATTTTAAGATTAATGCACCCACAGCAGAAGTTGACGACGACGAGGTAATATTCTTTGTCTTACTTTCTTCCATTTTCATGTTTGACCTGGAACCTTTTTGCTTGCGAGCCATAGGCTAGCTCTTTCAGTGATGACCTAAGTAAAACATTTATAATTCATAAATGATGCCCTATTGTCCGTAGCACGAGCTCAAATTTCATTTATTACAAGATTTGAATGTCGAAAGTGCATGAACTGTGACTTTTTGAAAGTGGCAGATGCCACCCCGTTATATCCCACTAGCATCACTAAGTTTACAAGTAGGTTCTCTTTAATATGGTTTAGCGTTCGATGACACTATCAAAGTTGTTTAAATGAAGTCCACAAAATGTAAACGATAATTTGTATGTAGTATTTAGTTGTATGTAGTTAATATAATATAATATAATGCATAAACATGCATAAAAATAATATTTTTTTGGTGTACATTATAAAACTCAAATCCAACAATACAATTCAAAACACATTATTTTTGTAATATGCAATGAGATCATTTGGTTTAATCAACAAAACAGCATGATCTTTTATCACGACCACTTTTGAATGGTGCATGGTGCATGTAGAAATCTATAAATGTATCAAATTGATTCATCTTTAGGATCAGCTGGATTAAATAATAGATGTGAGTGAAAAGATATTACAAATAGCTTAATAACACAACTGAAAATATGCTAACGTGTTCGAAAAAGTTTGAAAAAGAAAAAACTTTTGATGACCTGTTGTGATATTAACACATTCATTTACCACTTGCTTGTGAAAAGTGCGCCAAAGCATTAAGAAAACGGGGGCTGTTTTGGCTCTGCAAGTTGAAAAGGTTCCCGACCTTTTAGAAAATATGGTCTCATTCACTAGTAATTGCGTGAATTATTTCGTATTTATAACAACAGGAGGAGAAAAAAATCCTACCCGATCTTATAAAAGAATATTATAAAGCACGATTTTATGTTTCTATTTGGCCTCATCTCTCTAAAACAGGGGTCTCAAACTCAGTTTATCTGGGGGCCGCTGGAGGCAGAGTCTGGGTGAGGCTGGGCCCCATCAGGTTTTCCACAAGAAAAGCTTTGTTAAAAAAATTCCAATCTTCTCAAATCTCTTTATTTTAATTTTTTAACAGAAAATAAGATGAAAAAAATAAATGAATTAAGAATTAATAAGAAAATAAATCAATAAGTACTTAATAATAATAATAATGAAATTAATAACAACAACAATAATAATAATTAGATTTCGCTAGTCAGCGACTATATGTGGTTGTATTCAGATTCAAAAGTCTGTATTAACAGTTCTTTAACCTTAAACCTTCTTCTGAACAAGAATGAAACATTGAAGAACATGAACTGTTGTTCTGAACATGGCTTCTCTTGCGCTTCCTCTTCGAATTATTTATTAATAAACTAATTTTTTCTGAGTCAGTGTAGTAAAGATGAAGTAGACGATCGTGACTCGGAATCTGTCACTGGACGGCATTATGGATTAATTTATGGATTAGGCATATAGCTGATGAAAGAGTTTTGTTTTCGAATTGGAATTAGTTTAGTAGTGAAGTAATAATTAAAATTTATTACTCTTACCTTTATGAACATAAATTAAGTTTCACATAGCGCTTTTGTATTTATGGATTTTAATTTAATTCGTGAAGGCTAAATGGATCTGTCCGCCGCTGGCCGCTTGTTCGTTACTTTAAATAACAAAAACTTGAATTTCACAAACAAAACGTGTTCCAAATATATTTCTAAATTATCTTTATAAACTAAAGAAACGAAAATAAATGTAATTACTTCGTTATTAAAAACAGCAGCTGTGCAATGGGGAAGAGAAAGAGAACTCGGCCAGTAATTCTGATGAGCTGTCGAGGTTGTTAGACATTTTTGTAACGAATGTTTGTTTAATATTTAACACTTGTTTAGTCTACTTTCTTATTTAAATGTATTATTTCTTTGGTTTATTTTAACGTTTTGTAGGCTGCTTGTTCACTGACAAAACTTCTAAAATAAACAGGCACGTTTGTTAATAATGTTTGAGCCTAATTTATTTTGAGTTTCAATATTATGACACCGTTTTTACATTGCGCTGGGTATTTATTGTCTCCCTGTCTGTGTTCCTGTCTGACGCTCATTCAGTAAAGATTTAAACTTAACAGAGTGCCAGAATGGACTTTTATGCATTGGAACTGCTCGTGTGAATTTGTGACATTTACAGATAAGGATATGACCGCAAACTGAAAGTGTTCATGATGAGGATGCAAACGGATCTCAAAGCGCCTCACAGGGCAAGCCATTACGCTTCAAGTTTAAAATAAGGTATTCTCATGTTTTGGGCAGCTTGGATTCCGCAACTCTCCTGCAGCATCTCATTCTGTTTCCTCCACTATTTTGAGATGCATTTTGTCTATAGAAATGCGTCGTTCTGTGCTTTAATTTGACGTGATCCTCTGAAGTTGTAAATGATTTATTATTATTTATATAATGTGGAAATTACAGTGATTTGATATTAAGTAAGGTTCTATTTCGCTTTAAGCCCAGGCAACATCCAGAAAGTACCACACAGGACGTGATATTTACGTTTTTAGAACGTTGCCTTATAATGTTAAGGAACGTTAAAAAACGTTTCTGCAACGTTGTGAAATTACGTATTAATAACGTTTAAAAAACCCGACATCTGTTGTATTAAATACGTTGGACAAAAACGTTATCACAACGTTTTCACAACGTTAAATTTTTTTTTGCAAACTAGTCTGGAGAAAAATATTTATTTTATTATTATTTTTATTTTTGAACATGAAAAATACAGAAGTCTGGACCTCGGTGACCTCGGTGACCTAGCTGGCTATGGGCCTGGTTTGATAAACTGGTAACACTTTACAATAAGGTTCATTAGTTAAACATTAGTTAATGTATTAACTAACATGAACTAACCATGAGCAATACATTTGTTACTGTATTTACTAATCTTTATTAACATTAGTTAACAGAAATACAGTTGTTCATTGTTTGTTCATGTTAGTTCACACTCCATTAACTAATGTTAACAAAATTGTAATAATGTATTAGTAAACGTTGAAATTAACATTAACAAAGATTAATAAATGCTGTATAAGTGCAGTTCATTATTGGTTCATGTTAACTAATGTGGTTAACTAATGTTAACTAATGAACCTTATTGTAAAGTGTTACCGATAAACTTTCACTCAAAGATTTATATGTCTTGTTAAGATGAAATATACATTTTATACTGCACTAAGACATTTATTATTATTTTTTATTATTTCTTATTTATTTTCATAAATTTAGAAGACATTTTGAGAACAAGATTTTTGGAGAATCATATTTGGTCGTTAAAAACGTTTGTTTGCAGCGTGTTGAATTTCCAACACTATCTCATGTAGGAATTGCCATTGAGATCAGGCTGGGATTTGATACACAAATTAGTGCTTGTTACGGTATAGACGTGCTGGATGAACGAGACGAAGTCGAGATCAACAATTAACACTATTTTTAATAAACTCTTCTTCAAGGAACAGACAGGAACAGGCAGGATAATCCACACACATGAAACAGTAACATCAAATAAAGACCGACATCAACTGAACTGAAAGACAAACTTATAAAGGGTGACTAATCATTAAACACAGGTGACTAATTGTACAAGGACAGGTGCAGGGAATCACACTGACGAAGGGCTAAACCAAAAGACAGATCAACGGGGGAAAGACAAATGGGAAAAACCAATGACAAACAGACAGAACTGTGACATTACGCCCCCCTCCGAATAGGCGCGTCCTCGCGCCGTAGAAAAAGAAAAACAAAACAGAAAAGAGGGGCGAAAAAAAAGGAAAATGTCCATGGCGGCTTCGGCGGAGGACGCCACCCCAGGAGGGGGACCAAAACAAAAGTCCAGGTGACAGACAGTACAGTCCAGAGGGGCGACGACGGAGGGAGGAGCCAGGGAGGACATGGGTGGGGCGTAAGGCAGGAGGAACAGACCCAGACCCCAGCCATGATGACGGCCCACTGTGGAGCCGACGGAGGGAGGAACCATGGTGGACGAAGGCGTGCCGACTCCATGGGGCCGACCGACAGAGGCGGAGCAGATGGAGAAGGAGCCCGAGGCGAAGACGGAGAGCCGATGATCCGGGGTGACGCCGAGGATCCGGAGGGCCAAGGTGGAACAGGCTCTGGCGCCCGAGGCGGAGGCGGAGTCCCGGAGATCCGCGGCGGAGCCGGAGCGACAGAGGATGGAGGCTGTGCCCGCAGGAAGGAGGAGTCCCAAGGAGCCGGTGGGACGGCGCGACGAGGCACAGCCGGAGGAGCAGAGTCCTGAGGTGACGATGGGGTGACGACTGACCAGGGCGGAGCCGAAAAGACGATGGAGCCCGGTGGAGCTGGTGGATCGACGGGCGACGGTGTAGAGGAGGGCGTCGAGAGCCGTGGTGGAACCGCGGGGTCGAAGGGCCGAGGCGGAGTCCTGGACTCGGAGGCTGGAGGCGGAGCTGAGGGATCCTCCAGCCGAGACGCTGATGGACGCTGGCAGTCCCGCGGCGAGCCCACTGCACAGGTGGTGGGCTGAGGGTGAGCTGAGGGGCTGTCAGGGGACAGCGGCGGCCAGACGAACATGGCATCGGATGACAGAGGGTGGGTGGGTGGGAATTCCGGGCAGACAGGACAGACGGATATTTCCATATCAAAGTCAATTAAGTTACCAGAGTTATCTTCGATGAGATCCGAGAAAAAGTCTATTAAATCCCCAGAATTTAGTCCAAGCTCACCCTCAGCGGTGGTGCAGTGGGCAGGGCTCTCTATCGCCCTCTCTTGCTCCACGTGGCAATCCACCATCACAGATGTTGTAGTCGGCTCTCGCACCTGGTCAGATGGGTCAGGCTCTGGCTCTATCGCTCTCGGCTCTGTCTCTCCATCTGCGGTGGGCTCGGGCTGCAACTCCGCATGTCGGGGTGATGGTTGGCTGGGTTCTGGGTCTGGAGTGGGGCTGACGTCCTCCTTGACGATGTCAACAGTCCAGGATGATCGGCAGGACGCCAGCACCCACTCGATGAAATCCGGCAAGCTCTCTTGAGGACCCTCCCCGGATAGCAGCGCCTTGGTGGTGGAATTCAGTCCTAAGCGGTAGTGGATGCATAGGCTGCTATCCGGGAAGTGTGACTGGTTCGCCAGGAAGAGAAACTCACGTGTGTGGTCCTCAAGAGAGCGTTCCCCCTGCCTCAGGAGGATCAGGAGAACTGTGGGGTCCATGAAGAAAAATCAAAACCAAAAAACAAAACACTGAGGCTAACAAAACGAAAAAATAAACGTAGGGGAAGGTGCCGGAAAAAACTGTTTCGGTCGGTCTTTCTGTTACGGTATAGACGTGCTGGATGAACGAGACGAAGTCGAGATCAACAATTAACACTATTTTTAATAAACTCTTCTTCAAGGAACAGACAGGAACAGGCAGGATAATCCACACACATGAAACAGTAACATCAAATAAAGACCGACATCAACTGAACTGAAAGACAAACTTATAAAGGGTGACTAATCATTAAACACAGGTGACTAATTGTACAAGGACAGGTGCAGGGAATCACACTGACGAAGGGCTAAACCAAAAGACAGATCAACGGGGGAAAGACAAATGGGAAAAACCAATGACAAACAGACAGAACTGTGACAGTGCTATTGAATGAGACCAAATACTTTTAGGGCCTAATCTAGCAAGACTACAACTCTCGATGGTAACAACGACAAATTTTTTAATTCTTTTTTAACAGACCCAAATTGGACAGGTACACTTTCACATTGATTCACAAATAAATTGTTTCACTGAGACAACTGGTAGACACAAACAACTGATTTTATTGCAATGATTTGAATTTCAGTCACCCTGCCTCTTCGACGACAGCGACTAAGGACCCGTTTCGTCATTTTGTTTTTATCTTTCTATTGTACATAGTTCTTTATTTTATCTTTGTATTGTACATAGTGCTTTATTTTATCTTTGTATTACATAGTTCTTTTCAACTTGAAATAATCTCTCTTAAAATAATCTATTTATCTTAAGAAATGGTTAATCGACATTGTTTTTTTTTTTTGTTCATTATATTTATAGGATTTTACCATTAGTTTTTTGTGTTGTATTAATGAATTGATAAATTGTTATAATTAATATACTAAGTACAATCAATAAATTCCTAAATGTTTATCTCCATGTTTTGTTGAGTGATGTTTCAGTGTTTCAACGGGTCTCAGAAAAAAACTGTACTAAAGATGAGTTTTAGGTTTTTTTTTTTTTGATTGCTGGGATGTTCTTTTTGTTTGTTTCCAATA
This sequence comes from Garra rufa, assembly GCF_049309525.1. Taxonomy (NCBI): domain Eukaryota; kingdom Metazoa; phylum Chordata; class Actinopteri; order Cypriniformes; family Cyprinidae; genus Garra; species Garra rufa. The sequence continues at coordinate 72,318,685 of NC_133362.1, forward strand.
TAAATAAATAAATGAATGTGAAAATAATTATTTATTTAATGAATAACTATATGAATGTATGCGAGGGGATTTTTGATATCTCGAACGGTTTGGCCGTGGCAAGGCGACAAAGTTATGGCGAGAAATGAGAAACAGGAAGTGTCTAATAATAACTGTTGCACACATTGCCTGATTCTGATGAAACTTCACCAGTTTGTTCGTTGCATGATGCCGATTCCATAAATGTGACTATTATGATTCAAAGTTATAGCGCCACCAACTGGTAGCAGGAAGCGTGTCATTTTCAAAATGCTTTGAAAACAGCCTCTTAATTTTACTTGATTTTCTTTAAACTTCATCAAAATCATGTCAAAACACGGCCAATAAGAATATGTAAAGGGGTCGATGATAAATCAAATGCTGTTGCCATGGCAATGTGTCAAACTTTAAAATTAGATTCCTGTCTTTTTTTGAGGCAGATAACATGCTTAGAATTTCATGAAACTCAACACACACATCAATATTAATGATAGTTAGACACTGGCAAAAGGTCATAAATGGGCGTGGAGCAGGCACTCTATAGCGCCATCTTTTGACAAAAGTTGGGGGGTTAGTTTTTCCTACAGTCACCAAACTCTGTACATATATTGATCTCATCAATCTGGACAACTTTCTAAATTAAACTCATTAGCTAAGACCAACAGGAAGCCAGCTATTTTGATTTGAATGTGGATTTTTGGAAAAATCAGGCTGTAAACAAATTCACACTCCTTCTAAGAACAACCAGCTGTTCACACCAAACTTTAACATGAAGAGAAGATTCTGAAGATGTTAAATTGTGAGCGGATTTGGGATATCTTGAACGGTGTTGACGTGGTGATTTTTTAAAGATGTAGTAAAAAACATAACCCTACTTTTTTATATCTTTAAAGTGCAGCATCCAAACTCTTTAAAACTTTTTTCACACAGAGATCTAATCATTATGAGCAGGTGCTGGTAATATCATAATAATTCAAGCTTCTATGAATTAAAGAAAATTTAAAAAATAAATCACTAACCTGCTGTCACTGGGCTGACTGTCTGTGTTGACACTTAAGGTGCGGTCACACTGCACTTTTCGTTCCATTGACTTCCATTCATATGCATGCGAATGCGTTAGACCGGAAACGCAAACCCGTGCGTAACATTTCGCTGCGTTTGAAAGTTCAAGCTTGGTGAACTCTAACCTGCGAAATTGTATCACGTGACTCAGTGTGACCAACAGGAGATCGATAAGTCACAGCTTGACCTCTAGCTGAATGAAAAGAACCTTAAATTTAAACATTTAAAACTCCAGTACTGCGGTAAAGTGTAGTAGATTGCATGTTTTTACATTTTAAATGTACAATTAGTTGTCATGTGCTGAATTTAACTTTTTAAAAAGACTGCATTGCATGACGTCATATCACGACCGTTGCAGCAGCATCTGAGGGAATTTGGCATGATCAAAGTCTAGTGTGACCGCGGCTTAAGAGTGACTGAAGGGGAGAGGGGTGAAAGGGAGAGAGACCAGTGGAACATGCTGTTTTGCTTAAGACCATCTTTGAGGAAGATGCACATTGCACATTGCTGTAGTTTAATCTACATAAAGATGTCTGAACTTTGAGAGTCTGATCTTTGAGAAAATATAAAGGGTCACAAACAATTTCATTCTTTGTATATTACAGTTGTTGTTTTTTTATTTATTTTTTACTGAACTGTACCATGAACTTGTCCTATTCAGTCACATAGCAAAAGATTAAGAAAAATACAACTTTTTAGCATGAGCGATTTATCTTCATTGATAGACATTTATTTTCATAATTTAAATTTTAGATTCAATAAAAAAACACTAACAATTTCAAGACAAACTTTGACAACAAAACAAACTTTGCTGTTATCTGTTCAAAACATCTGAAAATTGTACCATTTTAAGATGAGTTATATATATATATATATATATCGCCCCATAACAATGCTCAACTTGATTTTTAAAGATATTTTGAAAGAAAGAAGCGTTTATAGAGCACTTTGTGTATTGCTGTACACCCACATGAACTGTGTTCATGTTCATGTTAGTTCACAGTACATAAACTAATGTTAAAATATATTATTTTACCATTAAACAATATATGAATACTTTTTTTAGCTTAATATTAATTAACAATAATAAATACTATTTAATTATTGTTCATGTTAACTAATATAGTTAATATTAACAAATGAAACTGGTTGGCAATTTTATATATTGTGTGTATGTGTCTGTATGTTGATTTTAAAGTTTAACCATTTCAATTCAGTAAACTTTAAATCCAAACTGGCTGAGGGTTACTGTGAATGCATGTGCCAACTGGGCACCGTTTTCCTAATTGATTCTTTCTTAGTTATGTAGCACTTAAAAGTGATGTCTTATAACAGGAGTCACCTGCAAAGCAATATCCACACACAAATTGAACAGATAGGTTCCTGTTATGAAGCAGACGGGACAACAAGGTAAGTATAATACAGGTGATGTTTTATTTATTCAAAGCAGCAGTGCCGGAGGTGAAAGGAGTTCTCGTGATGGTGAGTATAACTTCTACTGAAGAATTCAGAGCCGGGTGAAGACGTGGAGTGAATAACAGGTCCTTTCTTTTGCAGGTGGCGAGACAGGAGGATTCCAAGAACGATAGCCGGAGGGATACTGAGAGTTCGTGAATCCGCCACCCTCCGCTGACGCGGAAGTCAGCTTACGGCCACACACCACTGACGACTGGAGACTGAGAAGACTGGAACGAGACAGAGATCAGGTAAGTACAATAAGGTAAGTATTTCAGATAGTGAGACTCGTAGAGAGACACTAGCAGTCCGCTTTCGCTAGAATGAGCCCGGACCATGAGTGGTGTATAGTGACTTTATAGTGAAGAGGATGATTGAGGACAGGTGCGCGGGTGATTGGATCCAGGTGACGGTGATCTGTGATGATGAGTTGAGTGAGGAACGACTGATACGTGACAGTAACGATGACATTTAAGCAGAAGTGGTGGACGTAAAGCAAGCAATAATAACATTTTGTTATCATCATGAATTACATTTTCTTATCGTCATTATCAGAATATAGGGAAAATGTTCCCTATATTGTGAACGGCTTTGGGATATCTTGAACGGTGTTGATGTGGTGATTTATGAAAGTAACAATAAAAAAGATGAAGAGTTATTTTCATATATCTTTAAATTGCATTATTCTAACTCATCAAAACTTTTTACATATAAAGAACAAGAAATTCTTAGGAAATACGTATAGTTTCAAAATGTTATCATGCTCAGAGGCCCCAAAAACATTAAAAGTGTCATGTAATTGTCAGATTTAATCTGTGTCAGATTAAAGCTCTAATACCAGGGATGAACACTAGAGGTCATCATAAGATAAGGAATCGTTTGACCTCTAATGCTATTTAGCTTATTGTCAGTGTATAAGAATGACAATAATCCATAGAATCAGTTGATATGTACTGTACTGTCCGTGTACTTTTACATAATTATTTTGTATAGGTGTTTAAAGAGCATTAAAATCTTTTTTTTTTTATCTTTTGAGGAAAATTATAGGATTTAAATACATATATACACTCTCACTGGTAGAACAGAAAATCTTATAAGTATGACACTATACTGCTCAGTTCACTTAATTAGAATGAGAAACAAATACAAAAAGGCCAAAAAAAATCAACTAAGTTAATATGTATTTATTTTTAATATATTTGTTTATAGTTATTTCACAGATGCTTATAGATTATTAAAATAATATTTAAAAATGGTTGTAGACCATAAAACATGGTAACTATTTAAAATAGGGTCTCTTTTGTTAACAATGGTTAATGAACTAACAAACACGAATGAACAACGAACAATATATTTGTACTTGATTTTCTTCAAACTTCATCAGAATAATGTAAAAACACGGTTGATGAGAGTCTGCAAAGGCGTCCCTGATGCATCAAATGTTATCTATTTATTCTGATCAAACACAGTTCATTTCATAATTATACAAAACTCCACGAATGAAAGAAAATAAATAAAAACATATCTGATCTCACTCCGCTCTGCACTTAATGTGTGTATTTGTGTGGTAAGTGGTTGAGTGTAAGGAGGGGGGATGGGTGGTAAGAGAAAGAGTCAGAGAGGAGGAGAGACAGTTAGGGTTAGTCCAAAGGGTTACTGTGAATGCATGTGCCAACTAGGCACCGTTTTTCTGATGCTATCGGAATGGCGACTGCACAGACGGCGAGGGCCCGGTCATCGCTGCTTGCAGCTTTAATTATAATTTGTAATTGTATGTTTTATAAAGCATACTTTGCTCCAAGATAAAGCAGTTAGAACTCATACTACAAAATTTCTAAAATGGATAAAAAACAAACTAAACAAGACACACAGGGTCAGCAGGCTTTATATGGATATGTTCATTTAGTGACTCCGATAGCTATATCAAGAAAATTTTAAGTTTTTTAACGCAACTTTCCAAAGCCAAAGAGATGTCTTTCATCACACAGTTGTTTATGCAGCTGAACAACATGTGATGTGGTGCACAACTGCAAAAAATAAGACCGCAGTCAAGCTGACCAACACAACGAATAAACCAAGTAAGTATAGTTCTGTCCAATCTGTGTATCTTAATTGCTATTAATACCTTAATTTGTTTTGTATTTGTAGACCCCAACGACATTCATTGTGATAAAACACTCTAATGGAAGTTACCGATGTGGACTTTCCATATAAACCTGCAATCAAAACACAACTGATGTCTATAGAACAGGTCAAATCTTTGGGTCCAAAACAGCATGTAAGTTTCCACATAGTTAAAGATTTCCTTTTTTTTTTTTTAACGAAGTAGCACAAACAAAGTTTAAACCTAGGCCCACATTAAACTGCATGTTTGAGCTGTCTTTTCTGAAAGCAATTTGCACTCCAAAACATGTTTGCGATAATAATAATAATGTAAGGATTAATTAGCTCAAATTTATAATGATTCAAATAATGAATCGAATCGAAAGATTCGGAACTTGATTAAATTGATTCAGAATTAATATATTTCGGCTTCTTAACCATTCGTCCAGCAAAGTGGTTAATTCTGGATACTTTATTAACTCGGTTTGTCTTATAAGTTATATTACGCTCATTGTCAGGAGCATAAATAAACCAAAATTATTACTTTAGGAAATTAAAGCTAGGTAGCTTGATCTAAACACAGATAGAACTTTTGTGAACATAAAATTCAAGACACTTCTTTTAATGAAACAATGATTTATTGACTACTCTAAGACACAAAACTAAACTACTAAAACACAAGCACACACACACACACACACACATTCACACGCACAATTCAGGGAGTAAAAGTTACAGAGTTTTGAATAGCATCCCAGAGTTCTAGTATTTCTTACTACTAGTTCTTAGATCGCAACCTTAGAAAATCACAAAAGCAGAGACTTAGCTTTTAACTACTTAAGGAATATTTTGCACCAGTTTCAGCTAAGTAAAGAGAGATCTTGTTACTTGCGTTCGGTTCAAGCAGAGTTCCACGGGCTTGTCTTTAGCAGAAGGGAACCCCGGTTTTGCTGATAGGTTGCTTCTTGATGACGTCTTCTGAGAAACATATTCGTAAGGAGCGGGCTGTTTGCCGGGAGGAGCTTCGGTTGCCGGGTTGCGCAGGTTGATGCGCTGGAAGTTCTTTTGAGTCGGCGTTGCGAGACTTGGAAAAGTTCGGCAGTCACGAAGCTTCAGTTCTGTAGAGTTTTGATGGCACCGTCACGTGCTTGGTCGAGTGGTCGAGCACAGATGGAAAAAACACTCAAACCACAAGAGGCGAAAGGTGTGAGGCGAGAGCTGAGAGCTCTGAGTTCGCTGAGTTCTGGTAGGAACATGAAGTTTTTAAACGGGCCGCTAGGGCACGTCCCACGATGCTGGGATCCAATGGCATTGCTAAAGGGGCGGGTCACGCCACCCCCTTTCCGTCCTGTAATTCCTTCTGGTACGTAACTTATTAGGATATGGATTTCTCTGCAATTTTTGTTATTAACTTCAATAAACTATTTCGATGCATAAAGTATACACAATATCATTTCCTCGTTCATTTTGCTGTGTATCATTCATCCAGACAATTCATTACATATCAAATAAGGCCATATTGCTTGCATGCTAATACATTTGATAACTTCCTTTCCCAAAGGCATATAATGCATAGATTAAACTCCAATCATCACATAAAACACAGCAGGCATATAAAAGAGAACATACTGTTGCTCTAATAGCAATACTAATAAGTTGATTGTCTCTTAAAGTTTGTCTTTGCAGTGTACGTATCTCTATTGAGAGACGGGGTGTTTTGGAATGTCAGAGGAGAGGGGGACAGGAAGTCCGAAAAACCATGTGAGTCACGCTGGACGCATCATGTGCCATGCCAGCTTTATTTCAGAAGACTGGAGGTTTGTTTCTTAGGTGCAGAAGCAACTCAACACTAACATCTTCAAGGAGAACTACAATCAAACCCATTCCACAACACAAAGTATTACTACCTGGAGAAGAACCAAAAGTCACAGAAGACCTTGACATCCAAACACAAATGTTATCTGAACCACTAGGAGCAAAAATTCAAATTAACAAAGTTTGTCCCAAATGCCACCACTCACAACAAGACTTTAATCCAAAATTACATAGATGCGCCACATGTAAAACTCTCAGACAAGGAAACAATTACCTAACAAAGTGCTGCGGAATAATTGAAATCATGAAAAATGATCAGGTCCTTTCTTTAACGATATCAAATTCTGTTTTGTCCAAATTCATTAGAGCAGAAATGGATCTTTCTACAACTGATGCACAAGACATCGAGGAAATGCTTTTGTCAAGTAACAACATTTTGTTTACATACACCAACACTCTTGAAATAATTGAACTAAAAAAACCTCCAACAGACAGTGATGATGAACTTCTGGACATTACATTGGACGACAGCTCATCTCTCTCTTTCGTCAATGACAGCACATCAACTCTGTCACCGAAAAGACCTGCAGAAGACCCAAAAAAGAAATGTAAGAAAGTTGCTCTCCATCATTGAAAAGTCTGGTAAAAAGTGAAACCTTTTGTTATTAGTTTTCTCCTTTAATAGGATTTTTTTTACTATTATTACAAAAAGTGTTTTGATGCTTAATTTCCAAAATTACTGCTGAATGTAAAAGAAATGCATGAATAAACATTTACAAATGTTCTCCGTGTGTCTAAACAATTACATTTCTTCAATTGGTTATCAAATCAATTCTGTATAGCTCACTCCACATATATCACATTTTTAATATTTATTACTGTTCCAAAAAAAAATGTCTCTGAAATTACCGGTACATGAGTTTGTTACCTGGTTATTTAGCTTCGCTTATTAGAAATTTCCATGAACACGGTTTAACAAATTACACTTACTGACAATGTCAGGAATTATAATGACAGTAGGCTTCACTTTATATGCAGTGAGAAGCAGTTTGCATAAATGCAGAGAAGAAACAAGGTTATTTTATACTTTTGATTTTATTAAACCGTTTGGGAAATCTTAAAATTAATCCCTGAAGAGCCAAAGCTCTGCAGAGTATAGCTCCAACCCACACCTGCTTGAACGATTCTAGTAAACCACGAAGAGCTTAATTAGCTGGGCCATATTGTGTTTGATAAAGGTTGGAGCTATACTGTGCAGAGTTGTGGCCCTCCAGAAATGTATTGTGAAACTAGTTAAATTGTTACACACGACACACAATACAACAGTTTAAACTCATCTAATGTAGATTTACCAACAAGTACAAGGTTTACAAATTCACATACAGAAATAATTTAATCAAAATACACTGACAATCTGTGTCTTTCTCCTTGATGTTATTGTGTTCTTAATTAGTTCCCCCCTTCATAATAGGGTCAACGCAACAAATGGTTAATTGTCAATTAGCTGATAATTAATAATCGCCTACTTGTTATCTAGATTATAAATGTAATTGAAACTAAACCAGACACACAGGCTCACCAGGCTTTACTTGTCTCTATACATTCAGTAACTCTTATTGCCATTAGATATTTTTCCTAAATATTTTAATTCAACTTTTCAAACCCAAAGAGATTTGTTTCATCACACAGTTGTTTCTGTAAGTATAGTTCAAGCCTATCTCTCTGTAAATCTAAGTCTCTATTAATAACTTATTATTGTTTTGTATTTCCCCAACAGCAAGCTGTTTGCCATTCACTGTGATAAAAACAAACTAATGGAAGTCATCGATGTTAACTTTCCACATTGTAACGGTGGCGACCCCCCAGATAAACAGTTTTTATAGAAAATGAGTTTACCAAAAATATTCGGGCACCACCCAGCTAACAAAATTACGTAACTGTTACGTAGCTGCAACGTAATCTGGTGACCAAAGTTTCGTCGTGGCAACGTAACTAGTTACGTCGTGGCAACCGGAAAATTGAAAGGTGCCTATACGTCGCCACAACGTAACTTTGTGACGTTGCCAGTAAGTAACTGCAACTTCGTAGCAACGTCATGGCGACCTTGTGGATCTATAGTTGTGTGTTGGTAAACCAGTTACGTTGTGGCAACCGGAAAAGTGAAAGGTGCCTATACGTCGCCACAACGTTATGTTGTGACTTTGCTAGTTAGTAACTGCGGACTCGTCGTGGATTAATAGTTGTGTGCTGGTAATCAGTTGGTAATTTTGTATTATTATTTATTTTCTATGAGTGGACATGCAGTAGTTAGTCTAATTAATGACCTAATTTGACCAAACTAATGTAAAGTTGTTCCAACAGCTGTGAATGATGAATACACACTCAAAATAAATTCAGTTGATTTATTTAGAGAAAAACACAAATATAAACAGTAAAATACACTGAAATTATTAACGAAAACATAGGATATACAGCGGAATATGAATGAAAGCCTTCAAGACGTTCCGTGTTCACATTCATTATAAACAGATGTGCTATGCTAGCGTAACATTAGCTACCAAACATTTCAGATAATACCATAATCACAGAGGTATAAATATTAACAACTGTACTTTAAATAGACAGTGGATAATGTTACTTAACCAATCTGAGGAAGTTGTTTAACTTTTTTGGCATAACTGACGAGAAACGGAGAGAAATGTCGGACGCGTCCTCTTCTCTCAGCAGCTGTGTCCGCGGTTGCTATGGTAACTCTCAACCGCCACCAGTACTGTTAACAACAACAATAATAATACAAAAAGTTTTAGCTATTTTACAGAGTTAAAGTACTTTATTTTATACATTTACAAACATATTTATTTGTTATAAATCGTAAGACTCACCTTAGAAAGACGAATTGTTCTGTCAGACACAGCTGAAGTAGCTAAAAAGAAGTGCCTCAGACAAACGCGCTGTCCTGATCCTGTATCTGCGGCAGAAGATATGGTGTTGCCCATTCTGTGTCATTATTTCAACGTTATCTTTAAAACTAGTTAAGAAATAAAAAGTTTCAAGACTCAGAAAGTGTATTTTCCTTTCTTGTGAACATCCTGTGCGAGCGGAGTGTCAGTTGCGGTCATAGGTTGTGGTGGAGGCGCGCACGTATGTCACGTGATCGACGTCACTATAATTAGCTTTTTTTAAATCACTTTATTAAACCTTTTCATTGTTAAATACATTAAAAATACATTCAAGCAGCATATATAATAAACAAAATTATACTAATATAAATAAAAATAAAATAATAATTAAAATAATTAAAAAAGCAAATTATTAACACAAATGTAATTAGTTTTATATCGCTCTTCGTTTTCAAAATATTTTATGGATTGAAATAAAATTCTAAACAATACCATAAAACAAGCAGAAACGTTTACAAACCTACATTTGTGTATATATAAAACAACATCATTATTGCACAGAAAATCTCGTACTGTATATTAAGCAATATTCCAACTTGGTGAATAGAACATTTTATCTTAAATAAGGGAACTTTCAATCTTGTGTCTGACAATTATTTACACTTTTTAAATAGCAAATTATGGTAATCTGAGCATATAAAGAATGTGTAAATGATTGTCATGAAATTACGTGCATGCCACGTCGTAGTTACGTTGCCAGTAAGTCATGAAGTTACTAATATATTACTAATAGAATACGTATCAGGGACGTCCTAAGTAATATTACGACGTTAGGAGGATGTACTGACGATGTTGTGAGTTGGTAATTTGATGGTAATAAAGTTACGGGCATGCGACGTCGTAGTTACGTTGCCAGTAATTCATAAAGTTACCAATATATTACCAATAGAGTATGTATCTGGGACGTCCTTGGTAATAACACAACGTTAGGAGGACGTACTGACGACGTTGTGAGTTGGTCATTTGATGGTAATAAATTTACGGGCATGCGACGTCGTAGTTATGTTGTCAATTGGTAAGTCATGAAATGACCAAAAATGACCAACACATTACGTAACTGTTATGTCGTGTGTTAGCAGGGTGATAACTAGATTTTTTGGAAAGCAATATTATATACTTTTAACTTAACGGACTGTGTCAAAGCAACTTTACAATATTAAATAGGACAATAGTTTCAATAGTGCAAATAGTTTCAAAAGTTGCAGATGGGAGTTTTACTTACTCAAACATGTTCTGAGGGCAGAAAGGAAAATGATTGGTTTACAGATTCAGCCAATGAAATTGAAAACATATACTTACACATGGCAAAATATAAAATTAAATTACTTACATGGCACAGATGCACTTTTTTCAGATGATCTTGACAAATCTGACAAAAAATATGAAAAAGCAATCACAAAAAGATTAGAAGAAGTACAGCAGAAAGGCACACTATTTCACTATTCACTAACACTAATGAATACATGAATAAAAACTGCTGTATACAAATATTGTGAATTAGTTTGACAGTCAGCTGAAAAAAATATACCTGCAAAGCCAAAGGCGCTTAATGCTGTGGAGCCTTTGGGGTTCAGCTGCTACTGACACAAAAACAAGGGGGAAATGAGTCACACAATGCATATATCTGTACAAATTGAAATGTATTGATTTTTAATAGGTTATTACTTACTCATCAGTGTGTTGAACATGGCAAATCCAAGATGCAGAATGATTTGATCACTTACAACAATCGGATGACAATCTGACAAAAAAAAGAAAGAAAAAGAAATAATGTTTTCATTATTAAAATTAATTATTTTACTTGTATATGACTTTTATTCCCTGTATATGCAAGCCTAATGTTTTACTTTTATTGTAATTCGTTATAAAAAAAAAAAAAATTATTATTCTCATAAGGATAGGCTACATTGGCTTGTTAAGTCTTTCTGTCTCTTGCTCGCTCTATCTCACTTACAGCGAGAGAGAGAGAGCGCGCACGTTCAGTGTGCGTCAGTGTCGCGCGCTCTGTCAAATCTGAGACAACACAACTTAAATCTGATAATGTTATTGTTGATAATTGTAAAATTAATATATTTTTTAACTAACGTTACCTTGACCGACATGAATGTGAGGTTTTCTCAATTCTAGCAGATCTGCGCAAATGACGTCATACAGATAACGGCATTAACGGTAATCAACGGTGCTGAAGAGCGGGCCATAAAAAATAAAGACGGAAAGAGTCTTGTTTATATGAACAGTAGTTTTAGATATTGTACATTCAAATAACAGTCCGTTGATTTTACACTTATGTACACAAAAAATACTTTACCTGAAGAAAGCTCTTCCGTCGAGCGATGTCCACTCAACCAAAGGGAGTTCGGCTGTGCGCCTGATGTGAACTGATTGCAGCTTATATAGCCTCTGGTTCCTTCGTGGGCTTCGCACATGAGGTGTAAAATAGTCAAAGTTATATTTATAACAATTTTATTCATTTAATTTTTATCATCTGAGGTGTACATTTAGTTAATTATACCTTGTTATATTTCCCTTCCCCCCCAAAAAAAAATAAATAAACACACACACACACACACACACACACACACACACTGGTTTACGAATGTTTTATGGGGACATTCCATAGGTGTAATGGTTTTTATACTGTACAAACCGTACTTTCTATCGCCCTACACCTACCCTACACCTAAACCTAGCCCTCACAGGAGATTGTGCACACTTTTACTTCCTCAAAAAAACTCATTGCTTATGATTTATAAGCCTGTTTCCTCATGGGGACCTGAGAAATGTCCCCACAAGTTCAAAATTTACTGGTATTCCTATCCTTGTGGGGACATTTGGTCCCCACAACATGATGAATACCAGGTACACACACACACACACACACACACACACACACACACACAGAGGAGATTTAAATTAGAGAACAATCTAAATGTAAAGGAATATTAGCTGTGGGTATAGCACTGTCATACTAACTTGTTTTACAAAATAACCAAGGCATTCTTGACACAATTTTTGGCCTGTAAAAGATTCATTTAAACAGCAATGGTAAATCATGACTTGAAACTAATGTGGCAAATGTTAAAGGTGAGGAGTAATAATCACGCAGAAGAGTTTTCAACAAAAAGGACTTGCTTGCAATGTGCCAGTGTTTTCAGTAAACTCTTTGAGGTACATTTTAGAGCTGTGTAAAGCTTTCAAAATACAGACCCTGTCCCATCATACCAGTGCTTACAGTCCTGCTTATCATTGTCATCCTTATTGCCATCATTATCTCTATCAACATTGTATACCAGTGTCTGTATGCATGACATGGCTGCTGTTCGGAACTCATCAAGGTTGTAACTGTTTTCAGGGGCTTCAGTACCTGACATACATCTTCCAGAACAATCACATCTTGATCAGAGAGTGTGATAAGGTCTTTAGCTTTTTTTTTTCTGCAAGTGCAGAATAGATAGCAACTTGTTGCTCTAAATAGCGTGTGATCATGTCATAGCTGGAGTTCCACCTTGTAATGACATCTTGAACCAACGTGTGAGGAGGAAGCTGAAGCATGTCTTGTTTTGTCTTTAAGACGGCTGCTGCAGTGGTGCTTCTGTGGAAAAAAGTGACCACCCTCCTGACTCTGCCCAAAAGACGGGAAATCTGGTTTACTCCCAAACCCTTCTGGGAGGCCAGATTCACAGTGTGGACAAAACATCCAATGTGTGGAGACAATCCAGCTGCATGTGAGGCATTGACAATGTTCTTTGCATTATCAGCTGTCACAGGAATTGTTGCATTTTGTCTGTTCAACTTCCATTCCAGTACCACTTTAGCACTTCTGCTAAATGTTCACTTGTGTGAGCTTCATATATGGGGCCAGTTTGAAGTTTTCATTAGTCATTAGGCCAGTCATCATTAATGCAATGCGCTGTGACAGTCATAAAGCTCTGTGTTGCTCTGAAGGTCCAGCAATCTGTAGTCAAGGCTACTAAATATGCACTGCTATGACCTTCAATAACTTTCTCCTTCACATTATTGTACATGGAAGGTATTACCGTAGCTGTGAGATGCGTTCTACTTGGGATTTCGTAGCGCGGTTCTAGCACGCTAATTAAATGCCTAAACCCAGAGTGTTCTACCACTAAATAAGATGCATGTCCACAGCAATAAATACTCCAACCGCGCTTCTAATTGCCTTTGCACGTGTTGAGTTACTTGGAAGTTTTATTCCAAATGAAGACGGGAGAGTAGTTTGTGTTACACATGTTTTTGTGGTGCCTGCGGAGATGCCCTGCCATGTTAGTCATGCTGCCGGTGGAATAATGTGGTATACGTACATAGCAGAGCTTGCAAACTGTGTTTTTTTTTTATGTCGACAACAGGAACGTTGTCAACATAACTCACTGGAAATCCAAAATACTTCCACACCAGCGACTTCAGTGAAAAAGGAAGGGGTTCAAGTGCTGTCGACAGGTCTCCTGCGTCTGCAGTTGCCATCCTATATTTTGGCTGTTTGTTGTAGCTGTTAGGTTGACTCGCAGCACTTCAACAAGCGTGTTTTTGTTTTTTTTCGCTTGGCAAGCCAAGCTGACGTGACATGGAGGCGTGGCAGCATCAACGATTCCATTTTTTGATCCGATAATCGAGATTGAGCATGAATTTCGATTGATTTTTATTTAAAATTGAAATCGTGACAACCTTAATATACACACACAAGTATATTTCTAAATGGGAATAATGAATATCACACACATTTACAGTTTGATTTTATCTGTTGTCCAGACCATGGTTCACATGGTCCTACTGCCAAGCAACTTCTCCTTCTGGTGAGTTGAAGTACTCTTAGTACAGTTCTCGGATATTTTGTGCCTCCACAGATGCCCGCTGCCCCCTAAAATGTTGAAAACATTGTAGTGTTTGCTCACAATCATGGGCGTCCTCTGTCATCCTGATCCTGGTCATTTGCATTTGGGCGTAAATAATTGCAAAATGCACAAGCAGCTTTTACAACTTAGTCAACAACAGCTGGTTGAACCCGTAAAGTTCTTTGGAAAACCCAGAAGCGTTGGCTGAGGATGCCAAATGCACTTTCAGAGATGCGTCGTGCCTGAGAAAAACGATAATTCAAAACTTTCTTGTCTGTAGGGAGGCGGCATTCAGGGTATGGCCAGAGGAGTAATGACTTCAGCAGAAAAGCTTCATCCACCACAATGACGTTAATTTTTCCCACCTCAGGAGCACCTCGGAAGTTCTCTTGGTGGTGGAACATGCAGAGTGACTTTCCCAGCACAGAATTGGCAAAAAGGCATATATAGGTATGCCAATTAGGCATTTTGTTAGGCATTACCAGTGCCATGCCGGTAATTTCGCCAGTGATAATCGCTTGGGCAAAAGATCTCTTGAAAAATGTTTGCACTGTATGCAGAAAAATACAAAGATAATAAAGGCTTTTAATTCAATTCCATTTAAAAGCTTTACTTAGATATTTAAAACAAAGCCTAAAACTATTGACTATTAAAGCTTTCAACTATTGACGCTAAAATATATTTTTTTCTTATGCAAATACAAACAGTCGACCACAAATCTTGTTAATAAAATATAAAAGATAATGTATTAATAAAAAGGTACCATTTAATAATGACTCAAAGCAAAATGATCATTAACTCAATTCAATTGATTGTTTCTGCATGAATGTATATAGCAGATGATGCATAAAACTAGGGATGCACCGATACGAATCGGCCGATCATGCTTGCTCGTTTTGTCAGTAAAGCCGGTTCTGTAATCAGCGGTAAATGCCATCAGGTGCGTGATTTCACGTTGAGCCGTATATACTACACACAGCCGTTGTTTACCGACGAAATCAATGTTCATTATCAGTGTGAATGTGCGCAGCTCGACGTTAAACAACGGCTGTGTGTAGTATATACGGCTCAACGTGAAATCACGCACCTGATGGCATTTACCGCTGATTACAGAACCGGCTTTACTGACAAAACGCGCAAGTGATCGGCCAATACGGATCGGTGCATCCCTACATAAAACGCTTCCCACATGCGGTGAAATGATACGGTTATTGTCCAGTGTGGATCCTCTAATGTATTTTCAGATATGATGACGGCTTAAATCTCTTGTTGCAGTGTGAACCTTTAAAGTTTCTCTCCAGTGTGAATTCTCTCATATGTTTTCAGATATACTGATTGACTAAATCTCTCATTGCAGTGTGAATCTTTATGAAGTTTCTATCCAGTGTGGATCTTCTTATGTGTTTTTAAATGTACTGACTGACTAAATCTCCTGTTGCAGTGTGAACACTTATAAGGTTTCTCACCATTGTGGATCCTCTCATGTATTTTCAGATATGATGACTGGTTAAATTTCTTGTTGCAGTGTGAACATTCATAAGGTTTCTCTCCAGTGTGGATCCTCTCATGAATTTTTAGATATGATGACTGGTTAAATTTCTTGTTACAGTGTGAACACTCATAAGGTTTCTCTCCAGTGTGGATCCTCTCATGTTTTTTCAGACATGCTGACTCACTAAATCTCTTATTGCAGTGTGAGCATTTATAAGGTTTCTCTCCAGTGTGGTTCATCTCATGTATTTTCAAACGTACTGAATGACTAAATCTCTTGTTGCAGTGTGAACACTTAAAAGGTTTCTCTCCAGTGTGGATCCTCTCATGTATTTTCAAACGTACTGACCGACTAAATCTCTTGTTGCAGTGTGAACACTTAAAAGGTTTCTCTCCAGTGTGGATCCTCTCATGTATTTTCAGGTATCCTGACTTACTGAATCTCTTGTTACAATGTGAACACTCATAAGATTTCTCTTCAGTGTGAATCCTCTTATGCCGTTTTAAATAATTTACTGAAGTAGAAATCTCTTCACAGTTAGAACACATGCATTCTCTGACACCAGTATTAATATTCTCATATACTTGCAACCTTTGTAGACGCCAAAAACTCTTACCACACAAATGGCATGAATGTGGCTTCACCTTTGTGTGAACTTTCAAGTGTTTCCTCAGACCTGAAGCCCCTAAATACACTTTACCACATTGATCACATGTGTGCTTCTCTCTAGTGTGGATGTTCATGTGCTCCTTAAGGTTTGATGAGCGTGAAAAACTCTTCCCACATTGATCACAAGTAAATGGTTTCTCTCCAGTATGAATTCTTATGTGACGCTCAAGATCTGATTTTTTTGTGAAACTCTTTCCACACTGAGTGCAGCTGCAACATTTTTCTGCTTTTCTTTTCTTTAAATCTTTCTGTTTGGCTTGAGAGCAACTCAAAGCTTTTTCTCCAGTTTTGAAATGATTTTTCTCCTCAGCTTGACTTGATTCTTCATTCTCCTCTTTTTCTTTAATCGACTCTGAAATAAAAGTAAAAATGGTTCATTTTCAGTAACTTGTTATAAGCTGAGAAACATGAACAAACTAACATTTGAGAGCAGTGCCAGTAGGTCCTACAGATGGTGGCACCGGAAGCAGATTTGGTAGAGCTGGTGTGTGGGATATCAAAAATAAAAATAATTTAAAGGGGTCATATGATGTGGTTTCCTTTGGAGTGTTACAAGCTGTTTGTGCATAGATAAGATTGGTGAAGCTGCAAAGCTTAAAGTCTCAAAACCAAAGAGATATTTATTATAAAAGTTAAGACTTAGCCACAACTCCCTAAAACAGCTCGTTCAAACACATCTCCACTTGTCCACTTCACGGTGTGAGTAGATTAGTGTAACACCACCCATATGAATATGAATATGAAAAGAAAGATGGCGTAACTTGTAACTAGCTGTAGTAGTGTTGCAGCGCGATGTTGTGGAGACGCAGTGCGTTTCATTGCAAAAGCGAACGTTCTTTGTTTGGACTTTCAAATGAGGACACAACAAGAAATCAGTGTTTAAGGTTATATTTACAACACTGTTCTGAAACTGTAAAATGCAAATATTCTAAAGCCTTAAGAAGTGGGCCAATCACAATATTGCAAGGACAGTCTGCGCTTCTGACTGATGGCCTGTAAGAACATTTTCATATTTAAAGAATTTAGTACTGACTATTCAAACGCGAGTTTTAAGCAATGTAGAGTAGAGCTTGTTTCTCATTCTATGATCGCAAATGCACACATGGTGTTATGTTTACAATGCGTGACAAAAAGCATAAAAAGACAGTATGAGTAATTTTAATCAATCATCAAATTCAAGAATCAATATAAACAATAAGGTATGCAACAAAAGCCTAATTTATAATGGGTTTTATCGTTTCTGTCTCGAT
>NC_133362.1:72336855-72524708 GCF_049309525.1 Garra rufa
GGTTAATTAACATTATATAAAGCCAATACGATTTAAAGCATGTTTTAAATCCAAAATTACTGCAAATTGGTGTTCCATGAAATATAAAATCACTATTTACAATACATAGTTTAAGAATAAAAAACAAACCAAACCAAAAGAAAGAAAAACATTGTTACGTTACACATTTGATGTAATATGAGACTGTTCTGTCATTTTTCTAGAAGGTAAAGCAGAAGAGAATATAAGGAATAACTTACATCGTTTAATATGAGAGTATCTTTAATTATGAGACGATTGAATAGCAAACTTAACAGTACAGATACGTTAGGAAATAATAAAGGCTAATTAACCCAACTAAGAAACAATGATTACCAACTTAGACGACCAGCGCACATATTAAAACTACTTAAACAAATGTATAACGGTGAATGATTGCAGGGGGGAGATAAGAAAAAAGCATACCTTTATTGGTCCTTCACATCGCCAGCGCGGTGATTGGCCGAAATTCTCTGCTCTCTGAACAGGGCCTGCCTGCCGCTGCCTCACAGATGCACAAATCACTTTTGCTCCACATTTCACGGAGTATATGGTGCAAAAGTGAGAGCGCGCGGAACTTGTCATTTGAAGGCGAAAAATCTGCGTTTGAGACTCGTAGCAGCAGATTCAAGCAGTTGTAGTAATTGGACTTGCGATTATGTTAGAAAACTATCCAAGAAAAGTAATGCATTTGTGATCAGATATTCTACAAGTTTGCAACTCTCATTGTATGGATTCACATATTAATTTGCGGGTGTGTAAAATTTGTCCGTGACTTCACATTTTTTATACGGATGTGTGAATGCGTTTTGCACCATATTCACTGCAGCAACTGTACAAAAAATGTGAGCGTACGAGTTTCTTCATGTGTGATTCGTAGAATCGGATTTGTGCACCTGCAGTGAAGAATGTGTGAAGGTGTAACTGTTGTGTTGTGTTTGTAGGAGAGGAAAAAAATCTACAAGTTTACAACTCCTAAAAAAAATTTCTCTGTGACTTCAAATTTATTGATACACATGTGTGGGTATGCTCTACAGCTACAAATTCCGCTCGCACATGTGTTCAGTAGTTTTGCACCAAAAATACCTTCATACTTCCGGCTCATTTCTTTAATTGTTGTGATTGTTAATGCTAATGAACACTTGAGTTGTGTGTGAATGTCTTTCCCTGATCTCTGTGATCATGAGTGCTATAGTTAGAGTACAGTATAGAACTGATCACATCCCTCGAATACTGTGTTTAAGCTTGTGATAATAAAACTGAATAAAACTCCAGTGATTGAGTGTTTTAGTCAGTCTGGATGACCACAGCGACACACAGGACCAGCTCAAACAAGTCTCCTGATCTTCATTTTCCTGCAGGTGTATTAAAGGTATTTTGTTTTCAAAACATTTAACTTCACTAAAATCATAACACTAATACAATATGACATGTTTTTTTTTTTTCCTGAAGATGTACTTTTAGTTAAAGTTTCTAATAAACAGTTTATTGTGTCTTGTATTTATTATCTAAACTTTTCACTTTTAATAAAAGAAGATATGGAGTGAACTTAATATGTTGGCATATTTTTGGCAAGGTATATCAACATAAAACAAAGTGTTATAAATGTACATTAAAAAGGAGAATAATATTAATAGATTTACAATGTTAGTAACTTTAGAAAAGCATCATCATATGGGTACGAAATTATATTCTATATACAGCATTTCTATGATGTGTTTGTGATTCTAGAGAGCAGTGCACCAATGGGACTTTTATTTTGCTCTATTGGTGTGACGTCATAAAGATGCACCGCGCTCCTCGTCTGTTGTGAGTCACATGAAGAAAGGTTTGTGCTTTTAAAGTTTTTAAACTAATGGATATTGTTGCATCAATTAAAGCGTTTTTACAAGCCATGTAAAATAAATCATCATTTTTAAATATAACGTTGTATTGCTTTAGAGTTACTAAAGACGTTAGCCTTTAGTAACAGATAATGTGCGTCTCATTTCTCTCTCTATATCATGAATCAATCGTGTGATGATAAGAAGTGATGAGAGAAACTGAGAATCCGAATCATTTGAATCAAATCATTTGTGAAATGATTCAGTGATTCGATTCAGCGGCACGCGGACTACAAACGACAACAACAAACACAAACGAGTGAATCACAACCGAGAATGAATTCATGAAAGTGTAATAGATATGATAATTAATCGAATACCAAATGTAAATAAAAAATAGCCTACCTAAATTTGAACCTTGTGTAATTTGTATATTTTATAAATTTTATATAATAGTCTATTAACTCTCTGAATGTCTTACTAGTGCACTGACTACTGAACTAGGAGCTGATTGAGATGCAGATTGAGATTTAGTTTGCATTGATTTTTTCTTTCTATTAATTATTCTTATATTAAACAGGACAGAGTGTCCAAACACACAGAAAAACTCCTGGAGAATCAACAGAGATCCACGTGACACACTATTATAAAGATGGCGTTTATTAAAGAGGAGAATGAAGACGTGAAGATTGAACAAACATGAAGAAACTGAGGAACAAACAAAGATGGAGTTTATTAAAGAGGAGAGTGAAGACATGAAGAGTTTAGAAACATTTAGAGTCAAACATGAAGACACTGACGAACAAACAGGTTGGTTTTTATTCTCAAAGCTGAAATTAAAGATATTAATGAATAATGTGTGTAGACATCATGCATTTAGTTCAGTTGTAACAATAATAAGTAATTAGCCTAAACAATATAAGAAAAATCCCCCTGTAACATTAAAAACCAATATTTGCTTCTAATTTTAAAATGGTTGATTTCTAGCACTTTGGTAAATATGCAAAAGTCTCTAAGAAAATAATTAATTTTGCGCAAAGCAAACCTTGAAATGTGAGTAATCATGTTTGGTGACTGCATGCTGTCTACAAACAGTGCTCTAAATATAAAGCAAGTCTGACAATTAAAAAAAGCCAAAACAAAAGCACAAACAAGTTACATTTAGTTGTAATTATGTGAAGTGTAAGATTGTATTAGTTGTACACTTCTATATCTTATATTTATAAAAATATAACAAACGGGGGAATAATGGCGGCGTTGGGGGGCTGGGGGTATAGGAAAAAGGGAAAAAAAGAAGGAACAAAATATATAAAATAAATAAATAGATAAAGAGAAGAAATTAAGAAAATAATTCCAATATTAGCAGTATAGTTAATTCAATAAAAGAATGAACAAATAAATAGATGAGCGCTGTTCAGGAGCATCAGTGTGGAGCAGTAGGTCACAGTTATAAAGAAGGTACTGTATTTTACCATAAGAATGGTATAAACCTGTGGTTCTCAAACCGATGGAGGGGTACGTGAACAAAATGCTGAGCTTTTGGGATTTGTTTATTCTACCCCAACTTCAAGTACCATTAAAGCAAGTATTTCTGACAAGAAAAATGCTTCTCTTAGTATAAAAACAGTTACAGCTGGGAAAATAAATATTTGACACACCAGAATTTTTTCAGTAAGGGGATTTCTAAGTGGGCTATTGACACAAAATTTCCACCAGATGTAGCCATCAAGCCAAATACTGAATTCATTCAAAGAAATCAGAACATTTAAGTAAACAAGTTGAGTCATAATAAATAAAGTGAAATGACACAGGGAAATATAATTGAACGCACTTTATTTAATACTTTGTAGAAAAGGCTTTGTTGGCGATTACCAAGGTTATAATAGTTTTGGATTTTTTTTTTTTTTTTTTTAGTAAATTAGAATATTTGTCAGGTGCATGATTCAAAATCACCAGAATAAGTATTGTATAATAAAAATTCAACCAAAGATACATTTGGAAACATGTTCTATTCAGAGGACACATGAACACCCATCCTCAAATTGAAATACAACAGCCCAAAAGATACCAGCCCTAAGTACAATATTTGTGCAGTGCTGCTTCTGAGGTTACACAGACAGTGTGCTGAGTACAAATTAACATAGCCAACAGACCATAGACACACTTTCAATGAAGACCATTGGGTATTTCTAAGGCATTATAATAAATGCATAATGCATTATAAAAAACCTTATAATATGTTATATCATCTCATGAATAATCATAACCATTATAATACATTATAATACTTCATTATAATACTTCAATATTTGAGGTTATAACCTTTAAAGGGATAGTTCACCCAAAAATGAAAATTTGATGTTTATCTGCTTACCCCCAATGCATCCAAGATGTAGGCGACTCTGTTTCCTCAGAAAAACACAAAGATTTTTAACGAAAACCGGTGCAGTCTGCCAGCCTTCTCATGGACGTGGATGGGCACCAAACCTTTAAAAGTAAAACAAAAACACACACAGACAAATCCAAATTACACCCTGCGACTCGTGACGATACATTGATGTCCTAAGACACGAAACGATCGGTTTTTGTGAGAAACTGAACAGTATTTATATAATTTTTTACCTTTGATACACAGCCACGTCCATCTGTCATGAGCACGAGTTTGGCATCAGTCTCGTCACATGAGCACGCGCTCTAACGTAGAATACGCAAACAAAGTTTTTGCGCCTGCTTCGGTCATGTTACGGCAGCAAACTTCCTTGACTATTACGCCGGAATGGGAGTGTAGTTCCTAATCTTATCGGCCTAGAAAACTGCAGCTTTACATTTCCTCTGGTCTTAGTACGCGATAGAACTACAGAAGAGTCAAGTTTTAAATAGGACAAATATCGAAACTCGTTGGTCTTTTTTGAACGCGATGCTACTGGTCTAATAGGATTCAATGATTTATGCTAAGCTATGCTAAAAGTGATATCGCCAGAACAGGAGAACGGCTGAATTAAATTTCAAAACGGTAATAATCAACTTATTAACTCGGGGGGAGTTGGAGAATGAGCCTATTTCCAAAAAAAGTGGAGTGTTCCTTTAAATATAATTAATTTAATGCCTAAAAATGCGTAGTGATGCGCGGAAGGTGGTCATATCCGCGGGTCGGGTAATAAAAAAAATGCATTCTGATTATTTGCGGGTGGGTGAGATAAATCAATAATGATGCTAATTTTAACTTCATTTTCTAAAACATGAACATGTTTTATGTATTTTTTTCTTCAGGCAGACGATTTCATTTGTGTGTAGATTTTGGTGAAAGAAACTGTGACATTCCCAATAAAGTTTGAAGGGAGTTATGCCTGCGCTAATGCTATTGAGCGCGGTAATGCAGTGGTCGGCTTTGCGTTTACCCACTTCTCTGATGCGCATCATTCGGTAGTGTCCTGCATAATCCAAAATCATGACAGTCCAACGCATGAATAGCTAATTCAATGGCATGTTAATAAATTGAAATATTCCCTAAAAACACCCAGTAAAGACAGCGATGTGGTCAGGACCGTGGCGCTGCGGTGGCTTCTTTTGAAATATATTTGACCCGCTGTGTCCACAGATGCTGCCTGTTCATTCATACGCGAGAGCATGACAAGCTAGGCGCGCAGTGGTATAATAATAATTATTATTGATTATTTCAATCAGTAGATTATAACAAAAACAATACCTTAAAAATGAGAAGCAGATTTTTACCATCAGACATTTCTTAAACTGGTGAAGACATGTAAACTTCAGTCCTAGCATGCGTTCAAATAGTAAGTTCAGAGCGGCTCTAAAACAGACAAAACCTTACCGAAATCATGAGTGATAAACGTATATAAGTGTGCAGCGATGTGCAGCGATGTGCATCTCTGCGTGGTTGTCATCACGTGACAGCGTGGAGAAAGAGAGAGATGGCGAGTCGCGCACCAAGTGACCTGGGGCGCGTTTCCCAAAAGCATCGTCAGCCAGCTATGGTCGCAAGTTCCGTCGTTACCAACATAGTTCAATGATTCGTTGTTTCCCGACACCAGTTCAAGCAAACATTCGCAAACAGGGTCACAATCTATTTCTTCCATTTACACTAAATATAAATGCATTTTAATCTATGTATTTTTGTGCGTCCTCTATAAGCACCGTTTATGAGTTGTGCGCGTGCAACAAATGCCTGAGGGAACCCCGGAGTATGACGTAAGAGGGAACCCGTGATATATAAAATTAAAAACACAATATACAAGTAAGGGCATATGGTAGAGAGTGCAAAACAATGTAAACAATGTAGTGCAACAGAGCTTGTAAAGTGTAATAGTGTCAGAGCAGTCTTGTTACTGTCTATGAATAGTGTGAGGTAGTTGGCAGACCAATGCTGCACAAGTGACTGGTGCAGGTCTGTGTGTGTGTGTGTGTGTGTGTGTGTGTGTGTGTGTGTGTGTGCGTGTGCGTGTGCGTGTGCGTGTGCGTGTGTGCGTGTGTGTGTGTGTGTGTGTGTGTGTGTGTTAGAGTTCAGAAAGTTGTGGGGCAGAAGAGGGGAGTAAGGGGAGTGGGGGCAGAGCCGGGAGAGAGTTGAGCTTCCTGACAGCCTGATGGGTGAAGCTGTCCTTCAGTCTGCTGGTCCTGGCCTGGAGACTCCGCAGTCTCCTCCCTGATGGCAGCAGGCTGAAGAAGCTTTGCATTGGGTGGGTGGGATTGGCTGCTATGCAGAGGGCTTTTTTGGTGAGACGTGTGCTGTAGATGTCTTGGAGGGAGGGGAGAGGGACACCGATGATTCTCTCAGCTGCTCTATGCGTTGGAGAGTTTTTTGGCAGGACGCATTGCAGGCTCCAAACCACACAATGATGCAGCTAGACAGGATGCTCTCGATGGTTCCTCGGTAGAATGTGTACATTATGGGGGCTGGTGCCCTTGCTCTTCTTAGTTTGCAGAGGAAGTAGAGACGCTGCTGTGCTTTCTTAGCCAGTGCAGTGGTGTTGTTTGTCCAGGAGAGATCCTCAGTGATGTGCACACCCAGGAACTTGGTGCTGCTCACTTTCTCCACAGACGCACCGTTGATGGTCAGTGGAGCATGCTGAGTGTGCACTCTCCTGAAGTCAACAACAATCTCTTTAGTCTTCGCCACATTCAGAGAGAGATTGTTGTCTCCGCACCACGTGGCCAGGCGGCTCACCTCGCTACTGTAGTTTGTCTCATCCCTGTTGCTAATGAGACCCATTACAGTCGTGCCATCTGCAAACTTGATGAAGAGGTTGGAGCTGTATGACGGTGTGCAGTCGTGGGTCAGCAGAGTGAAGAGGAGGGGGCTCAGCACACATCCCTGAGGTGCCCCCGTGTTCAGAATGATAGTGCTGGATGTGTTACTGCCGACCTGTACTGCTTGTGGTCTTCATGTGAAGAAAATCCAATAGCCAGTTACACAGTGAGGTGTTGAGCCCCAGCTGGATCAGTTTTTGTGTGAGCTGTTGTGGGATTATAGTGTTAAATGCTGAACTGAAGTCTATGAACAGCATTCGGACATATCAGTCTTTTTTGTCCAGATGTGTGAGTGCAGAGTGGAGTGCAGTGGAGATGGCATCATCGGTCGAGCGGTTGGGCCGATATGCAAACTGGAAGGGGTCCAGTGAGGGGGGAAGGACAGATTTAATGTGTTGCATGACTAGCTGTTCAAAGCACTTCATGAGGATGGGAGTAAGTGCAACTGAACGGTAGCTCATTAAAACAGGAAGGAGATGACTTTTTTGGCACCGGAATGTTGTCAGGACCCGGAGCTTTGCGAGCGTTGATCCTGCTGAGGGATCTCCTCACACTGTCCGGGGACAAAGTCATCACCTGGTCACCAGGAGGGGGTGGGGTCTTCTGTGCTGTGGTGCTGTTTTGCACTTCAAAGCGAGCGAAGAAGGTGTTCAGCTCGTTCAGCAAGGAGATGGTGCTGTCACAGGTCTGTGGTGGGGGCTTGTAATCCGTGATGGTCTGTATGCCCCGCCACAGGCTCTGTGTGTCTCTGCTGTCATTGAAGCGACGAGATATTCCTCTGGAGTACTATATTTTAGCCTCTCTGATGCCACGGGAAAGGTTGGCCCTAGCTGTCTTCAGGCTCGCCTCGTCTCCAGCTCTGAAGGCAGCGTTCTGAGCTTTTAGCAGCCTGTAGACCTCCCCTGTCATCCATGGCTTTTGGTTGGCACGGACAGTGATGGTTTTGGTGACTGTTACATCCTCAGTGCATTTGTTAATGTAGGCTGTAACAGTCTCAGTGTACTCCTGGAGGTCAGTGGTGTTGTTGTAAGTGGCAGCCTGTTTAAACATATTCCAGTCTGTGGTGTTAAAGCAGTCCTGTAAAACCTCTGAAGACCCCTCTGGCCACACTTGTATCTGCTTACGAACCGGTTTGGTGACTTTAACAAGCGGTCTGTAAGAGGGCATTAGCATAACAGTGATGTGATCAGAGGCGCCGAGGTGGGGGAGGGAGAAAGCTTTGTAAGCTCCTCTCTGGGTGGTTTAAACAAGGTCCAGTGTGTTATTTCCCCGTGTTGGAAAGTCAATGTGTCAAGTGTCACACAAAGTTACCTAAACTGCGAGAATGAGCAACAAAAAGCAAACATCTTTAGAGAATTTCTTTGGAAGGAGTAGAGGAGGAAAAGACCCACTGACGATGAGCCAGATACCTCAAAGAAAAAGAAGGGGTCATTCAATCGGAAATATGACGAGTCATATTTAAAATATGGGTTCGCAAAGACCGGTGACTCGCATGCACCAAGTCTTTTATTTGTGGTATGTGGCGATAAGTTGTCAAATGAGGCAATGAAACCATCAAAGCTAATTCGACATCTAGAGTCCAAGCATCCTACACTTAAAGACAAACTCCTTGAGTTCTGTTCTTTGAGCGTAAGAAACGCGAGCAAGAAGGGCAAAAACTAGTGCTTAAACCAACCACATCGGTGAACGTGGCTGTGCTAAAAGCCTCATACTTAGTGGGTAGTCGAATTGCTAAAGCTAAGAAACCCTTTACTATTGGGGAAGAGTTAATTCTGCCTGCTGCTAAAGACATGTGCAATGAACTACTTGGGGAGGCTGCGGCGAAAAAAATAGCTCAGGTACCGCTTTCTGCAATCACTGGCCATAGACGATAGGGGTGGGAGAAAAAATCGATTCTCCGATGCATCGCGATTCTCTCTTCAACGATTCTGAATCGATTCCTAATATTTCAGAATCGATTCTGAGCTTGTTTTTTTTTTCCGCATATGGCACGTGTGCGGGCTAGAGACGCTGCTGGCTTCATTGCACAGCATTTGCCCTGTGAGACTCGTGCGCACTGCTTGACATTGTGTGCTTCCACCCGCCGTGTTTTACTTAAGTTATGCTTTCATTTCTGCCGTCTGGAATGCAGTACTATTAGATGCACTGACAGACTTTCGCGTGCGCTTTGTGTTTGTTCGACCTAAAGCTCGATTGCATATGCGGTTAAATGCAATTGCTTTTTCAAATAGTTTTAAACGAAACTGTACATACAGTCAGTTATGTTTTTAGAGCAGGACAAAACATCTGATATATCGAAATAGATCTGTGCATCAGTGGCGTTCCGTCCATATAAGCTGCTAATGCTCCGCATACCCAGGCTGTCATAGAGACTGCGTTCACGTGTTAAATAATATAAGGGTGAATGACGGATAAGGATTTAAAATGTGGAAAAAAATAAATCAGGCAAAAAATTTAAATGTTAGTACTTTCTATACTTATTACAGTGTTGTGTATGTAATGCAATGATATTTACACATTTCAAGAATGTAATTAACCATTTTTTTTGATGAATCAGATCTTTTTCCTCATGAAAATGTCATTCCTGGGTAACGTAATAAATTTTAAAATTAATTACATTTCTATCATTGTTGGCATATACAAATGTACTTATCTCCATATTTGGAGCTCAACAAACAATTAGTGCTCAGAAAACTACATTTTAATCACAATTAATATAATCAATTTGGGATTTCATATAGGCACAGGCTCATTTTGGGCTGCTGCTAATTCAAAATTCAGAACCAAATAAAGAAAAAAACTGGAAAATGTTTAAAAATGTTTTCCAATAAAGTAAATAAGACTTGTTTTATCATTAACTCAACAAAAAGCTGAATTGTGTTATCTAACACAGAAATATGGGTTAAATGAATTGCCCGTGTCATTGTTAGCCAGAATGACATACTGTTAGACGGAATGACATTCTGCAATATTTTTCAGGATTACCATAAGAACCATCATCAGTATAATTTTTCTTTCCAACACTCAAATTTGAAACTAAGTAAGATACACTTGACAGTTGCAAAACTCACAGTTTTTAATGATTTAAAAAAAGTACAACAGGCTTTTTGGGAACTGGTCTTGATTTGTAGTAGCTACACACAATAATAATAATAATAATAATAATAATAATAATAATAATAATAATAATAATAATGAGTATTAGATGCAGGTTGTAATCACACCAATTTCATTACAATCGTATTTTCTAAATATTACAGTAAATCTGTAAAATTATAATGCTTCATAAACAATGGCATAGTGTATGATGTGTAATAACACATTATACCGCTAAAACATTTAGGCTTATTACAAATGAGTGTGAACCTATTTTGATTAATATTTCAAGTTTGCTTGTTACTGACACATTATTGTTCCACTGAATCATCACCATAATACCTTGCTCTCTTTTTTCCAAGATACTCAGCCCTAGCTTCTGCATCTGTGTTTATTCTGGCTCTGAACCGTCTCTGCCTCTCTTTATTAGACAGAGGCATCTGGAAGAACAGAATTGACCTTAAAACAGCAGAAGCTATACAAAAGTTTTAAAATGGGTAACACTTTATAATAACGGCACGCTATTAATCATTAGTTAAACATTAGTAAACAGTTAATTCATCATTTATAAAGCATTAAAAGACATTAATAAGCAGTTTATAAATACAGCTATAAATGCTTTATTCTTGATTTAAAAGCATATCTATAATGTGTTTAATAATTGTAATTCCATACTTTAATTTCATACTTGTAGGTAGGCTTATAAATCAAGCATTAAAGGGATAGTTCACCTAAAAAGGAAAATTTGATGTTTATCTGCTTACCCCCAGGTCATCCAAGATATAGGTGACTTTGTTTCCTCAGAAAAACACAAACGAAGATTTTTAACGAAAACCGGTGCAGTCTGCCAGCCTTATCATAGACGTGGATGGGCACCAGACCTTTAAAAGTAAACAAAAAACATGCACAGACAAATCCAAATTACACCCTGCGGCTCATGACGATACATTGATGTCCTAAGACACGAAATTATCATTTTTTGTGAGAAACTGAACAGTATTTATATCATTTTTTACCTTTGATACACAGCAACATCCATCTGTCCTGAGCACGAGTTTGGCATCAGTTACGTCACATGTGCACGCGCTCTTTGTAGAATACGCAAACGCCGGAAGTGATCTTTCGCATGTACACGACACTCATTTTTTACACAGTGCACACAGACTGTGGGTATAGCGGTTATTCAAAATGGTAATTATTGCGCTTATCCCGATTGTTCAAACTGATTTAAAGCTAAAAGATTACGTTTGCTTGCGCAAACTCATCCGGGACTTTTCACTGATTTCCCCTTACGACGTTTGCGTATTCTACGCTAGAGCGCGTGCTCATGTGACGTGACTGATGCCAAACTCGTGCTCATGACAAATGGACCTGGCTGTGTATCAAAGGTAAAAATGATATAAATACTGTTCAGTTTCTCGCAAAAAACGATCGTTTCGTGTCTTAAGACATCAATGCGTCATCACGAGCCGCAGGGTGTAATTTGGATTTGTCTGTGCATGTTTTTGTTTACTTTTAAAGGTTTGGTGCCCATCCACATCCATGATAAGGCTGGCAGACTGCACCGGATTTCATTAAAAATCTTCGTTTGTGTTTTTCTGAGGAAACAAAGTAACCTACATCTTGGATGCATTGGGGGTAAGCAGATAAACATCAAATTTTCATTTGTGGGTGAACTATCCCTTTAAGAATTTATAGCTGCATTTTAAATCGTAAATTTATTAATGAATTAACTGTTTAATGATGCTTAAATAATGATTAATAACGTGTAGTTATTATAAAGTATTACCAAATGTGGATATATTAATAATAATGATTACATTATTCATGATTTGACCATTAACATTACAAAAGTTCAATTCAATGATAATTAAATGTGAATCATATGAAATCAAGATGAATGACAGCAAAAATACGGCAAAAAACATACAATTATGTAAATAATGTTAATGTTGATAATATAACTTTAATAACTATACCTAAAAGTTTACAAATGTTAATTAAAAACTAGATTGTTATGCCTATGTCATTCTGGATAACGGATGACATGTCCTGGCTAACAGAGTTTTTTTGTTATCCAAGAATGACATGTTGTTATCCAGGAATGACAAAACAAATATTTTTCTTTATAATCAGGCACTAATTTAACCACCTATGGAAAACTACAACTTAGCCATCATCGCTTTAAGGTAATCTTTTAGATCAAATAGATAGTTTTTTCATATAAAAACATTATAAATAGTTTGTCAGTGTTATCCAAAAGGACACATGATATTGCTACAAAGTGCATCAGTGACCGAAAAGGTCAAAATATCAACATTTTAAGAGACGCTTACTCACCTTTGCACTTGTTCTGGTGCTCCTTCAGGGTCTTCTTTTTGATACAATATTATGTCACATGACATACCACAATGCATTATGGTCTAAAATGGTCATTGGTGTCTGTTATCCAGGAATGACATTACAGAAATCACAATTTGGGGACAAAAGTCTTTCTGTCATTAAAATGTAATTAAGCTCAGTATTATAACCATATTTGCAGGTATCGTTTAAAACATCAATACAATTATGCCCAAGTAGATTTTAAATATTTTTATTTTTATTATTTACATTTTTATTGTATTTTTGTACTCAGATTTTAAGCCGGGACAGTTACCCGGAATGACGTTTTGGGACTTTTGAGCTCAATAGTTCCTTAAAGATTAATTATTTATAATGAATTCTCACAAGAGTAATTAAAGAGGGGAAAGTTGAGTCATTTAATGAAATGCATTTAAAAATGTATACATTTTTAATATTATGAATATGCTTTGGACACCAGAATTGACATGCCACGTCATTGACCCACAAACATGCTTATAAGTTGATCCCTTATTTGAGATAGAATCTTCCGGGAAAGCAGATTCTCCGCATCTTCCTCGACTCCTCAGAATTGATGCGCATTCTCTGTTTTTCTGTCATGCGCATGACTTTATTCGCGGGGTAAGCTGTCCGCGAAGCGCTCGCCCAAACGAAAAAACGCGCTGTTGCTGCCAGATCCTGATTGCCGAAAATCATATTGCGTTTGATGCACAACTTACTCGACTAAATCAAACGAAAAAAAAAAAAAAACATCCTAACTGTATATTATCATAATTTCTCAACAATTCAAAATGTGAAAGTCCACTGAAAAAAATAGCCTATATAAAATGTCTATAATTTTTTTAAATAATAATAAACAGGGAAAAGAGGAAATATTAAAATATGATTTCGTCTCTGATTTTATTGGTTTCTAAATAATCTAAAGATATAATTATTTTTGGTATTACTGGTGGTTTTAGCACTAAGCATGCCTGGTTAAAAAAAAAAGTCACCGTTCGCCACTGCTTTGCATTAGTTTGTTAAAGCTGCCTGTCTATGATCTCATCAGTAATAATAAAACGGCAGTAATGCTGAGGAAAAAAGAAAAACTATTGTCTGTAAACTTTCAGATACCTAAAGAACACTTATTTTAAAAAGTACCTTGCTTATATAGTTTAAAAAATAAAGTAAAATTGGCACAAAATAAATTTGATATAAAACATATGAAAATGTAGCCATGTGCAGTTCTATTGAAAACTAAGAATGTGAGCATCATGATATTTAGTTAATAATGAAAACAGTAATTAAATTAAATTGAATCTTGAAACCAGTGAAGATTGACACACCTACTTTTACAGAGATTTCAACTATAAACAAAAAGCATATAAACTGCAATTTTACATGTTTTTAAAATTGTAAAGTTGTATTTGCACAGCAGAAGAATTAATTGGGGAAAAAATGTAGATCAAGAATCGTTTTGGAATCGGATCGTGACTCCCAGAATCGGAATCGGATCGGATCGGATCGTGAAGTGCCTGAAGATTCCCACCCCTAATAGACGATTTGATGATATATCAGAGGATATTGAGGCACAGTTGTTAGAGAGGGTGAATGGGTCACCATGGTACGCTATCCAAGTTGATGAGTCAACTGATGTTGAAAATAAGGCAATGCTGGTGATGTTTGTCCATTATATATTTGAGGAGGATGTTCAGGAGGATTTGTTGCGTGTGCCGTCACTTACAACGAACAACACAGCTGCAGAACTATCCCAGGCTCTGGATGGTTATGTGTCTGGAAAATTAGACTGGTCTTTTTGTATTGGCGTATACACTGATGGGGCTGTCCGGTTTCACTGCAAGCGTTAGAGAGGTTGCACCTGACTGCAAGCCCACACAGTGTGTCATTCACAGGGAAATGCTGGCTAGCCGAAAATTGTCGCCGGAGTTGAATGGGGTATTAAATGATGTAGTTAAAATAATCTCTCTCTCTTTCCTCGGCTTATTCCCTTCTACTCAGGGGTCGCTGCAGCGGAGTGATCCACACAACTGATTTGGCACATGTTTTACGCCGGATGCCCTTCCTGACGCAACCTAGACCTGAGGCTGCACTAACCCGTGCAACCCCAGTGCTAGGACACACCCACTCACTCATTCACTCACACACTACGGCCAATTTAGACTGTTCAATTTACCTATGCATGTCTTTGGAATTGTGGGGGAAGATGTAGTTAAAATAATCAACCACATTAAAGCACACGTACTCAACTCTCACTAATTTGAGCAGCTCTGCAAATTGCAAATGACGGTGGTCTTAAGAGTGTGTACGAGCAAACCTCTCTGGCGGGTTTTTGGATCAAAACCAAAGCAGAATATCCCGAGATAGCCGTAAAAGCGCTGAAAACGTTGCTACCACTTCCCGCCACATACCTACTCGAGGCCGGGTTTTCGGCAATGACTGCAACTAAGACAAAATGGCGCAATAGACTGGACATTTCAATCACACTGAGGGTGATACTGTCTTCCATCAACCCAGATGGAACCTTCTTGTTGCAGGGAAACAAGCACAGGGCTCCCACTGATAATATTCGTTTAGTTCCCATATTTTGTTCCCATATTTTGTTAAGCCTGTTCACACTTGAAAGATAGCTTTGAGTCGTTCAATGTTTATAGTTCATAGTTAATATTGTTCAAATTTCACTTCTTCAAGTTCACATTTCTCACATGTTTAAGAGTTTGTTACCTTCACTGTTCATACTTAACTGGAGCTAGTTCTTTTCAAGTAATGCATGCATGCACATCACGATCCGCCCCGCTGCAGCACCAACCCGCTCGCGAAAAACACACACTTAATCACACTATATAGCCAAATGAAATGCTTTCAATTTCCACATCTTTACTTATTTTATTATTATGATTATTATTATTATGAGGAAATAATAACAAGGAAGTTGTTAGCGATTACAATACAAATTACACTGAACTCCAAAAGAATTACATGAACTAGTTCGTTTACATGAATAAATGAGGCATACAAAAACAAATCAAAATAATTTTAATTAAATTAGATTAAATAAACTACACCAAATATGTTTTACCATAACGAACAGAGCTTGGAACAAAAAAAGAGAATATATTTTTTTTTCCATCGAAATACGAAAGTATACAAAGAAAAAGCCTAGTTTACATTATAAATAAACACATTGGAAATATGGAAACACGTGGATTTGTGCCGAATTACAGAGGTACGTGAGTCCAATGCCGGCTATTTTTAGTTTTGTTTTGTTTTGGTTTCTTAACTTTATATATTTTGTTTCATTCCTGTTCTGTTCTGAATACCGTTACATTTAAATGATTCTTTTTAGAGTCAGGGTAACTAACCTATATAGCTATGTTTATTGTGTTTATAATGTTAATACATAATAATATTTTGCTTGATTTGGACACTTTCTCTCTAAACATTCCGCTGCTCATTAAATACATTTGGAGAGAGTGGGTTAAGCAGCAAGCAATCAATGAGAGCGATTTTGAACTTAAAAAAGCTGACTGGTCGAAAATATGTTAAGGACCAACACTACATAAACCTGCGCTTGCTCTGTCTCGTATGCATGCACGCACTGTCACGATCTGATGCACTTGTTAATGCCGGATCTTTTAAAATCAGCTCAAATTTAGCACTGGTAGGCTAAAATTAATTAATTCGTTATGACCCCCTCCCCGCCGGTCCGTGAAAAAAAAACAAAAAAAAACAAAAAAAAAACGGTCCATGGTACATAAAAGGTTGGGGACCCCTGCACTAGAAGACATTAAAAATGGTACATCATAACTGAGATCAGTTTTTTTTTCTAGGTTTCCTAAAATATTATTAGATTTAATAAACTGAATAGCATACAGCTTAAACTCTATAGGACACCAGTCGACTATGATCAGGTTTGGACACCATGATATGAGATCTAGCATACATGCATTACAAATCTACATGATTGGTGTTACCTGCTTTGTGGCATTAAACTGGGGTTAACTTATTTCTTTGTTTTCCCACCTTAGGCCCAACAGCACTGAAAGAGAAGAAGGAAGTACTGAATGAAACTGAAGAGAAAGATCAGTTTGAGAATGTTCATGTTTTCATAACTGGAAAAAAATCAATGTGTTCCTTACAGTCAGAAAATACATCTACACAAAAAAGAGCCCAAAAGACAAGAACTAGGATTTTTTTTCACTTGCTTTCAGCGTAGAAAGAGTTTCAGTGAACAAGGAGAAGTTAAAATCTACAAGAAAATTCACACTGGAGAGAAGCCTTTCATCTGCCTGCAGTGTGGAAAGAGTTTCAGTCAAAATAGAAGCCTTAAAAGGCACATGATAATTCACACAGGAGAGAAGTATTTTATCTGCCAACAGTGTGGAAAGAGTTTCAATCAAAAAGGAAGCCTTAAAGTCCACATGAAAATTCACACAGGAGAGAAGTCTTTCACGTGCCGTCAATGTGGAAAGAGTTTCAGTCAACAAGGAAACCTTGGAAGGCACATGAGAATTCACACTGGAGAGAAGCCTTTTATCTGCCAACAGTGTGGAAAGAGTTTCAATGAAAATGGAAACCTTAAAATCCACATGAGAATTCACACAGGAGAGAAGCCTTTTATCTGCCAACAGTGTGGAAAGAGTTTCAGTGTAAATAGAAACCTTAAAATCCACATGAGAATTCATACAGAAGAGAAGTGTTTTATCTGCAAACGGTGTGGAAGAGGTTTCAGTAATCCTGGATACCTTAGAGCCCACCTGAGAGTTCACCCTGGAGAGAGACCTTACGCCTGCAAACAGTGTGGAAAGAGTTTCATTCAACGAGGACACCTTGACAAGCACATGAGGATCCACAATAGATAGAAGGCTGACAGATCCCCTCAGTGTGGAAAGAGTTTCAACCAAAATGTGTGAAACAGACAGTTCTGTCCTTTATTTTGATTGGTTGACCCACATCTGAAGCTCAAAAGTATGTAGAGAGAATTCTCCCTAACTGATACTCTAAAAAGGACACATACTGCCATAGGAACTGACAACTTTCATTAATTCTTAGAAAAAACTTTGTGAACAACACAGATCATTGTGTATATTATTACTGTTCATTTAGTTTGTCTTTTGAGAAAGATGTTTTTGTAAAAGATGGTGTGTTATCTTTTGATACCTATACAACATATTAGTGTTTTAAGAATCTTTAGTCAATTTTGCATGAACAACCAATCCCAGTACATATGCAAATACTATGCTTACAGACGAAGAGTCGTAAACTTTCCCTCCAAAAGCAAAAGTCACCATTGGCTCTCTAGCCTCCCAATTATCAATTACCCTGGCCTCTCTTACCTTTGTCTCCTAACTGTGACCCCCATAGGAGATAAAAGCTTCACACAGCAGGGCTCGACATTAACGCTTGTCCGGGACAAGTGGTTTTGTAAAAGGGCAAGTGAAAGAGAATTTTACTGGCCGGAATAACAATCTTACTGAATTTACGTTTAGCATTAGCCAGCACTTTTAAATTTGCCAAGATGTCAGGTGCTCTGGCTCCCGGTAAACACTGGACTATGGTGTCTGGAGTCTCTATTTTCACGTTCCGTACAATAGAATCGCCAATTACTAGAGCACTTTCATCAGGTTTCTCAGTGGGTGCTCCACTGAGTGGGGAGAACCTGTTTGACGTTCTGATTGGAACGGAAGAGCGGTGTTTTGACCCGCGACTATGCCGTCTCACAGTCACCCAGTTGCCCTGCTGCATGGCCGCCTTAACTACCGGAACCGAACAATTTGCATGTCTCCCTGAGCTAGTCACATCCAAAGCCGAATCTAAGTCCCTCACGTTCTTACTATCCTCCATTAAAGTTTGGATGTGTGTCTCTAGTTCTGAAATCTTCTCTGTCAGCCTAGCTATTTCCTTGCATTTATCACATGTATAAGGCTCACTGCCGACAGAGATAGATTGGCTATACATGTGGCAGGTGGTGCAGACACCAATAGCAAGACAAGAAAAAGCCATTACTCACCGTTTTTGTAGAATGGTTCCAACTTACCACTGTCGTATTGATGAACTCTTGAAGAGAGGGATGGGATAAGGAACAACAGAGTGAATAGGACGTAAAAGAAATCGCGATTCGCAAGCTAATCGGCTAACAGAATGTTAACTTGTTGCAAATTGTGGTTGTGGAATAAAAGCGCAACGGTTCACGTGGGAGAAAGGAGAGGGGTAGTAGGCACGAGTAGAGAACGTGAATGTAAATGCAAGCTAAATAGCTAACCCACTGCACTCGCGGCTAACGGGTAAAGTGAGCGGTCCAATTAGTGTGACGGATAATTTCACAGGTATGTTGGGAGTAAAGCTGTTTCTATTACTTTAAACAGCAGAGAGTAATAATAAGATAGAGATTTCTAAAGGAAACAAGCTCCAGAAAGCTACAATCACAGAGAGCTAAAAACACAAACCACACTGGTAGTTAATCCACAAACTAGTAGTTAATATTACCTGACTTACATTTTAGATAAATCATTGACCATTTTTGCAAAAAAAAAAATAGCTCTAAGCCACAGCAGAACAGTCGCGAATCTCTGAGAAACACACAGCAGTGTTTCAGTAATTAATGATTTAGCGCTTTTTTTAATGAATTATGTGACCTACTACCACCTATTGGTCGTTCAGTTTCATATTTAAAAGTATTGCATTTTTCCAACATTTTAGATTTATGTAAAAAAAAAAAATTTAAACAGTAATCTTGTAACATTATTTATGTGTTTGCAATTTTACTGTGTAAATGCATTTTTGGAAACCTCTTATCTTCATTAAACAGTCTGAGTAAATAAATTTAAATGGCATTTTCGATGCAGGCTAGGTTTTTCCTGTGCAGTGGAAAGATGGAGTTTGTTGATACTGATTTAATTTGAATGGTAGTGATACTGAGTCACATTAATTAAATGTATTGATAAAATTGAAGAATTAAATGATGACATACATTTAGTAAGGTTCGGAAAATAAATTTAAAAAGTGTCCTAGAAGGCCAATGTCACGTATCTGGTCTATCCTGTCATCATG
Organism: Garra rufa; assembly: GCF_049309525.1. Taxonomy (NCBI): domain Eukaryota; kingdom Metazoa; phylum Chordata; class Actinopteri; order Cypriniformes; family Cyprinidae; genus Garra; species Garra rufa. Next base: position 72,356,466 of record NC_133362.1, read on the forward strand.
AACTCTTGCACCACACTTCTGGACTGCAATCCCCACAAGCCACTGCACCAATCACTGCACACACCTGCTCCTCTTTTTCCACTGCACTGATTGCTGCACGCACCTGTTTCACAATTACCCACATGCATTTAAGCCACAGACACACACACTTCCGGCGCGAAGTCTTTTTGTTCCATCTGGTCATTATTTCCGAGCGTTTCTTTCCGTGTTTGTTTTCTCTGTGTTTGATTCCTGGACTCCTCCCCGTGTTTTGATTCTCGCTGCCAGCCCCGACCTTCTGCCTGTGTTTGACTACTCTTTGGATTATCCTCGTTGTTGTTTGCCGGTGATTGACCCTGTCTGTTTACCACGCCTTCTAATAAAGCCTGCATTTGGATCCGAAAGTCAGTCTCCAGACCTCCTTTGTGACAGCAAATATCACAAATATTCTGATTAAAGTAAGACTTTATAAAGTAGTGATGAGACTATTGCTACAGAAAGGATTCATTTACAGCAAAAAAAAAAAAAAAAGGCTTTTTTTTTTGGCCCCAGACAAGTAATTTTTTTACTCGGACAAGTGAATGTCTCATAACATGTCAAAGCTTAATGTCAAGCCCTGCACAGTGACTTACCTCAGTTCTCCAGGCTTTTCTGAGTTCTTTTAGTCCTGTGTCTCATCACTTTGCCATCTTCTGCAGCCTTGTCTTTTCATTCCACCAAAGTTCACAGGAATTCAATTCGGTCTCTTTCTCAGCTCATCATTCTTCTTCATTTTCCACCTTGGAAGAAACAACCAATCACCACAGAGTCAGGACACCTTTGGAACTCATAGCTCTTCAAACCTGGAAGAATGTGATTCCAAGTCCAAAACCTTGAAACCATCAAGACTTTCACCCAAGACTGCATCCAAACACTCGTTAACCACCAAGGCAATGCAAGTATCATACATTTAACTAAACAAACAGAGGTTTAACGTTTTAAACAGTTGTAAAACAGCAGAGGTGTCGATCTCCGAATGCGAGGATGGATAGCTCCTAAAGCATATTTCCATATAAATGCACGACTAATTCGTTGTTTTGTCACAAGTGAAAAACAATATTAACCTTCTAGTTGTAAAAAGAGCCTCATATAAGCCTAATATTTCGTGCTATGGAGTCCATTCATTCGCATTCAGAGATCGACACTTCTTGACTGGCAAGACGGACGCGAGCGGAAATCCAAATAGTGTAGGTGAGTTGTCCAAAAACTTTCTTTTCAGTAAACTCAGTGTACACAAACAATGTTCTCAATGCTCGAGTTCATGTGTAGAGACCCAGGGGATACTTCAAGCAAAGTTTCATGGTGTGTCGAGCCTTCTTAAGTGTTTTAAAAATATCGATTTTGATGCGCTCAAATTTATGCCCCTAGTACTCGCATTCACCAGCCATTGAAAACGAAATGAAATCACGGTTAATCTCAAAAATGGCTCGTTTGTCGTAATTATGCTTTTAGATATATTGTATCCATTATATCTGTTACTAACCAATAGTTTTTGCAGTTTACTTTAACTCACCTTGATGTACAGTTGCATAACATACATTAGTGCACAAATTTCTAAGGAACTGATAAGATTGATGAAACAAAAGACCATTTTAAAAGTATTTTAACTCTTTCCCTGCCAGAATTTTTTTTGTAAAGTTGCCAGAAAATGATATAATTTTCAACAGTACCCTGTTTTATTCCATATTTGATGTTTTTTTTTTTTGAGGATTGTACATGTAGAGGTATAAGATCAAACAGTTCTGTATTGTAAAGTGTATAATGTGAAATGACGCCTATTTTAAAATCACTTACACTGGCGGGTGGCATGAGGGGGGCGATAGTGAGCGGCAGGGAATTTCGCTCATTATGTCAGTCATGTCAACACACTACAAGACTTTGGCTGTATCCGAAATCGCCCCCTATACCCTCATTCACTATTCCCTACATTAGTCCACTCGTACAGTTAACTTGAAGTAGTGAATAAAAACGTGTGAGTGAATTCGGACACTAAGTGCACCGGAAGGACTGCCACTTTTGTATAGTATTGCTTGCTGTTTAACAATCATTTAAAACTGACAGTTCGAGTAGTAAAATTAAAGGATTTATCTTGAACTATGTCAAAGAATTTACGTATAAACCCTGGTTAAAAAAATTTATAATCACTTTACAACAAATTCGGTACCTGTGTTTTATGCTGTAGTACGCCATGGACTAGCGCGTTGTAAAATGAATAGATGGATGATTCAGCGGGATTTCAGTCGGTGCGCGACTCTCACAGTGCATTATGGGTTATCTCTAGCTGTTGAGTGTACATCGGTTGTACACTCGTTTTTGCGGTGTATTGTGGGATTAAATGAGTGCACTCGAGAACGTCCACTATGGTTTCGAACACCACTTAAAATGGCTGTCCCATTTTAAGTGGAACAGACAGGGGACGATTTCGGATACAGCCTTTGTCTAATTAGGGCCCGAGCACTACAGTGCGAGGACCCTATTGGAATTGCTCCGTTTATTATTTCGTGTTGTGTTTATTAACTTTGCAGGTAAGACGAGAGACGTGGCATCGCAGTTTATGTTGATCAAATGTTTATGTGTGTATCCAGTGTGTTTTTGTTTGAGACACCTGTGTTTAAAATCGATAAAATTAACTGCGTCAGCGCACCCACAGCTGGGATTCGGCCAACTCTGCCGTGCTGACGGAGGCTGTGTGAGGTATTGCAACATGACAGATTAATTGACATCAGTAGAGACTAAAACGCGCTCAATATTGTTTGTAGAGAGAGCCCGTATATATTTGATTATTAAGTCATTAGTGGCTGTATTCTGTCATTGTTTGATGAGAAATACGATGCTGGTGAAGAGAGTTTATAGTTTTAAAAAAGAGTCTATAGTTTTATAAGGAAGATATCTAAATCGAAGATCGAAAATATCTATAAATGTGTTTTTTTACACAGTTTGTGTATGTTAGTACAGCATAATGATTTTATTATTGTACTGTTAAGAAAAGTGAGTTACATGATGTACATTGCAAACACTTAAATGTTGTGAATTTCAGGAAATTGTGTTATTTGAGTTTATTGAAGAGGGAGTTTTTGTCGTTGATAGAAGTCACACCTTCAGTCATGTCAACACACTACGAGACTGTGGGTGCGTTCGAAACCACATACTCAATGAGTAGGTGCTTATTTTCAATAAGTACTTACTTAACAAGCGCTAAAAGAGTACGTACTCTACAGACAAATCTCATTGAGTATGAATGTGATCTGCACCTCTTCCGCCATGTTGACGTTATCATGTGACCAACAACATTATAACAAGTGCAACAACTTAATATATAGCGACAGGTTTAAATCATCTTTCTATAAATATTTTGATATTTATGAAATTTGTTCATTTTGTGGTCATGTTGAAGAAACAGCTGTTCTTTTATTGTGATTGTAGTATAATGGATACGTTTTGAGGTTCATTTTGGTTTTTCTATTTTTTAATTCTTAAAGAAATAATTTTTGTTAGGAAAACCCAAATTCTTTATTTTTTGCAAAAGTTATTACTTTTGTTTAATGTTCAAAATTGTTTATCCACACGCAAAACTATAGTCTTAAATTCTTGTTGAATTTCTCTTTTCATCCCTGAGGCTTATCAATAACAAAAACAACAAATCCAATTTTTGATAAACTATGATGGGAATATTTGGATTATTCAGAGATATTTAATCATATTTCCATGTATATAATCGCATTCGATGATATAAGCAAGCCTAATAGTTATGTTTTCAGTTTTTCTCATTATGATTCACAAACGACTTGCTACTCACAAACGACTTGCGACTTGCTACTTGCGTCAGATCAAGGCTGCGTCTCATTGCTAGTTTTACTTGATCTTAGTGCTGCGTTCGACACTATAGATCATGAAATACTCATAGATCGATTACAAAACTATACAGGTATTCAAGGGCAGGCATTAAGATGGTTCAGATCATACCTGTCCGATCGCTATCACTTTGTGTATTTAAATGGGGAGTCATCGCAGCTAACACCAGTAAAGTATGGAGTGCCACAAGGATCTGTCCTAGGTCCTCTACTATTTTCAATTTACATGTTACCCCTTGGTAATATTATTAGGAAATATGGGATTAGTTTCCATTGTTATGCTGATGACACTCAACTATATATTTCAACAAGACCAGATGAAACTTCTAACTTAGCAAAGTTAACAGAGTGTGTTAAAAATGTGAAAGACTGGATGACCAATAATTTTCTACTGTTAAATTCAGATAAGACTGAGATATTACTTATTGGACCAAAAAAGAGTACACAGAATCTCTTAAACTACAACTTGCAACTAGACGGATGTACTGTTGTTTCCTCTACAGTCAAAAATCTGGGTGTTATATTAGACAGCAACCTGTCTTTTGAAAATCATATTTCCTATGTTACTAAAACAGCATTCTTCCATCTTAGAAACATTGCTAAGCTACGGAACATGTTACCTGTTTCTGATGCAGAAAAGTTAGTTCATGCATTTATGACGTCTAGACTGGACTATTGTAATGCACTACTAGGTGGTTGTCCTGCTTCTTCAATAAATAAGCTACAGGTAGTCCAAAATGCAGCTGCTAGAGTCCTTACCAGATCAAGAAAATATGATCATATTACCCCAGTTTTACAGTCTCTACACTGGCTACCTATTAGGTTCCGTATCACTTACAAAATAATACTTCTTACCTATAAGGCCCTTAATGGTTTAGCTCCTGCATACCTAACTAGTCTCCTACTACGCTACAATCCCTCACGCTCCCTAAGGTCGCAAAACTCTGGACTTTTAGTAGTACCTAGGATAGCAAAGTCCACTAAAGGAGGGAGAGCCTTTTCACATTTGGCTCCCAAACTCTGGAATAGCCTTCCTGATAACGTTCGGGGTTCAGACACACTCTCTGTGTTTAAATCTAGATTAAAGACTCATCTCTTTAGCCAAGCATTCACATAATGTATCTCATAACGTTGTAATTTCAGTTACATCTGATCAAATGCACATTAATATTCTTCAGCTTGGGCTAAACACATCATTTTTGTTTGGTTGGAAGTTGGAACAGCAGCTACGCTAATTATTTCTCTATTTGTTTCTCTGTTTCTGCCACGGGATTTCCATCCCGTGGTAACTAGGATTTACACAAGATTCAGTCTGGATTCAGAAGAAGAGATGATGCCAACCCCTCAGAGGACCGCAGATGATGCCAGCCTTGAAACAACATACAGCACTACATAATTTTCTTACAAGTTTGATCACAGCACATAATCATTGCAATTAGTGTTCATCATCTGTTCGATAACACAGTTACTGATTTTAACATTTATATCATATGTACATCGACTTGACATACAGTATTCACCACTAAATACTAAAATTACTAAATATATTGTAGTAGCCTAAACTTTTGTACTGCGCTTTGCAACGATTCGTATTGTGAAAAGCGCTATACAAATAAACTTGAATTGAATTGAATTGAATTGATTGTTGTTAAAGATAAATACCATCTTTCCCTGAGCCTGTAATAAGAAGTTTTGTAGTAATAATAATAAAAAGAAAATAAGCACAACAGATGCTCAAATAACTCATAGCATCAGTAACACAACAACCCTACCTAGTACATCTTCCTCCATGTTTGCAATATCTGCACAAAGGAGACGGCTGCTTGAAGATCTTGTGTTTGAAGAAGACAGTTGATTTTACACTCAAAAAATTTAAGTATTGCTACTTAGAAATCATGATTAACTCAGAATGCACTGATCAATAATAAAATATAATTATAGGTCAGCATTTATCATTTAGTAAAACAAGCATGTTTTTTTATCAAGTAATTAATTATTGCATTTGTTAATGAAACTTATACTTTATTTACTGATAACAACATGGATATATGAGTAAAATAATAAAGTAACCATGAACATAAATAAATACACATGGAACAAAGCTTTATTCAGACATTTGGTATTTTAGTCTTTCTCTAAATGCTCTCGCTGGCTCTTTGGTCTCTGATGATGAAGAGATCACAGCAACATCTGATCCAGATGAGACCAAGGGCAGGTGGAGTGATGGAGGGTCTCACCGATGGCACTTGACCATTTCCAGGATGCTGCTGTGGATTTCTCTTTTCTCACTGCACACACCAGTCTGCAGACATTTCAGATCATACAAAGATGCACAAATACAATACATAGACTGTCATTTAAACAGCACAATGTCATTAGATCTCTGTATTAGAAGTAACAAAAATATACAATCTTTTAGTTAAGTTTCCGGTTTTATTTTTTTCCCGCAAATGCTGATGTCAACTTTGCTTTCAGGTCCTGCTCCACCACAAAATATCTGCAACAAAGGCACAGAAATCAAGAATCAGAAAAGTGCTGTAATAGCTCTGCTTAAAGTTTTTTATTATTATTATTAAATATTATTAATAATACTGCAACTTAAGGTTTAAAATATGTTTTATTGATGTCTGTACTGTACTCACTCAAAGCCTTTGATGGCAGCACTGCTTTATCAGTTATCTTGTCTCATCTGTCCCTGTAACATCCAGACAAGATTCAGTTATCTCTGCTTCATGTGCTCAATACTAAATGTATGAGGTAGCTGTTGTGTTAATTGGCTTTTAATCCAATAAAAATGCTCCTGAATTTTATCAACAGTACTATTAGACAAATGAAACAGATAACTCATGTTTAGTTACTATATTTACATGTGTTTATTTACATTACATTAATCTAAAGCAGTGTTGACAACAGTGAACTCTACATTAACTCACATAACGTCCATCACTCATTTAGATGTCTGTTTGGTGTTGTCATGTGCTTATTTAATTCTCTTTAAACATGTTCCTGTCAGTTGTTAAATAGACATTTAGTAATCATCTTTAAGATGTCTATGGTCGCTATATGTAATAAAATGTGTTTTACAGCGAAATCACAAATATACTTTAACGTTACTGTCTAACGTCTTGACACCTTATGCAAATCAGCAGTTTACGATACAGTTGTCTCGCGTAGCCAGACCTTCAGACTGAGGTCTGAAGGTCTGGAACTCAAGGCAGCTTTAATTGGCCAAGGCCCGCCTATAAGGCCGTTTGACCGACATGTCAAACAACCAATCACAGTTCGTTTCGTTCAGCGTCACGTTTCGGGGCGTAGAAATGTCCCCACAACAACAGACTGGCATGCAACAAGTCAGGCATTGAAATAACCAGCATTGAAAGTTAACGAAGAAGAGGGAGAACAAGCTGTAAGTCAGTAATTTGTTCGCGAACGTCGCAAATGTGTTTAACAACAACGGCGTCTGCATAAGCACCTTTTAGCAAAACGCCGAGTAAACCAGTCTGCGCTTTGTTTCCCGGCGGAAAATAAACGCGACACTCGCGTGTTCCGGAAATCCGGTCAAATTCAACTAATCAGATGACGACTTCGACATTCCTGAAGTGTTTCCAGTTAAGTATACCATATGCATCAGACGTTTAGCCAACGTTCCGTGGGCGTGACGTCTGAGGCTGAGACTAACGATACAGTAGCTCAACAAATACGATTTTAAGACAGGGAACCGTGTTTTGGTTTGTAATACTCACATTTGTAAACACCCTCGTCGCGGTTCTCAATCACGTTTGATGATGACGTTTTGTCCTCCTGTGGCCTCCTGGGATTGAAAAGTGTGCATCAGATGAACACTTCAGAATCTGGGCTGAAGCAGTAGGACATCCGGGGATTTCTCGCCTACTCTTTTATGAATACTGAGGTTTCGAACGTACTTCTTTCTTCACGTACTCATTTTCCTACTATATAGTAGGTAAGTAGGCATATTCGGACGCACTTTAAGTAGAGGTTTGTCTGAATCTCGCGAGAAATAGTGCACTCGCCTACTAATTCTCGCCTACTCTTTTATGAATACTGAACATTCAAACATACTTTTTTGCTCGCCTACTGCTTTTTGCCTACTAAATAGTATGGAAGTATGCGGTTTCGAACGAAGCGATTGATTCCATTCCAGATTCAATGGTTTTCACCTGCTCTCTTGCTATCTGGGGGAGTCTTATGAAAGAGTGACCAGATGATCGGGACATAAAAGTGCAATGGCATTATTTTTTTATTTTGTTTTCGGGATGCTATAGGGCTCTAAGGCTGCACGGGAACTTATTATCAACATCAAAGTCCAGAGTTCCTATACACGTCAAGAGCGCTGGGCTTTGAACACAGTCAGATCAGATGGAGTATGCAGTTTCACTCATTTAGTGTATGTAGAACTTTCGCATTGATCATTAATGCAGTTTTGTGGAAGCCTATTGCATATATCAAAATATAAGAACCATTCATGACTCACCAGTATATTACCAGTAATTATTTTGTTGTCCATAAGCACATCTGCATCCCTAGCCGCGACACTGAGCACATGTGAACCCACAGCCATTGCCTGGAATGAAAGACATTGTTTACTAAGAGATGCGAGGGTCCTTAGAAACCAAACACTCTACAGCTGAAGATGTGAGATTATACACACCTCCGACACTGTGGTGCTGTATGATTTGCTCTGGAAGATTGGAGAGTTGTCATTGACATCCAGAACATGTAGTACCTGGGCATTTTTCCCCTGAAATGGAAAATGAAGACTTTTTAGTCAATGTTTATTTGCTGGATCTTCATTTCTATAAAATGTTTTCTTATTTAATAATTTTATGATGTTTTAAATAAACATACCCCTCTTCCGCAGGTGACTAAATAATTAAAAGTATCTGCACCCTAGAGGACATAAAACATGCAAAGAGACATACTATATGAAAAAAATGCAATACAATTTATCTATCTATCTATCGGCACTGGATCAGTCAGGGTAGAACAAACCATCTTTGTTTCCTCAGCATCCAACGGTTTGATGGTCCGTGTAAAAATTGTCCAGCTAGACAGCGAGGGACACAACATAATGAGGTATGGAACTTTTCTTGAGAAAAACACTTACACAGTAGCTGACAAGACATCCTCAGCAGAAGTCACAATCTGGGGGGAACACTGTATCAGCATTGGACAATGGTATAACATGACCAACATCTCGGTGAGAGAATTCAACAATAAACCATGTCTCAGTAAAACAAAAGACACTGTGATCACATCCATTTCATCTCAAGGCACTGCAGTCTTTGTTCCCACAACAACTTTCAACACTGAAAACTGTGAAATAATTGGCCTACAAGTAAAAAACACTTACATATGCCCACTAAAACACCTTATTGGAAACATGTCACTAACCAGTACAAAAATACTCTGTCCAAAATGTCGAACCCAATTCAAATTAACTGCAATTGAAGTTAAAACTAACGGAAATCTGACACTGAAATCAACCTCTGGCAAAATTTTTAAAGCAAACATAAGCAATAGGATTATCCAGACACTTGTAGATGTAAAACACAGCAGATCTAATGATGATATTGTGGGTGCTCTGCTTGAACTTCCTCAAATTACAGTTACAACACACAATAACTTTGTCATTCAAATTGAACAAAATATTGCTTCATTAAGCACTGATGCAACTGCAATACCTGACCATGATACTGCAGATGATACACATACGTAAACTGTTAAAGACACTACACAAGACATTGAAGATCTGGAGTATGATCAGAGTTTACTGGAAATGCATACACCACCACACACACAACACATCATACACCCACAGAAACAGTTGCTGTTCAAGTTCAAAAACAAACAAACAAAAAGTTACATTTACATTTATTCATTTAGCAGACACTTTTATCCAAAGCGACTTACAATTGGGAATACAACAAGTGATTCATCCTAAGGAGGCAGATCAACATAGGAAGTGCTCAAAAATACCATATATCTCAGGCATTGTTAGATGAGTGCTGGAAAGAAAGGGAAGATCAAGAAAGTTTTTTTTTTTTTATTGAGTCAAATAGTGTCAAAAAAGATGGGTTTTCAGCAGATGCTTGAAAGCTGTTAAGGAGTGTGCATTTCGGATAGGGGTGGGAAGATCATTCCACCAGACAGGAACGTTGAGTGAGAATGTTCTGGAAAGTGATTTCATGCTTCTCTGTGTTGGTACAGTGAGGCGTCTTTCATTAGAGGATCTCAGACTTCTGGAGGGAGTTTAGATTCGTAATAGTGAATGGAGGTAGGCTGTCCTATATGCCAGCATCAGTGTCTTGAATTTGATGTGAGCCGTAACTGGTAGCCAGTACAGAGATATGAAGAGAGGTGTAACATGGGCCTTTTTGGGCTCATTGAAGACCAGCCATGCTGCTGCATTCTGAATCATTTGTAGAGGCCTGATTGTACATGCTGGAAGACCAGCTAAAAGAGCATTGCAGTAGTCCAGCCTGGAAATGACCAGGGCCTGGACGAGGAGTTGTGTAGCATGCTCTGTTAGGAAGGGCCTGATCTTTCTGATGTTGTGCAATGCAAACCTGCAAGATCGAGCAGTTTTAGCTATGTGGTCTTTAAAAGTCAATTGATCATTAAAGATTACTCCAAGATTTCTGGCTGTAGTCGATGGGGTAATTGTTGATGAACCTGACTGGATGGAGAAGTCATGTAGTAAAGTTAGAGTGGCAGGAAAGACAAGGAGCTCAGTCTTAGCTAGATTGAGCTGAAGATGGTGTTCCTTCATCCATGCAGAGATATCTGCCAGGCAACCTGAGATCCGTGCAGCAACTGATGGATCATCTGGTTTGAATGAAAGATAGAGCTGTGTGTCATCAGCATAGCAATGGTAGGAGAAGCCATGTGCCTGTATGATGGGGCCCAGAGATGTGGTATATATGGAGAAGAGGAGGGGACCAAGAACTGATCCCTGAGGAACCTCAGTGACCAGTTGATGAGTTTTGGAAACCTCCCCTCCCCAGGCCACCCTGAAAGACCTACCAGAGAGATAGGATTTCAACCAGCGAAGTGAAGTCCCTGTGATGCACAGCGATGAGAGGGTGGACAGGAGGATCTGATGATTCACTGTGTCAAAAGCTGCAGATAGGTCCAGCAAAATGAGTACTGATGATTTGGACTCAGCTTTTGCAGTCCGTAAGGCTTCAGTGACAGACAGTAGCGCCGTCTCAGTTGAATGGCCACTCTTGAACCCTGACTGGTTAGCATCCAGTAGCTTGTTCTGTGAGAGGAATAAAGATAGCTGGTTAAAAACAGCTCGGTTAACAAAAGTTATGTTCGGTACAGCTAAAAAACAAATAAGTGAAATGGAAAAGTGTTCTCTATTCTTTACATTTTCCACTGAATATATAGTTTGTATTTCATTTAATACTTGTTAAATATGTTTCCTTGTGGTGTTTTTTTTTTTAAATATAAATATAAAGACTGTATGGAAAGTCATGTTTTGATTTATTGTTGGAAAATCAATATACTTGAAATTAAATGGAATAAAATGAACACAACTGACTCTTTGTTCTACAATCAATTTTGTTCGTTCTTGTAATGCAAATGTACAATTTCAGCATAATTTCTCAAGTCTTTATTGTGATTTAACCATTTAGCATTTGATGTTACGTGATCCAGAATTCTGAAATAATTGTAATATACTTTGCTGCTCAAAAATGTTTATCAGTGCTAAAAACAGTGCTGCTTATTGTAGTTTGGATACTGCAATAGAAGTAATTTGTTTTAAATCAGAATTCTTAGATATTTAGAAATAGGAAAAATATCACTTGTTTGAAATTAATATATAATTTGTCATATATGGACCTAAAATATTTAAACCATGTTAAACATTGTACTACTTTTATAATAACAATAATATAAAAACAGTTAAGTGCAGAATAACATAAAGGTATTGATTAAGATCTTAGCTTTAATTAATTTCATTTTATGTCAAAAATTATTTTGGTATTATTTTACAATCATGGATCACATTTCTAATATGACAAAATGTTATAAATTATATTTGTAATGCCAGGCTAGCAGAGGGAGCCCTTGTAATTAGGGGCCAAGCCCAAAGGGCTGTAGTCCCTATTGTATCTGTATGTTTTCTTTATTATTAGGGGCCAAGCCCGAAGGGCATTAACGTATGTCGCAGCAGCCAAATCATAAAATACCATACATTATGTAGAGAAAAGGTTAAAAGAGAAATGGCTTGTAATTTGTTTTTATTAAAAATGCACATTTTCAAAAATACAGAACATGTTAAATAAAAAAATATTTAATTTGCTGTGGGGAGTGCTGGTATTAACTGATAAATATTTTTGGGTGCAATAGATTCGATAAATTGTCTATGGGGTGTATCCAATGTCAGCATATCTTAAGATATATCAGTACAATTTGCTTTCTGTTAAAACATGCATTTTACTCTAGGACTAGATTAAGCCTTGTCTGTGAAACTGGGGGAATGTTTGAACAGGCACAGATTATAATTTTCATAAATGTTTCACAAATTTGATTAAAACCTTATCGGAAATCATATATTATTATATTACCATTATTATATAATCATATATTATTATCTTATATATCTTATTCCACATGAAATAGAATTAGATTCCTTAACCTTTCAAGAAAGTGATATACATTAAGATTTTGTATCATGTAAAATGACAAACCTGTGCTGACAATGACCTTCATGTCCTTTGTGTACACAGCATGGGTATCATGGCCTTCAGGAAAATACAGGAATAAACCCAGGGAGGATGGCTCATAGTAGGCATTCTGTAAGAAAGACTGATAGTGTAGTGGTTATAAAAAAAATAAAAGTAAAAGAATGGAGTAAGAATGGAGAATGGAGTAAGGATAAAAGTAAAAAAAAATAAAAGTAAAAGAATGGATTAAGAATGGAGAATGGAGTAAGGTCTCCAGCATCTCCACTTCTAAGCTTCTCACAGAAAATGGAGGAACTGGTATATGCTGGAACCAGACTCTCCCACTCTTTTGCTGCAAGCCCCCAGTTATCAGCTAAAAAACGGCGGGCCCCACAACCACCAAAGCCTGTGGGTCCAGCTCGCCCTCCTCCTCCTCCTGTGAGAGCTCTCCGGCCGCTGCCACAACGTCAGGGCCCAAACCCTCCTCCGTCTGCTGTGAGTGAACCAAAAACAACTGATAACAGCTCTCAGTGATATGTGTCGGGTCCCCGCTATGATAACAGCAACACTCAGCAATGTTTACAGAACAAGCGGGAACCCAATGTGCATGTAGTTTTCCCTATTTCTGTTTTAATATGTGATAGAAAGTCTAAGGCCATCTCAAGCCGTACGGTTGACCCATCTAATCTGAGGCCTATTCTGCATCAAACTAAGATTGCTCTAGATACAAAAAGTAATGCCATCAAGCTAGCATTTTTAAACATTCGCTCACTAAAAAATAAATCACTTCTGATCAATGATTTTATAACCACAAACAACCTGGATTTTATGTTTCTAAATGAAACATGGCTAGAAGACAGCGGTAGTGCAACAGTCCTCAATGAAGCAGCGCCTCCAGACTTTACTTTCATGAGTGTCTGCAGAGCTGTTTGAAGAGGCGGTGGTGTAGCTGGTCTTTTTAAAGATGTTTATCAATGCAAGCAAGTGTCATTTGGTCAGTACATGTCTTTTGAATATCTAGGGATTATGTTGAAAGGGGCTCCACGCATTCTGTTTATCATTATTTACAGGCCCCCAAAATACTGTGCAGTCTTTGTTGAAGATTACACAGAACTGCTATCAATGATTTGTTCAGAGTTTGACTGTTTTGCTATTGCAGGGGATTTTAATGTTCACATAGAAAATGCAGAAAGCAAAACTACAAAAGAAATTATAACAGTTTTGAACACTTTTGACCTGATTCAGCATGTGCATGGGCCTACACACAATCGTGGACACACTCTTGATTTACTCATCAGTAAGGGTCTAAACATTTCATCCACTGTTATCAAGGATGTAGCACTGTCTGATCACTTCTGTATTTTCTTTGATATATTGATCTCTGCTACCACTGAATCTAGATCTGTCTCTGTCAGAAAGAGATGCATTAATGATAACACTAGTGTGCTATTTATGAAGGCTATATCTTCAATGCCAAGCATTTCTGCAGACTCTGTTGATTTTCTCCTGGAGTCCTTTAACTCAAAAGTTAAGAATGTCATTGATGACATCGCACCTGTAAAAATCAGAATTTCTGGCGAACAGAAATCGCCGTGGAGAAAATCAACAGCAGTACAGAGTATGAAAAGACAATGCAGAAAAGCTGAGCGGATGTGGCGGAAGACGAAACTCGAAATTCACTATAGCATCTATAAAGACAGCCTTCATGCTTTCAATGTTGAACTAGGTAAAGCTAGACAAATGTTCTTTTCAAACCTTATAAACAGGAACTTAAACAACACTCGCACTCTTTTTGCTACCGTTGAGAGACTAACAAACCCCCCTAGTCAGATCCCTAGTGAACTGCTCTCCGACAGCAAGTGCGATGAGTTTGCTTCCTTCTTTTCTGAGAAGATCAATAATATCAGAAAGACAATTAGCACACCCTCAAGTTATGCAGAGGTCAGACAGATTCGACCGCAGTTTCAAAAAGAAGTCATTATGTATATTTTGAAGAAATCGATAGCAACATTTTGGAAGAAACAGTACAGCACCTCAAATCGTCAACCTGCCACCTTGACACACTTCCCACATCTTTTTTCAAAAGTGTGCTTAACTGTTTAGAAGCAGATCTCTTAGAAGTGGTGAACACCTCACTTCTTTCTGGGACTTTTCCAAACTCCCTGAAAACTGCAGTTGTTAAGCCCCTTTTGAAAAAGAGAAATCTTGATAACACCATATTGAGCAACTATAGACCAATATCAAATCTTCCTTTTATAGGTAAGATTATTGAAAATGTTGTTTTCAATCAGCTGAATCACTACTTAAACTCAAATGGATACCTGGACCATTTCCAATCTGGCTTCAGACAACATCATAGCACAGAGACAGCGCTCATAAAGATAATAAATGATATTCGCCTAAATTCAGATTCTGGCAAAATATCAGTGCTGGTATTACTAGATCTCAGTGCTGTGTTCGACACAGTCGATCATAACATTCTTTTAGATAGACTGGAAAACTGGGTCGGGCTTTCTGGGATGGTTCTCAAATGGTTCAGGTCATACTTAGAAGGGAGAGGCTATTATGTGAGTATAGGAGAACATAAGTCAAAGTGGACGTCCATGACATGCGGAGTCCCACAAGGCTCAATTCTAGTGCCTCTGTTGTTCAGCCTGTATATGCTCCCACTAAGTCAAATAATGAGAAAGAACCAAATAGCATATCACAGCTATGCAGATGATACCCAGATTTACCTAGCCTTATCGCCAAATGACTACAGCCCCATTGACTCTCTCTGCCAATGCATTGATGAAATTAACAGTTGGATGTGCCAAAATTTTTTACAGTTAAACAAGGAGAAAACAGAAGTCATTGCATTTGGAAACAAAGATGAAGTTCATAAGGTAAATGCGTACCTTGACACTAGGGGTCAAAAAACAAAAAATCAAGTCAAGAATCTGGGTGTGATTCTGGAGTCAGACCTCAGTTTCAGTAGCCATGTCAAAGCAGTAACTAAATCAGCATACTATCATCTTAAAAACATTGCAAGAATTAGATGTTTTGTTTCCCATCAAGACTTGGAGAAACTTGTTCATGCCTTTATCACCAGCAGGGTGGACTATTGTAATGGTCTCCTCACCGGTCTTCCCAAGAAGACCATTAGACAGCTGCAGCTCATACAGAACACTGCTGCCAGGATTCTGACTAGAACCAAAAAATCAGAGCATATTACACCAGTCCTTAGGTCCCTACACTGGCTTCCAGTTATGTTTAGGATAGATTTTAAAGTACTTTTACTTGTTTATAAAGCACTCAATGGCCTAGGACCTACATACATTGCAGATATGCTCACTGTATACAAACCTAACAGACAACTCCGATCACTAGGATCGAGTCAGTTAGTAATATCAAGGGTTCAAACAAAACAAGGGGAATCTGCTTTTAGCTATTATGCCGCCCGCAGTTGGAATCAGCTTCCAGAAGAGATCAGATGTGCTAATACATTAGTCACATTTAAATGCAGACTCAAAACTCATCTGTTCAGTTGTGCATTTATTGAATGAGCACTGTGCTACGTCTGAACAGATTGCATTATTTTATGTATAATCATTTCTGTATTAATTAATTTGAAATCATTTTCTTTTTTAAATCATCTTAAATGTTCTTAATTTTGTTTTTATTGTTGTGATTATTTTAAATTTTTATGATTTTTATGCTATTGTGATTTTAATTCCTTTTTATGTACAGCACTTTGAATTACCATTGTGTATGAAATGTGCTATATAAATAAACTTGCCTTGCCTTGCCTTCGTCGTGTTCGCCGTTTGTTTGAATATTTTTTAATTAATTAACTGTATGATTGTACTGTACATGTCTACTATTTGGACATCCCCTTGACATAGTCACCACTGAAAAAGTACTACACAGATTCTAGAAACTATACAATTCTGTCAAGCTTCTTTGCAACCATGTGTATAATAACATGCACTATACAAAGGAATGTGAATCATAATACTGCAAAATGTTATTACATTGTAAAATGTTTTTTTTTTCATATACTTGAAAATATTTTTTTTTCCTGTGATACACAGCTGAATTTTTATTAGCTGTTACTCCAGTGTTAAGTGTCACATGATCCTTCAGAAATCAATCTGATATGCTGATTTATGAGTACTTGAAATAAATAAATAATTTTTTTGGAACCTGTGTTTATTTTTTTCAAGATCATTTGATGAATAAAAATTGAAAAGAACATCACTTATTCAAATATTAATATTTTCTAATGATGTAAATCACTTTTTATTAACTGAACACGTCCTTGTTGAATAAAAGTATTTCTTTCCAAAAAAAAAGAAAAGAATACAAATGTACTGTCCCAACTTTTCAACAGTAGTGTATATTGCTTGAAAATATGTCAGTTTTACATAAAGTTTATATATGCATGATACAGACACATAAATGGTGTTGCGGCATATTTAATTTATGGTTACCATGTTTTAATGTTTGTACACCCGTTACCTTTAATATGGCTGTTTCTCATTGCTGCAAACACACACTGCTGGAGAAAACAGAAAAAAAGCATGGAGAGAACAAAATGTAAGTGCTGAAATATCAATATTGTAATGTAAAGGTCATTCTAGCATACATGTGCGTTGTGTCAAGTGACTGATCATTTATCTACATGCTATTTAGCTGTGTGCAGTAATCCCCCTAAGGTGGTCCACTGCTTGAAATGTCTAAGGCCCCAGTCCAAAATTGAACAGCACCTCAGAAAAAGATGCCTACGGGATGCAGAAGTTGATTGTATCCAGGCTGAAGTATTGAGGGCCAAGGTGTCACAAGATAAGTGGACAAAAGAGGGGAGGGTTATTAATGTTTCAGAGGTGAGAAAATTGGTAAGTGAGGACCCATCTTGTGACTCCTTGGCACAATATTTCAGTTCAAAGGGATTCCTAATCACAGAGCAGCATCACAGGTAGGGAGGTCTGTGAATGGAGAGTAGGCATTGTAATTAATTTCTGATGGGTGTAATAGGCTGTCCAAGGGTATGTTAGTCATACCACAGTAAAGATCCCTTCGTTTCCTAGTGCTGCCATCCAGAATTCGGACATCCTTGCTCGCATAGAGGAGGACATGGGTGGGGTGTCCGACTGTCTTGGTCAAAATAAAGATGTCCCTCCAAAGATAAAGATGGAGTTCCGTAGCTTCTGTATTGCCACGTTGATGTGGGTTTATGACCTGGGTCCTGCAGTTATTAAAGAGTTAAAGGTGAGCTCACCACCGACATATTTTAGATGTGCTCATACACAAATACATTAGACCTTATCTTTCCGGTCTTAATGTTCTCAAAGTTTTTTTATTTGGCATCACTATTTAACACTGTAAAGCCGCTTTGTCACAATTGTGTATTGTTAAAAGCAGTATATAAATAATGGTGACTTGACAAATCTTTGCCGTTGTGGTTGGACTGCTACTTCAAGCAGATCCGGCCTGGATATTTAAAGGCTCAAGCTCTGGAGGGGGACGACTGGGACCGGTTCTTCCTAGGAGCTTCAGGGCTTTCTCTTCGTAACCCAACAACCGATGTGCAACGACTACGAGAAAAGTAAGTATTGTAGCCAGTGGCTCATGTGGATACAGTTGAGTTTTAAGCCATGACAGACATCTTACCTTCATTTCTCTCTTAAATGCATGCCAACAGGTATGTCAAAAGGCTGCAAGAGAGACCTACACCACCACCAGAGCCACGGAATGGTGGTCAGTCCATCCAGTTCTACTGCTGAGGAGGAGCCAACACGGATGCTGGAGAGGTACAGAATGAGTACACGTCAATAAGGTGATCCTCATGAGTAGGGTTAGTAATTGTAAGAAATTATCTAACTGTCATTCAGATTTCTATTCAGATTTTATTCTTTTCTATATTCTATTCATTTTCTTTTTGTCAATCCAACTCATAAAGGCACTGTGCTCTAAATTAAGTAGATTATTATAATTTTCATTTTTATATTTATCTTTTTTTAAACAGGACATCTCCACCTACTCCAGTGGTACAGCTCCCAACACCTAGGTTTTGGGGAGCTTTTGAAGATCTTTTTCCTATTACCCTTGATGGGAACCTTCCGACAAAGGCCCAGGTAACAGAGGCAGGATTTGAGGACCGCAGCTACTACTACTACTACTGGAGGAGGCTTCAGTACAAGCTGCGTGTACAGTATATTGTTGGTAAGTGCTTACAGGAATGCTAATTACTTTACAGACCAAATTTTCTGAGGTATATTTGGTTAAAACTCACCTGATGCTTTTCCCCCAAAGCAGTCCACCGACAGGACTGGCTCGTGTCCAGCATGCTATTGCCAAGGAGACCCCGTGAACCACCGATGTGCCAACTGTGGATAGTGTTCTACTAGCATGGGTGCCCTGCCAAGGACCATCCCTTGACACAAATGACCCTCTCCTCATTGCTTCCATGTTCCATCAGAAATGGAAAGGGTTGGCTGTTAAGCACTTTGAGGGGAAAGGCAAAGGTGTGACTAAGTACATTTATAATTATATCAAGGAACAGGTAGAGGGAAGATGTTTGCTCAAATGTATGTTCATTTGCCTTTGTGCAGGGGTCATTGCCGCCATGATCTTCCAGAAAAACCAGGTTGTGTGTGACTACAATGGTGGAGTAGTCTCCTAGCAGGAAGGGGAGCAGAGGGTGGAGACCCTCACTGGGGAGCCATCATACCTCTTTTTCTTTAAGGGCAAGGGCACCCTGACAAAGAAACATTTGGCAGGAGACTGAATCATTCCTGAAGGAAAAATAATGTGCGGCCACAGAGTTTCCTTGAACTGTCTGACAGACCCAGGAAATGTGTTTTGTTTATTGCTCTATGGGATATTGCCATCAATGAGGAACTCCTGTGGGACTATGGCATTCGTAGAGGATCATTCAGAGGGGAAGGGAGAGATCTCACATGGTTTGATGACTGACATGGTCTCAAAGATCTGATCAAAAGCACTCTGCTGGTTTTACCCGTACCACAGCATCACCCACACAAAGTTTCCACAATATTTTTTCCATGATTTTCATGTAGATTTCTAATACCCGTTCTGTGTTTATCAGATAAATATGTATAATGAGCAGATCTGATGATATACCAATTATAGAAATGGAAAAGATTTGATATTGGTGTGTGTTTATGTACTATTTTGACAATATTTTGTATATTATGTACAAAGGTCTTACATTCTCTCTCTCTCTTTGTACTTGATATTTACAGTTGTTTTTAATCATTAAACTGTTGTGTTTACAGTTGTTCTCAGTTGCTTTGGTAAATTTTTCAGATCAGAATTTAAATTTTCAAAACTACTTGTTCAATCTTCACATCATTGTTCCACTTATGCACATCAAAAAAGCAGTTTCTCATTTTTTTGAACAAGTTGCAACTGCTTTAATATATCCATGCAAATGATTATGTATAATTCTCTGCTGTATCCTACATTATCAATTGCTTATGTCATGTTGATCAAAATGTATTATTTTGGTCTCTGTAGAATAGTCTGTACAGGGTATCGCGGATCCTTAAAAAGTCTTAAATTCCATAATTAAAAAATAAGGCCTTAATTAGCATTAAAATGTCTTAAATTCGCGTTTCATAGGTCTTAAAAATGAAATCTAACCGACCCTGTAAAGATTTTATTTATTCAATTTGAAATCTTTTCGTCTATTTGTCACGCATCACAGAATGGGCGGAACCAATTAAAATACGCGTTCGCGGGGAGTTCGCTTGACACAGGCTTTACGGTTGCGCTGCGTGAACCATGGTAAAGTTTGAGCTTTAGCCTTGTTTAGCCATGGGGAAATGTAAATTTAGTGAAAATTGGTTACATAACCCTAATTTTGCGCCGTGGTTAAGACCAGTTAGTGGCAGTGTGTTCGAGGTCCGGTGCATACTATGCAAAAAAAACGTAAAACTCGGAACAATGGGAGTGAAAGCTTTGGAGACGCACATGCAGTGTGAAAAACACAAAGTGGCTGCGGAAACCTGTCGGAAAACACCTGGTATTTACCAGCTCTGCTCCGTCGAGCCCACAACAGTAGGCCTACCACAGAGCGCTGCTGCATCCCAAACATCAGTGACTGCATCAGCTTCAACTTTAATCACTGCGGTTTCCGCTCCAGCAGACATCAGAGCAACGTTTGCCTCTACCACAACACTTAGAGCCGAGGTACTCTGGTGTCTGCATACGATAACGAAGCATCAGTCCTATACTGCTAACGAAGCAGTCGGTGACGTTTTCCGAACTATGTTTCCAGACTCTGAAATCGCTCGTACATTTGCATGTGGCAAAGACAAAACTGCATACATTGCCAGATTTGGACTGGCTCCTTACATAACCAAGCTCCTCGTTGCGGATGTTAACAAGGAAATGTTTGTTTTAATGTTTGATGAGAGCCTTAATGAAACGTCCAAAAGTAAGCAGTTGGACTTGCATGTTCGATTTTGGGGGCAGGATCGCGTCCAGTCAAGATACCTAGGGTCACAATTCATGGGACATGAATTCTGAACTCAGGATTTGCTTCACCATTTCAAAGTAAGTACCAACCTTTCACAAATCAAATTTTTATGTATCATTGGAAGCAATAATTATTCTTATATGCTATGAAGTGTCTATATGTATGTGTGTGTTTATATATATATATATATATATATGTGACCCTGGACCACAAAACCAGTCTTAAGTCGCTGGGGTATGTTTGTAGCAATAGCCAAAAATACATTGTATGGGTCAAAATTATTGATTTTTCTTTTGTCAAAAATCATTAGGATATCAAGTAAAGATCATGTTCCATGAAGATTTTTTGTAAAATTCCTACTGTAAACCTATCAAAATGTAATTTTTGATTAGTAATATGCATTGTTAAAAACTTAATTTGGACAACTTTAAAGGTGATTTTCTCAGTATTTAGATTTTTTTGCACCCTTAGATTCCAGACTTTCCAATAGATATATCTCGGCCAAATATTGTCCTATCATAACAAACCATATATCAATAGAAAGCTTATTTATTGAGCTTTCATATGATGTATATATCTCAGTTTTGTAAAATTTTACCTTATGACTGGTTTTGTGGTCCAGGGTCACATATATAAATAAATAAAACTTTTATATATAAAACATGTTCTATTAAAATCAGAATAGAACAAAATGATTGTTAATTAAACAAAATTAAACACACACATACATACATATATATACACATACATACACATGTGTATTTATGTGTGTGTATATATACGTATGAGTGTGTGTGTGTGTGTGTGTGTGTGTGTGTGTGTGTGTGTGTATATGTGTATATATATATACATACATACATACTTTTATATATTTTTATATATATTATTTTTTTATATATTTCATTTATTTACCTTTTCCCTAGGAATGTGAATTACAGTTGGACTTGAAAAACCTTCTATCTGTTTCTATGGATGGACCAAATGTTAATTGGAGGTTTTTAGAACTCCTGCAACAGGAGCATTGTGAGCAGTTTGATGGCACACAGCTAATTGTGGTGGGGAGCTGTGGCCTCCACACTCTCCACAATGCCTGCAAACGTGGCTTCTCCCTTTGGCACATGGAGAAGGTTCTAAATGCCTTGCACGTACTCTTCCACAATGCGCCAGCTAGGAGAGAGGATTTCACGGCTCTAACCAAATGCACAAAATTTCCACTTTCGTTCTGTGGACACAGGTGGCTCGAAAATCTACCAGTCGTGGAGAGAGCTTTGGAGGTTTGGCCATCAGTGACCATGTACATGGATGCAGTCAGGAAAAAGAAGATACCAAATCCAGGAACGGCATCTTATGACACTCTTGAAGCTGCTGAAAAAGATCCTCTTATTCTGGCAAAGCTACATTTCTACATGGCTATCACAAGGACCTTCAGTCCTTTCCTTACCTTCTATCAAACAAATGTGCCTGTGATTCCGTTCCTTGCCAAAGACTTGGCTGAGCTGTTGAAGGTATTGTATTTCCAGTGCAGCACTCTCATAATGCTAATAATTAATCTAATAATTGTATTTAATTTTAAATCTTGTTTGGAAGTTGTACATTTAATGGCATACATAGTTTATGGAACTAAGAGATGAAGCAAACACTAACAACAATAGTTGTTACTGTAGTATACTAAAATTGAACTCAAGTAAATGTAACTTTTTTGTGTGTTTTGGCAGAGTATGCTGAGGCGTTTTGTCAAGAAAGAAGTACTCAAGGATATCAGTCCACTTCAGCTGGTCAGATTGGATGTCAGTGACAATCAGAGCTGGGTCAATCCAAAGGAAGTAAACATAGGCTTGGGTGCAGAATCTCTTCTTAAGGTATTGTTTTCAAGTTATTTTGATTCAGCTAAAAGCTTGATTTCATAAAAGGTCATAATAGGTTATAATAGGTTTTTGCATCCTCCCATCAGGAACTACAGAAACAGAAAAAGACAGGAGAACTCACAGTTCTGGAGTTTAGGAAAGACTGTCTTAAAATGATGTCTACCATCATCCAGAAAGTACAGGAAAAGAGCCCATTAAAGTATCCTGTGGTGAGGCAGGTGGCCTGTTTGGATCCCAGCATGATGTTGTCTGACCCTGACTGGTGCAAGAGCAACATGACAAAACTGGTGCAGAAGTTTTTGCAAGCCCAACAGTTGTCAGGAGGTGTCTCTGCTGGTAGGAAAGAATAGTTCAGTTCTATCGAAGGGTAGTAAATCAAGTTGTGAAATATGCCATTATTCTAAATGTAAAAATGGCTTGTGTAAACATTGTATTAATACTTTATATGCATGCATACTTAAAAAGAAAAAAAATAATAGTATTTTTTCCTTACTGTTGTTTTCTGTAGGTGATGTGATAATCCAGCAGTTTAGTGACATGTTATCTGCTGAAAATGAGACCCTTGTCTCATACCGATCCACAGAAACCAGGCTAGATACGTTCTTGCATGGTGTACTTGCCGAGCGCTATGATGAGTTGTGGGGCTTTTGCAAGAAACTGCTTCTCCTGTCCCATGGGCAGGCTACAGTGGAGAGGGGATTCTCCATTAACAAAGAAGTGGAGACCTGCAATATGCAGGAGGAGACAATGGTCACCCATCGACTGGTATGCGATTATGTCAACATCTGTGGGGGGCTCCTCAATGTGCCTATTTCTAAAGAGTTACTGGCCTCAGCTGCATCTGCCAGGTCTAGATATAGAATGCACCTTGATCAGCAGCAGGCTAAGAAAATTACAGATGTCCAGGCACAGAAACGGAAATCTTTAGAAGAAAACATCGAGGACCTGAAAAAGAAAAAGAAAATTCTGGTCCAGGTATCTATGAGCCTACAGAGGGATGCAGATCAGCTTGCAGAAGAAGCTGAAGGAAAAGCTGGCACCTTGATGGCACAGCTCATTACAAAATCAAACGGAGGAAGAGATATAAAGATATAAAGAAAAAACAAGTGAATTACAGCAAATTGAGACCGAGTTGGAGGCAAAGGGCAAAGAACTGAGATCAATATAGTAAAAAAACAAATGTTCAGGTTAATGGCATGCAGTGTTTGTTTGAAATCTTCATAATCCCATGGCTGTCAATATTCTTCCTAATGATTAGTCAGTGCAAAGACTATGTTTTTGCAATTTTGTTTCACTCTTTCTGTAAATCAATAAAGAGTTTGAGGTAATTGGTTGTGTTGTGTGGTGTTTGCTAATTTTTTACTACAAAATTGGTCTTAAATTTCATTCTGTACGGTATTAAAAAGGTCTTAAAAAGTCTTAAATCTAACTCATAGAAACCTGCAGATACCCTGATGTAGAATACCCCTCAAAACATAAGTATTTACATGCAAAATGGTTGACAAGTTGTCATAATATGTCAAGCATATTTCTATACATTTCCATTATACTTTTTTTTCTTAATCTGTCTTGTGCTTCTTTCCACGCTGCATCACAAGAGAAGATATTTGTTGTAATGTGGATGAGAATTTGTGGTCCATGTTGGAAGTTGCCGGTATTCTAAGAATACCTACTTCCCCCCAGTCCGTTTATCCGCCCTTTAAATAAAACAGTTCGAGTCTGCGTAATAAGTTTAAATCAATTTAATTGTAAAGTCAAAGAGTGCTGAGCTCAGGGTTCCAGAACAGCCAGTATCAAATCTGACATTCTGGGCAGTCCAGGAATGTCTCACAAAGCTAAAATATGCATTTATATTCTTGATTCTGCAGGCCTCTCCTCCTGATATCGTTCAACCATTCTCCTCCAATCAGGGCCTGTTATCGCCAACCGTTCCTGCACAAAAAAGAAAAACAGCCCCATCCCATTCTTCTTCTTAGAGTGACCAAAAGTCTAGTCTAAAGTGACCTTCAAATTGCTACTACTTTTGCAGGGCTTCTTTTCTCCTACGTGCCTGTAAACAAAGGTTTCTCAGAAATGACATAAATGTAGAGAGTTCGCAACTACACGCACACATTTTACTAACAGATTCTGTTACATAGTGTACACTTTGTCTTTTCATAAGCACAGAACATTCTGTCTTCTCATAAGCACAGAACAACCAAAACACAAATTTAAAAGCATTTAGAAAAAGTATTTTCTACATCCAACAGACAGGAATGTCAGGAGGTGTAGGAAGACCTTTCTGTATCGCAATGGCGTGGTCTGTCAAAACATTACTGTACAAACAGTAAAAGCGTAAATTTGAATCTTGTCCAGTCTCTTGCAATCAATCTCCCTCATACACTAAGGTGTAACTTACAATTTACAATACAGTTTTTCACATTTGCTGAGACACTATAGCCCATTCTCTAATAGCCATAACCAATTTGTCAAATAAATCACTCTTTCTGCAAAACCTTAAACCAGTTCAGAAGAATGGTTTAATGGCTTTCTTTTTTACACTGTATTTTTTATACACTGTCTTGTGTTCATTTCAGTATATTCTTGTGTAGAACTGCAAGATTACCACACCACAAAATTTGTTTTTTTTGCTGACGTAGTTGAACTTCTCTGGCTCTGACCTAGCTCTAAGACTTCATCTTTTCGTACAAGATGTTATGTAGTTAGATCATATACTGTATATAGTAATTATTTAGCAATAAAATAAATATATAAACATACACACACTCAAAATAAACCATACAGAAGTTTGGTGAATATACCAAACACACACACACACACACACACACACACACACACACACACACACACACACACACACACACACGTGTATGTCTGCAACAGAGAGCATTCATACAGAAATTGCCATATAAAATCAACGATTCTGGCATAAATCTGAAAATTTAGCACAAATGCAACATAGAGCAATCATACTTGCACAATCATGAAACTTCATCCTAAACTTTCAAGCTTCAAAAATATTCATTAAAAAAGTTATCCATGTGATTCCAGAGGTTTCATCCCAATTGTATAGAATATTGTGCATATCTGTATTTGTGTATGTGACAAATAAATGTGAATCTAAATCTAATATCTTGTCGTCGCTTTGTAAAAATTTAAATCTAAATGGAAGTAAAGGCATTTTGTCATAGGATTTTTTGGCGCATAAAAAGAAATTCACATCACTTCATAAAATTGTGATTAAACCACATAAATTACTTTAATGTTCTGAATATTTAAAAGTTTAGGATGAACAGATTTTCAGGAAAGGGACAGAAATCTCTCAGGTTTTCTTTAAAATATCTTCATTTGTGTTCTAAAGATGAAGAAATTTCTTATGGGTTTTGGAATGACAGTGTTCCTAAAAAAATCTTTCTAAAACACTTATAACTTATTTCCCGAGGTGAACGCTTGTGGGAAGGCTGAGATACCTGTATTTTACTGTACTTTTCTTCTTATGGAAGAAATGCAGTTTTTGATTAAATATTTGATAGCACCTAATTAACACAGCAGCCAAGATTGGAAAATTCGATGTGAAGAAAATTTTGCCACATCCAACAACATTGTCACAAAATATAAGTGAAAGGTCACAAACATTATGAGCTATAATCACTGACATGACTGATACACTTGTGAAATACGGTTGCGCAGTGACAACTGACATCTGGACCGAAAACTACTTTCCTATCAGTTACTTTCCTACTTTACATAGATGCAAATTACGTCTTGGTGTCAAAGGTGCTTTTTGCATCACCATTCAATGCAGACATTTAAAAAAACTACGAAAATATTCGAGCTTTACTATTTCTAAATCTCAGAGTATTTGGAAGAGACACTTCAGCTTTGATCCTGAGTTTGTGGAGCATGTGCACATGAATGTGTGACATCAGTGGCAAACAGCCTTGAACAGATTACAAGCCTAGGTTTCGCTAAAGGTTAAAAGATTAAACTAAATTATGAATTTAAATGCATTTACAATAAAACTAAAATGACAAATACAAAAAATTACCTTGCTCTATCAGTGCAGTCACAGGTAAAACTTGTTAGGACCAGTGAATACATGTAACATAACACAACTGCATGAATTGCCTCACTGACATCTGGATGAGCCATATAATCATCAATTTGCACAAATACTTGCAACAAATACCTAACAAAGTAAATATCTTAAATTACACAAAATCTGACAGGGAATATGTAAATATGCATGTGAAACGATTGCTTATTAAACACACTTGTACAAACTTAATTACATAACTTCAAATGCATGAAACAAAGCAAACTATAATATAAACTCACTCCTTAGTGTGTATTAGCGATAAATAACTCACTTTATAGGAGGCATGCTCCATCTGTATGTGCACCATCTGATTTTTTTTAAGCGAATGTGATTTTACTCAATGGTCACACATACACATAGCTTTGGTTTTGAACTAATAAGTTGTTCCACAATGTGGCAACACTGGCCTGAGACACTGTTTCACAGTAGAAAAGAAGAGGCAACAATATCAAAATAGCGGAGACTGCAGGAACAACAGATAGCTACATTGACAAGCACTTGTTTGAGGGGGTTATGAGATAGCAGCAACTTTAGTGTAAACTTTTTTGTGTAGTGCAGAATTTAGGATAGTATGTTGCACAAAACCCAAAATAATTAGACTGTACTAAAAGCTTATATATCTATGTATTATATATTTCTACTGATATTTAAGCAAATTTTTGACATGGACTAACTCAGTCAATATTAAAGAAATAATTCCCTCTAGTGAAAACTCTTATGCCAAAATGGTTTTATTTCTATAATGCTTTATATAATACAGATTGTGTCAAAGCACTTCACAGTGATAAACTGGAAAATTGCAGAATCAATAGAGGAAATTCAGATTCTGCTGTCAAGCAGGTCTAAAAGACAAAGAGTGTCATTATTCGGCTCAAGTCAGTTCAGTTCAATAACTGTGAAGTTCATCAGTTTGAAATGACAAATTCAGCTGTAAACAGTTCTACAAAAGGCAGCAATGTAGTTCCCCTTCAGTCGAATCACTTCGACGTTACATGGGAATTCGCTTAGAATCCAATCATCTCTGAGCCTTATACAAAAGCCCAATGAAAATTGGCGAGTGGCATTTGCATGATGCGTCACGCCCCGTACATACGGGTATAAATAGCGACGTCATGCGCCAGTCAGACAGATTCTTCGCTTCAGATCCGTCTGATGTTTGAGCCTGTTTACACAAACAGTTCTACTGAGAAGAAAAGAAAAAGAGTTCTTCAGTCCTGCTCTCTTCCCTGACGTGCTGCAAACTAAAAGAGTTTATTTCTATCTAGCAGCCGTCTATACAGCCGCTCTGCGTTCCAGCGACAAAGCCCCGTTGAGTGCACAGCCGCCCCGCGGCTTTTTCCCTGGGCAGACCGGGAGCTAAAAGAGCAATTTCTCGCGGTCGAAAGACGTTCTTTTCAGAATGGCTTTTCGACCGTGCGCTTCAGGGTGCGGTAGTTTCCTCCCTCCTGCGGACGGACATGATCACTGTCTCATGTGTTTAGGGAGTGAGCACGCTGAGGCAGCGTTCATGGATGGTGAATGCATTCACTGCGAATGCATGACCATGAGCACGCTGAAGTCCCGCCGCTCGTTCGTGAGGCGGCTCCCCCCGTCTTCCTCCCGCGGTCCGTCGTTGAGCCGTCAATGCTTTTCGGCCACCGCGGCGAGGTGCGGGGGGGACATAAGAGTCACCGTGCAGAACGCACCGCCGGCCCAGAAAGCCCTGCGGTCTTCTGTCACACAGCGTGGTCCCGTCGAGTTACCGCAGCAGTACGCTTCCCCGCCCAGCGGGCTGAGCGTCTCCTTCAGTGCTCCTGCGGAGAATGAGATGTCGACCGCAGCATCAGAGGGAGAGTCGGTCGGCGAGGTGGACGCTTCGGCGGCGCGGCCCCCTGCAGAGGTGGCCGCTCCGTCTGAGGTGGACGTCGAGCTGTCGACTATGCTTCTCCGGGCCGCCAGGGGGATCGGTTTGGAGGTGCCCCAAGCGCCCCCGGCCGATCCCTCTAGGCTGGATGACTGGTTCCTGGGGAGGGCTCCCGCGGCCCCACCACGCTCTCCCTCGGTCCCATTCTTCCCGGAGGTGCACGAGGAGCTGTCGAAATCCTGGCGGGCCCCCTTTTCATCAGGGCCGCGCCCCAGCTCCTCTCCCCTCGCCACCCTCGATGGCGGGGCGGCCAGGGGGTATGCAGCGATCCCCCAGGTTGAGCGCGCTGTGGCGGTGCACTTGTGCCCACGCGGCGCTGCCACCTGGCGGGATCGTCTGCATCTCCCGTCCAGGGCGTGCGAGCGTTCATCCGCTCTTGCGGGCCGCGTTCACCACGCCGCTGGACAGGCCGCCACCGCCCTGCATGCTATGGCGATCCTTCAAGTTTATCAGGCCCAGGCCCTGAAACAGCTGCACGAGGGTGGTCCTGACCAGGGGGTTATGGAAGAACTCCGCGCCGCCACCGACTTCGCCCTACGGGTCACGAAGGTCACGGCGCGTTCCCTTGGTCAGGTGATGTCCACAGCCGTGGTCCAGGAGCGACACCTATGGCTCACTCTGGCCCAGATGGCAGACGTCGACAAGGCTCGCTTTCTTGACGCTCCTATCTCCCAGAGGGGCCTTTTCGGCGACACTGTCGAGGACTTTGCCCAGCAGTTCTCGGCAGTCCAGAAGCAGAGAGAGGCCATTCAACACATCCTGCCCCGCCGCGAGTCTAAATCCATCCCGCCGCCGGTGGCTCAGCCTCCCTCTGCTCGTCGCCGAGGGCGCCCCCCCGCGGCCTCCACCAAACCCGCTCCGTCGCCCACTGAACCCAAGAAGGAAGCAGCCCGACGTCGAGCTGGCCGCGTGGGAGGGGCGCCGCCCGCCTCTCAGGGACCTGCAAAGAACACCCGCAAAAGAGCCACGAAACGTCCCTGACGCGGGCAACCCGGAGGTGGAGAGGTTTGTTCTTCAGGGGGCGAAAACATCTGCGTCCCCGCTCCCGGTGGAGGGCCGGGGGTTGTTGTGCACTTTAACGCTGCCGCCGGCCCACTGGTCGGCGGTACCCACAACTTCAATAAAAGAGCAATTTCCTTCACCTCCGGGGCCTCGGCCCCGTGTTCCCGTTCCGGGCGGCACCAGGATGCCCTCTCGGAGCCGGAGACGGAGCTGTCTATCGCCAGCGCGGGAACCTGGGAAGAAGGTAGGCCCTGCTCAGAGCAGCTTGTCTCCCCTCCCTGTTCCCCCCCTAGGCTGCCCCACCACGGTCACGTCGGTCAACGTTCCCTTGACACCCCTGTCGAGGCGCTTGGGAGCCTGGCTTCAGCTTCCCAGCCCCTCGCGGTGGTTGATACGGACGGTACGTCTCGGCTATGCGATTCAGTTCGCCAAAGCTCCGCCCAGGTACAGAGGTGTCCATCATACTCGTGTTCATTCAGACACCCACGCCGCTGTCCTGCGTGCAGAAGTCGCAGTCCTACTGGCGAAGGATGCGATCGAGCTTGTCCCTCCAGCCGAGATGAGGTCAGGGTTTTACAGTCCTTACTTCATCGTGCCCAAAAAGAGTGGTGGGTTAAGACCCATCCTGGATCTCAGAGTCCTGAATCGGTCCCTTCTCAGGCTGCCGTTCAAGATGCTTACGACGAAGCGCATGCTCTCATGCATTCGTCCCCAGGATTGGTTTGCAGCCATCGACCTGACGGACGCGTACTTTCATGTCTCGATTCTTCCTCGCCACAGGCCCTTTCTTCGGTTTGCGTTCGAGGGTTGAGCATATCAGTACAAAGTTTTCACCAAAGTTGCGGAAGCGGCCCTGGCCCCTCTTTGGCTGTCAGGTTTCCGCATCCTCAACTATCTCGACGATTGGCTTTTGATAGCCCCCTCTCGAGAAGTGCTAGAGCTGGACTCGGTCTCCATGACAGCACGTCTCACCAACGAGCACGCTCAGTCGGTGCTGAGATGTCTAGATTTATTCAGACACAAGACAGCGGTTCCTCTAAAAACATTTCAGAGGCTCCTGGGGCATATGGCAGCTACGGCCGCGGTCACGCCGCTGGGCTTGCTTCATATGAGACCGCTTCAGCACTGGCTACACGACCGAGTCCCGAGATGGGCATGGCACCGTGGCACACTCCGGATTGGCGTTTCCCCGTAGTGTCGCCGCCTATTCAGCCCATGGTCAGACCCTGCCTTTCTCCAGGCCGGAGTACCCCTGGGGCAGGTGTCCAGGCACATCGTGGTTTACACGGATGCCTCTACCACGGGTTGGGGTGCTGTGTGCAACGGGCAAGCAGCTTCGGGCTCCTGGACAGGACCTCGACTGCAGTGGCACATCAATTGCCTCGAGTTACTGGCTGTGCTTCTGGCCCTTCGTCGCTTCCGACCGACGTTGCGTCAGAAGCACGTGCTTGTGCGTACCGACAGCACTGCGACTGTGGCATACATCAACCGCCAGGGCGGCCTCCGCTCCCGTCGCATGTCACAACTCGCCCGCCGTCTGCTCCTCTGGAGTCAAACGTGGCTGAAATCGCTACGAGCCATTCACATTCCGGGGGAACTCAACCGTGCAGCCGATCAGCTCTCACGGCAGTCCACCCTCCCTGGAGAATGGCGACTCCACCCCGAGACAGTCCAGCTGATATGGAGTCATTTCGGGGAGGCCCAGATAGATCTGTTTGCCTCCCCCGAATCCTCCCACTGCCAGCAGTTCTTCTCCCTCAATGAGGTATCCCTCGGCAGGGACGCTCTGGCCCACAGCTGGCCTCCGGGCAAGTACGCCTTTCCCCCAGTGAGCCTCCTTGCACAGACCCTGTGCAAGATCAGGGAGGACGAGGAGCAGATTCTCCTGGTCGCCCCATACTGGCCTGCCAGGACCTGGTTCCCAGAACTCATTTCCCTCGCGGCAGCCCCTCCCTGGAAAATCCCCTTGAGGAAGGACCTTCTTTCTCAGGGGATGGG
Organism: Garra rufa; assembly: GCF_049309525.1. Classification (NCBI taxonomy): domain Eukaryota; kingdom Metazoa; phylum Chordata; class Actinopteri; order Cypriniformes; family Cyprinidae; genus Garra; species Garra rufa. The sequence continues at coordinate 72,388,383 of NC_133362.1, forward strand.
CACTATCTGGCACCCACGTCCCGATCTATGGAACCTGCACGTCTGGCTCCTGGACGGGACGCTTCAGACCTCGCCGGCATTCCACAGGCCGTAATAGAAACCATCACTCAGTCCCGAGCCCCCTCTACAAGGAAGGCGTACGCACTGAGGTGGGGTCTGTTCGTCGACTGGTGTTCCTCACGAGGACAAGACCCACAGAGATGCACGATTGCAGTAGTGCTTTCCTTCCTGCAAGAGAAGTTGGAGCGCAGGCTGTCCCCTTCGACTCTCAAAGTGTATGTTGCCGCTATTGCCGCACATCAAGATGCAGTGGATGGATCATCCCTAGGTAAGCACCCTCTGGTCGTGAGATTCTTCCCAGACCGCGCCTCGTACCCTCTTGGGACCTCTCCGTCGCCCTCCAGGGCCTGCGGGGACCTCCCTTTGAGCCCCTCGCCTCAGTTGAGCTTAAGTTTCTGTCATTAAAGACAGCGCCCCTGACTGCGCTGGCCTCCATCAAGAGGTGGGGGATCTGCAAGCTTTCTCTGTCGACGAAGCGTGCCTTGAGTCCGGCTATGTGCCCAAGGTTCCCACCACGCCTTTCCGCGATCAGGTGGTGAACCTGCAAGCTCTGCCCTTGGAGGAGGCAGACCCAGCTATTGCATCGTTGTGCCCCGTCCGTGCTCTACACACTTACGTAGACCGCACTCGGCACTTCAGATGCACCGAGCAGCTCTTTGTCTGCTTTGGAGGTCAGCAGAAAGGAAATGCTGTCTCCAAACAGAGGTTGGCGCATTGGGTGGTAGAAGCCATCTCCCTGTCTTACTTATATCAGGGAGAGCCTTGCCCCTTAGGCTTGCATGCCCACTCCACACGGAGTGTTGCATCTTCCTATGCGTTGGCACATGGCGCCTCATTAGCGGACATCTGCAGAGCTGCCGGCTGGGCGACACCAAATACCTTCGCCAGGTTTTACAACCTCCGCTTAGAGGCCGTCTCCTCCCGAGTTCTGACAGGTGACGGGGAGGACGGCTAGTGTCGGCTTGCTGCGCCATTCCCCTGTGGATCCGTGCACAATTTCCCAGTATGTTCCCTCCGGCGAACCTGGGTCCTCCATGCCCTGCAGTCTGGGCTAGATGCGGAGTAGTTCTTGACTGTGCTCTTGCCGGGTCTCCTTCGCCCCGCAGGTTATGGCTATTTTTCTCTATATTCTTCCACGGGTCAACCAGAAGGCCTCTGTTTTCCTCGTGTATCCCTAATCTCTATGGATACATTGAATTTCCTTATTTTCACATGAACAGAATTCATGTCTCCGCCCCCCCAACCCCTGCTTCAGTTTCTGGCATCCCTGGGGACCCCCCTTCTCGGGCCCCAGGGCGTTGGGAAGGTCACGTTAACGTACCGCCTGCTGACACGTCCGCCTGCTGACACGTCCGCCTGGTTGTTGCGTAACGCGGCGCTAGGGACGTTGCTTGTTCCATAGGGTCTGTTCCCATGTAACGTCGAAGTGATTCGACTGAAGGGAAACGTCTAGGTTACGTAGGTAACCCTCGTTCCCTGAAGGAGGGAACGGAGACGTTACATCCCCTGCCACGTCCTTACCGTCGCGCTGACGCCAGCTCAAACCGGCTCCTCAGCGAAGAACCTGTCTGACTGGCGCATGACGTCGCTATTTATACCCGTATGTATGGGGCGTGACGCATCATGCAAATGCCACTCGCCAATTTTCATTGGCCTTTTGTATAAGGCTCAGAGATGATTGGATTCTAAGCGAATTCCCATGTAACGTCTCCGTTCCCTCCTTCAGGGAACGAGGGTTACCTACGTAACCTAGACGTTACTCAGTTAGAATCAGTTGTGTGTTGACTGAATTCAGTTTGGTACAATGTCAATGTTACATGATGGGATTCATCTTAAAGTGTAAAGGCGGTATGCCATCATCCAGCCAATGTGAAACTCAAGATTGGCTTTGTTTTTTAAAGACTTTCCACAGTGATGGCACATGACATGCTTCTCTCCAATGTCCCTGCATGATTCCTAGGTTTTTCTTGTCTGAAAACTCATTCCACACTGATGACATTTAAACATTTATGTCCCTCGAGTAAATCTTCATGTGGTACTAAATGTTAACTTTTTGGTTGAACCTTCTTTTCAGGGTGAATTCTTTTCATGTGGGTTTCAAGATTAACATGCTGATTGAAAATCTTTCCACACTGTTTGCAGGTGAACGGCTTTTCTCCAGTGTGAACTCTCATGTGGACCATGAGGTTTCCATGAATACTGAAACTCTTTCCACACAGAGAGCATGTGTAAGGCTTTTCTCCAGTGTGAATTCTCATGTGTCTGTTAAGGCTTCCTTTATGAGTGAAACTGTTTCCAAACTGTTGGCAAGTAAAAAGGCTTGCCATTGTGTGAATTTGCTTTTGGACGTCAAGGTTTCTCTTTTCACACTGAGGGGATCTGTCAAGGTGCGTTCACACCGGACGCGAATGAAGCGGCAAGCACGAGTGATTTACATGTTAAGCTAAAGCTGGCAAATTGAGCTCATTCACCTATTTTACAACTACTTTCCCGCTGACGAGTGGCAGACGCCCCTCCCATGACGCGAATTTGCGTCTGTTGTGAAGTAAATTTCACACGCGAATGAATCTAAAATGTTCAAGCGTCCAACTATGCGCGAATAGCACGATTTATTCGCGCAAGTCGCGTCCGGTGTGAACGCACCTTTAGGCTTCTCTCTGTTGTGAATTTTCATGTGCCGGTTTCTTTGTTGATTGAAACTTTTTCCACACTGAAAGCAAGTGAAATGGCTCATAGTTGCTGTATTTTGAGCTCTTGTTTGTGTGGAAGTATTTTCAGACTGTAAGGAACAAGACATTTTTCTTCGGTTTTGAAATAATTCTCACACTGACCTTTCTCGTCAATTTCCTTCAGTTCTTCCCTCTCCTCTTTCAGCGCCATTGGGTCTAAGGTGAGAAAAAAAAAAGTTAATGCCATTTGAATGGCACAATGCAATCAACATCAAAACGTAGATATGTAGTGCATTTATTCTAGATTCTATCATAAGAGTGTCCAAACCTGATTTAGATTTTAGCTCCAACTTGAACCAATAAATCTGCTAGAAATTCTGAAGTTTTCCAAAGACATTGATTAGCTTTATTTGGGGTTAGAGCTAAACTGTGAGACAGTATATCTACTACCCTACCCTACTGAAAGAAGCGTTACACGTATTCTGACGCATATTTATAGTACAGCATTTAATAGTGTCTCTAAATCAACTGTAGATTTGAACTGAATTGTAGTGGTGAGCAGGGTTTTACATGAGGGTTATTTTTTATCATTGTTTTGTTTTTCTCTTGTCCTCTCCTGGGTTACCATACATGACCAAGATGTTTTGTTATTTGTTGTAAAAGTATTGTTCTTCTAAGCAATATTCTTATTTGTGATGTGACGTTCGACACCGAAGCTTGTATAAAAAAAAAAGAACATCTAACCGTGAAGGACTGTACAGGAGCTTGATTCGTTTTGGCATAATCATGTGACCTGTGCCATCCGACATTTTATGATATTTTATAAAATCCCCCCGGACATAATTTTATAGCCAAAAAGGAGGACATGTCTGGGTAAAAGAGGACGTATGGTCACCCTAGACAATGTGAAATTTTTTTTTTAAATAAATTTAAAAAAAAATCACAGAAGCTGGTGCAGATCAAACCGCAAGGCTCAAGCCTGTAAATCTGACTGCTTTCACAAACACTCATAGCTTGTGTTTGTGTGTGCTGTGCAAAACAATGTTCTCAATCTTTGCTGCTTATGATTTCACTTGGATTGATACTGATCTGTGCTTGCATTAATGATTCGTCAAAATGGGCTTATTTTTTCCAGTGTTACATGCATTTGTGTGTCGAGGGCCATGGTCTTTGTTTTCTTTTTTTTTCAGATTTGGAGTACATTGCCTGGATTTTGCCGTTGCCCTACAGATCTGGTGGCCTCATTTCAAAATATTGCCAGGTCTCTGAGAATGGCCATCAAGCAAAATCCACAGCTTCGGCCCTGCATTTTTGAAGCTCTCCAGAATCTTATCAGAAGCTGTGAGACATGTCAGCTGGGGTGGTCAAACAAAAAAGTGTCAACATCTCATCCGCAGATCCTCATAGTTTGTTCATTGATGATCATTCGTGCATGTGTATCGATTGTATGGTTTTGTGTCGTCTGCAGATGAACAGAAAACTGAAGTGAGTAAATTTTCAAAAGAATACATCTCTGTCCTCCGCATGTTGTATGATGCAAAGCCTGCGCGGGCTTCTGAGAGGGCGGCCATTCTGAACTGCATAAGAGAGTTCCTCACCATCACAGAACCAACAGTAATCATCATCTGTCAGATTCATAAATCAGTTGCATCACTGCAATGCCAGACTTATCTGGCTTTAGCCACGTGCATGTGTTTATTGTGGCATTGCTCTATGATTGATGTATCTAAATGTTGTTTCAGATTGTGTGTGGATTCCTAAAGATGACTTTTAAAAAGCTCCGCCACGTGCAAACCTCCAAATACTCTCGGTAAATGCAACTTTACTTTCATTTGCGTAGGCCAAAGTTCTGTTCAAAAGATCTTTGAGATGCTCGTTGAGCTTCACATCTGGACACTGACTCCTACATATATTTGTACCTTTTTCTTTTTTTGTTTTTTTTTTGTAGACTTGCAGTGATGGAAATGGCTATATGTTTAATTCCTCATGCGGGGGACCAATTAGGGGCCCGAGCCCTTTGTTTAATTCAACGTTTTGCAAAGGTGAGAATCATTCTCTTAACATTTGTAAGCCCTGTTGTGTCTTGTGTTGTTTTGAGTCTTTCATGTAATGTTGTGATTGTAGAGCAAGGACACAGACCTGCAGAGGAAAGCATACAGGATACTGGAAGCGTTGTGTGCCGTCCATCCAGCATGATTAGTTTCAGCCGATGTTTCTGCTCTGAAACGAATGCTGCTGGATGGATTGAAGACTGCAGCATTACCAGCGAAACCAGTAAGAGCCATAACAAACCAGCCGGAATCAGAGTATTTACACACAGAATGTGTTCTGGAATAATAATACCGGGCTGGCTCTTGTGCTGTTTGTCAGCCCATTCTTCAGAGTTTGCTGTATGTTGTGAGAGTGATGGCTGAGGATGTTAAGGTTTTTTTTTTCAAGCTCTGCTTCCTCAGGTTGGTCTCAAAAAGTGCAGTCTTCCATCAGACTGGTATTCTTCATAACAGCTCTAATATTGGCATGTTTGATTTGTGTGTTTAGGTCATCGTTCTCACAGAAGAATCCTCAGTTGGAGCCAGCAAACCCGCACATGGAATAATTGATAAGGCTCTGAAGCGTTTTTGTGGCGACAAGAGAGGTGATGTATTTATAGTATCTTATTGCAGTGTATGTTGGCAACTGATGGGCTGAAATAATGACGGTCGTCTTTATCATGTGTTTCAGAAGCCATGAGGCAGTTATTGCACACATTGAGCATCGGATTTATTGGGTCTGAGACTAGGATTCATTGCACAGTTGTGGTCCTAATTAGAGTCTTGTTCCACCACAAAGGTGAGACTGACCGATACTGTTGGAACGACTTTCTGCAGTTTTTGATTGCATAATAATCTTGTGTGGTGGTAAAGCAGAGATCAGTGTGTAAAAATTGTCTGGTGTTTCTGTGCAGAGTCCATAGATCAGGCCTCAGCAGAGCAGCTGATATATAACATCAGCCTTCTTCTAACCAGTACCAGCTAAAAGGTTGCCGGTGCCTCACTGGACCTCATAAAACTCCTAATTTTTAGTCAACATGAGCTAATATCCAGCAGTCCAGAAGAGAGGGAGAGAGTGTTTGCAACCTTAGATCTGAACATTAGAAAAGAGTCCAATAAAGTCACCTTCATGTTGCTTTCTCAGATTAAAGCCATCAGCAACATGCACATGGAAAATAATTGCATTTCCAAAATACGCTTCATTTACAAAAGACTGAGTATGGAAGTTGGGTAAGTCAATGAGAGCTGAACGCGGTCTTCAGCGAGTCACGATCTCAGCGGGTGAAGCTACTGCCTAAGAAGACCAAAGACCCGCGGAAACATCAGCAACAATGTCCAATCCCATTGAATGTGAATACTTTTAATTTAATAAACTTGTTTTCTTAAGTCTGCCTGGTTCTGGTGTTTTTTCAGTTTTAGTCTTGTTTGACTGAGTGGTTCTGTAGTCCCACATGAAGTCTAAACTATAGCCTCAACTTGGTCTCATCTGTCTTTTAGGTCTTTTTATGCTCGTGACTTTCAAAGAAGAACTGTGAGGAGATACTCTGACCTCAAGCTTGCGAAACTTCAAAAAGTTTTTGCGTTTTCTATGAACTTTTGAACCCACTGGTTGCTCCTATATGGCATTTATCTTAAGTCTGTTAAACTTTATTTCTGTCATTTGGTGCTTTAAAATGACAACACAGATCAGCTTTCTTTTATATGGTTTCAAGAGCACAGTGAAACCTTAATTGTAAAATCTCCAGTGTTTTAAATAAAGGCCCAATTGATCAGTAATGATTGTGAAATGAAGCTGAAATGTGAGAAGAGCTGCTCAATGATCCGCATCAGTGTTGATCACAGTAAGACTGAAGTCTCTTCTATGGGAAAATGAGTGTGATGAAAGTCTGATCTTCATCCAACCATCAAGAGACACATCTCTACTGAATCTACAAAAGAAACAAACTAAAGCCCTCGAAAGAAGGGAATCTTTCTGACTCTTTTACACATTGACTCAATATTGACTCTCATTCCTCCATCACACTCTCAGACTCCTTTCTCTTCCAGTCAGAAACAAATGGAGCTTTTCTAATGTCTCTCATTGATGCTAAACACCTGCCGACACAAATTAAACCTTGTTTAGATCAACTAATTAACTAGCACTTCACTTAGTGATGGAGAAACAAAGCTTTTCCAAAACCTTCAATCAATTGAACCCAAATAAATCAGTGTTTGGAATTGCTGGCGATGTCTGCTGATCAAAACACTGGAAATCGAGTAAAAAAATTCAGACCAAACAATAATATGAATAAAAATAAATAACACCACAAACCAATTGCACATGTTTACATGGTATATATTAAATGAAATATACAAATAAAAAATAAGGTGGTAAAAATTATTGTTTTGTAGTGCTGAACTAAATATCAGTGTAATAAATGAAAAAAATTAAATCATTACAATTAATAGGCCAAACTTACAATGTTTTTTTATGAAATTGTGATCACATTAGACAGTTTTCGTATTAAAAACATTTCATGACATGACATGTAACAGATTACACAGTTTGGTCGACCTCCCACATGCAGGAAGAGAAAAAAGGTTCTGCCCCCTGGTTTAGGCTAAAAGGGAGACAGATCTGACCACTGGGCACATCAATCTAACATTATTTTTATCAGACTGCACAATGATAATACTGTTTTTGTATTATAGTAAGGGCTAAGTTTGGGGTTGGGGTAGGTGTAGACGTTAAAAAAACGCAATCTAATAGGTGGAACAATTAATTTCATTGTTAGTTTCCGGTCGGAGCTGTATCCATTCTAGCCACAACCCTGCCCTAGTCATAGCAGGACATGCAATAAGACAGGAGAGGTGTCCTATTTTGCCAGAGAAGGCAAATATGGTAATATTTCTGCAAAAGAATTGCTGAAATTTGAAGCTGTTAAATTATTGTAATTGGGTTAGGTGGCTTAGGTTTTATTGTTGTTTTGTATTTACTTAAATATTAATGTATACTTTAAATTTTAATACATTTTTTCATTTTAAAGAACCTTTTTTGTCCAATGAAAATATATTCTTGTGTCATCCACAAGAAGAATGATGAGTATCATCCCAATAATACCATACCTACAGTGAAGCATGGGGCTTGAAGCATCATGCTCTGGGGGGGGGGGGGGGGGGGTTCTGCACAGGGGACAGGACGATTGCACTGTATTAAGGAGAGGATGAACGGGGCCATGTATTGTGACTAGGGTTAGGTATCGTTTGGGGTTTTTTCGATACCGGTGCCAAATCGATACTTTAAAAGCCTCATCACTAACTAAGACAAAACTACGTTATCCTGAAAGAAGGCCATCAAAGAAATCCATTTCATACGTGTGCTATCTGGGTACACACAATTTCTCTGGTAAGACCTTAACAAACAACAATGAAAAAATACAAAGGCAGTAAACAAGAAATCACACATGATAGAGAGGTTGAGTGATTGGAGCAGTCCTTATATCTGGGTCAGGTGAGGAGAAGAACCAAACGCAGCCTCAAGCAAATTATCTCAAGGAACCACCCACATGAAACACAAACATGCACATACACAGAGAAAACACAAGAGGGCAGAATGGAAACAACAAACTTAGGCTCATAACAATCGAAAATGACAACAAATATGAACCATACATGGATGGAATAAAGAGGGTACAGCATGAAAAATTGTTGTTTTTGTGATTTTTAACACCTGCACAAATTAAAGACCAGCTAAATAATCAACTAAAATCCTCTGTGCTTGGCCGATGCACACACACAAGTTGAACTGCTGTATTTTGCGTACAGTATTTAATCCTGTCCATCTATTCATAAAACACTTCATAATACATTTTTGATACTCTTTAACGGCAGTATTTAAGCATATACTTAACTGACCTTCTGAGAACATTTACAGGTCTTATATTAAGAGAGAGAAGCACTAACCGCTAACCTTTCCTCAGCGCCATCAAAGCAGAATGAGGACACTGCGCTGGCTGAACAGTAATGTCATGACGCAGTACAAATGAATAATATAACTCTTTCTACAAAATGAAACTAATAAAGTTTAGTCAAAAATATAACGTTTTCTTAGACAAAACCATACTGTGAATACGAAAAGCTTGTTGATTTTGGAGTGGCTGAAGGCTGATGAAGTGTATAGAGAAGTCTGCCTGAATCACAGCCTTTTTGACCAGCTAAGAGTATATCATGGACAGTGTTGGTCATCTTACTTTAAAAAAGTAATTAGTTACAGTTACAAATTACTTCTCCCAAAAAGTAATTGAGTTAGTAACTCAGTTACCACATTGTAAAAGTAATTAGTTACTCAGCAAAGTAACTGTGACGTTGTTTTTTATGTTCTATAACGCTATTACGTTCTATAACATCTTTAATATCAAAGATGTTTATATTAACTGATTGAAAAATAAAAACACTATATACAGTATTATAGAACATTTGGTATTTATTTGAGCTCAATAGACTGCAGCCTGCTATATGATATGCATAGAAATAAAAACATATAAAAAAATAAATATTGTGCAAAATAAAGACACACAAATGTAAACTTGGGTAAAAAAAACCAAAGGAAAACCTGGCCATTAGTGCAAATCTCTGTAACTGTATATTAGGCCTACTGCACAATAAACAGAACACTATCCAACTCTTAAATATTCAGTACAGTAACAAAATTAAATATTGAATATAAATAGCAGCAGTAGCAACAAGTGTCGTGTTAGCGTGTGTTGATGTGAGGTGCTTCATAAGATTTGAGTTGCTTGAGGCAGACGTCGATAAAGTCTTTTTTCCTGGGCATAGCGTGCATGTAACATAAACATTCTTGCCTTTAATTTCAATTAACGAGAAGTAGTGCCGGTACTTCCAGTTCACGAACGCTACCTTTGAATTTCCCCGGCTCGTCGCCATTGTCACTCACGCTGTCTTGTGTTGGTAGTCAGAGCGTGCAGAGACTGAGACAGCGTGAGCAGGGCACCGCCCACCCAGCCAATCATCATCGCATTTGCAACGGCGTCATCATCCCCACCCCTGCTCTCTCCAGGCAGCTGATGTGTAGCCAAAGCATGACACCTCGCGCTTTATTCAACCAAATTTTAGTAACGCGACACTTTACATTCTCAGTAAAGATAATGGCATTGCAACGATGGGAAAAGTAATTAATTAGATTACTCCGTTACTGAAAAATGAACTCCGTTACTCACGCCGTTATACTTAAACGGCGTTACTGCCAACACTGATCATGGACTTGAATTTTATGTATGTATCTTGATTCTGTCTCAACAAGATAATCTTCAGGCCTTTCACACCATTGTCAATAGGCTCCCGTTTATTCAAAGCCAATCAAGACAGAAGCTTGCTGCTGAAAGATAGGTAGAAATTAATTCACAAATAAACTATCTAATTAAGTACACACGGTGTGCCTTGAAAACAATGTTTTTTTGGACATGACTCCTTTTGGAAGCACCGTGTCTCTGCCATTGCTTCAAAATGCTGCATGGTCGGGCTACAGAATTTCATCCCTGCCTGCATAAGGAATGGAGGATCTCTGACTTGACCCCTTTAGACGAGACCCCCTCAAAAGTCCTTCAAGTGCAGAGAGAAACATTGCTGTTGTCGACCTGTAGCTATGACAAAATATTTTACGATTGTCTTTAGGCCACGCTGGCCTATTCTGGGAGTGTATTGAAGACACATGTTAACATTACACATCGACTGAGATGCAGATGTTGTGATAATAGTGTTCTTGTTCAGATTAAACAGAGCACCCTTGTCAAAAAATCCTATTGGAATTTCAGTTTATCCTTTAGGATCTTAGTGGATTCTTAGAATCCTATTGGATATTACGATTTATTTTAATGGAATTTCACTTTGTCCTGTAGGATTTTATTGGATTCTTAGAATCCTATTGGACATTACGATTTCTTTTAAATCGTCAACTTGCTACCTTGACACACTTCCCACATCTTTTTTCAAGTGTGCAAAACTGTTTAGAAGCAGATCTCTTATAAGTGGTGAACACCTCACTTCTTTCTGGGACTTTTCCAAACTCCCTGAAAACTGCAGTTGTTAAGCCCCTTCTGAAAAAGATCTTGATAACACCATATTGAGCAACTATAGACCAATATTGAAAAGATTGTTTTTAATCAGCTGAACCACTACATAAACTCAAATGGATACCTGGACCATTTCCAATCTGGTTTCAGACCACATCATACTGTAGCACAGAGACAGCGCTCAAAAAGATAATAAATGATATTCACCTAAATTCTGGAGGATAAGAGGAGAGAGTACAGACCAAAGGAGGTTGGGCTTATTTCCTTTTTCGGGGGACTGTGGATCTCGGAGGAAGCGTGAGAGGATAAGAGTAGATTTTCAGACTTACATTGGAAATAAAATGATAACGTTTCGAATACTTACATCCACTTTGTAGCTAGCTGTGCAGAAATTAAGCAGAAAGAGCTGCAACAGCATTAAGTGAACAGTACTGCAACGGCAGTAAGACGCACAGAGAACTTGTGCACTCAGTGGTCAAACCTCTAGTTTGTGAGGCTCCTCGTTTTTCCTCTGAGATGGGTAGCATCTAGCCCACACAAAAACCTGCCCGTCTACTACATTTGATACTATGACAAGGCAACACATGAACATAAACACAGACATTGCCAGAGAAAATAAAATGTTAACTGATGATGACAGCATTGTTAATGTTAATATTAGGCTATCGTCGCTCGCTGCTACACACAAGACGTTCACTTAGACCAAAGGCAGACAGTGAATGTCATGTTGTTTGTAACATCACGACCACAACTGTTATATTGCTTTAATAAAGTTGTACATGTCCTCTACACTATCCATACATAACCTTATAATCCTAGTCCTAGTGGACACACTAGTAATTTGTAGGGGTGGGAGAAAAAATCGATTCTCCGATGCATCGCGATTCTCTCTTCAACGATTCTGAATCAATTCCTAATATTTCAGAATCAATTCTGAGCTTGTTTTTTCCCCGCATATGGCACGTGTGTGCGTTAGAGATGTGGCAGGATACATTGCACAGAATTTGCACTGTAGTCACGTGCGCACTGCTTGACAGTATGTGCTTCCACCCGTCGTGTTTGCGATATGCTTTCATTTCTGCCTCTGATTTCATTTCACTCGCGCACTGACAGACTTTCACGTGCCCTTTGTGTTTGTTCGTCCTAAAGCTCGATTGCGGATGCGGTTAAATGCACTTGCATTTTCGAATAGTTTTAAACGAAACTGTACATACAGTCAGTTATGTTTTGAGAGCAGGACAAAACATCTGATATATCGAAATAGATCTGTGCATGGCGTTCCATCCATATAAGCTGCTAATGCTCCGCATACCCAGGCTGTCAGAGAGAATGTGTTCACGTGTTAAATAATATAAACATGCTTATAAGTTGATCCTTTATTTGAGATTGAATCTTCCGGGAAAGCAGATTCTCCGCATCTTTCTCGACTCCTCACAATTCTCAGTTTTGCTGGCATGCGAGTGATTTCATTCACAGCTTACCCCGCGAAGCGCTCGCCCAAACGCGCTGATGCTGCCTGATGCTGAGGAAAAAAGAAAAACTATTGTCTGTAAACTTTCGGATACCTAAAGAACACTTATTTTAAATAATTGTTTTAAAAAGTATCTTGCTTATATAATTTAAAAAATAAAGTAAAATTGGCACAAAATAAATTTGATATAAAACGTATATGAAAATGTAGCCATGTGCAGTACTATTGAAAACTGAGAATGTGAGCATTGTGCTATTTAGTTGATAATGAAAACAGTAATTAAATTGAATCTTGAAATCAGTGAAGATTGACACCTACTTTTACAGAGGTTAAGCAAAAAGCATAGAAACTGCAATTTTACATGTTTTTTAAATTGTAAAGTTGTATTTGCACAGCAGAAGAATTAATTGGGGAAAAAATTTAGATCAAGAATAGTTTTGGAATCGGATCGTGAAGTGCCTGAAGATTCCCACCCCTAGTAATTTGTTAGCCTGATTGCTCTCTAACGTTAGCTACGTTACTTACCTTGAAAGTTATGGATAAACTCTTAGTGGAAAAATTTATATCCTTTATCCTATTTGTTCCTCTTTGTCACAGAGTTTTCCTCCACGACTCTTATCATGTCGGCAAAAGTTATCTTTGTTATGTAGACTCTCTCCATTTTAATTTTAAATTACCCGGCTTTCTGCTGTGTTGACATTACACAGGAAGCCCGCATACCCTACGATTGTGTATTTCCGGTTTCTATGAGAAAGGTCTATTCTTGGACTGTTTTAGGGTATGGACAAACAAACTGTATTCTTTTAACAGAATGAGTTTACCTGGTTTTATCGTGTTGTTTTAAAGTCGTTTATGTGAACCTTGTACATACACCAAATCTATTTAAACCAATCTTCTTTTATGTCTCAATCTTTTAATGACCAGTCATCTCTCTAAGTTAAATCTGACCCCATTTTAGTCTTGTAACAAGGCTGATAAGGAGAGTTTTACAAACTGTATCATCCACTTCACTTGACATTCTCCTGAGTCTGTGTTCCTGACAAACTGTTTCTAACATTGATCATTTGAATCATATTCAAATGATTCTGAGTGATACTTAAGACTTTAAGTAATGGCTGATAAATATTCAGCTTTGATTACATAAATGTATTTCTGTAATAATATTATTTTTTATGTATATTAAAATAGAAAAGCATTATTTTAAATATGTTATATATTCCTCAATATTACCTTTTTATTTTTGATCAAACAAATGCAGGCATGCATTTAGCACAAGAGACTTATTTAAAAATGTTAAAAAAATAGTAATATTCCCAGATTGGTACTGTGTTCACAAACTTGGTTTGAACAATCAGGGATATTTGCAGTGTTGTTTTTTGTGCATTGGTTTAGCAAAGTATCAATGTATTCTGCTTTCAATGGTGCTTAGTGTCTTTATAGAGAAGTAACACACACGGAAAGGGGCCATGAAGCGCATTTGGCTGTAGATAAAAATAATAGAGGATGTAACGCCAATAGATTATTACAATTAACGACCATGAGCACTTGTGGTATGTTTTGACGTGCTGCTCAGTTTATCTAGAAATGATAAAACTGTGCCTTCATTGTCTCGGGGTCTGGTTGAAACCAAGCCCCAGTCTGCCATTTGAATAGCTTGATAAAGTGAACGTTACCGTTTTTATAACCTGCCCTACTTAGAGTTGAGTAACACTTAAAATAAACTGCAAATATAAGACTATGAAATCTATCAAGACTAGGGATGGGAATCGAAAACCGGTTCTTGTTGAGAACCGGTTCCCAGTGTTTCAATTCCTTTCAAATTTTGCAAACGATTCCCTTAACGATTCCAGTGGGCACGAATGACGCCATCACGCGCATTGCGTAACTTACGCACGTTGCGTAGCTTACGCTTAGTCAATAGTAAGGAGTCCGGAGCGGATCGAAAACGCAACATTCTTTTATTGTTATTGCATGCTGTGTGCGCAAATGTTTTATCATGTTAGTGGTATTTCCTCCCTTTGAGGAAATATCCACGCTGCAAGTATTGCAAGTTGCCCTATTTTCGTCTTTTTTGGTGAAATACAACCAGTCCTTTGAGCGTTTGTTCCGCTTAGGCGCCAACAGTTCTCAACCCAGCAGCGGCAGCAGCAGCAACAACGTTAGCATGTCCTCGGCTAATAAAACTGATATTTAATAAATAATAACTAATTAACTAACAAACACTGCCATCATATTAGCTGTGTAAAACTTGCTGTTAGTAACAGTTAACGTTAAATGAACGCCTTCTCATGCATTACATTTTGATGACCATCACATAAGTCCAGAAAGATCACGTACCCTTCCTGAAAAAGCAGATATGCTTATTTTTTTGCAAAATAATTGTTAAATCTTCATAGCAAGCTGATGGTTGCAGATTTGCAAAATGCACAGTTCAGTTGCATTTTACACTGTATTGTATTTGTCACTGGCTGACAGTTCTATTTTTGAGTTCATATAGGCCTATATTTTGTTAATTTTACAGAAGAATATTTATTTTATTATTTAATAAATTCTCATTGGTGATGGTGATGCTAATCAACAATTTGTTGTCCCTTTTCTTCTAAATGAGAATCGATAAGGGAATCGATAAAGAATCAAATCGTTAAGCAGAATCGAAAATGGAATTGGAATCGTAAAAATCTTATCAATTCCCATCCCTAATCAAGACGTCAGCGGATAATGAATTAACTAATTCAAAAACGGCATTACCAGCTTCACTTATAAAACCAGTTTATGCTCTTCGTATGGCTACAAAAGTTCTTGAAATACAAATACATCATGGTAGTCCTGAAATAAATTGCAGGAGCAGAGGTAATTCAGTCCTTCAGTCATCTAGTTCTGGTGCAGCATCACAATGCTTCCGACACTGAGATTGAGTTGCTCTGGTGTGGTGAAATGTTACTGAACCGTCCTGATGAAAAATTACTCATGTTGCATACCATTGAAGATTCCATTATGAAATCAAATGTACCTACAGCAACAGAGATAGCATGACTTGGGCTTAAGACAAACATGACTCAGGTGAGAAAACAAAACACTCTCTACTCATCTGTAAGTATTCGGCTTCTATTACATTTTCTTCTACTTTTCCCATGTTCACACTTAATGGGACCCCAGTTATTACTCCACACCTCCATATTTTATTTCCCATTTGATTGCAAATTTGAATCATTGCTCATATACCATTTGAATTTTATCACTATTCCTCTGCTCTTTACTATTACATATTACCATCAATCCTCCATCCTCAAGAACTTTTTTTACACATCTCATCTGCTTGTTTCAACTCATTTATTAATGCAATTACTCCTCTGTAAATTGCACTACAATTTTAATTCCTCCCATTCTCAATTTATTTGATCTGAAGATCTGAAAGATCCCATGCATTTAACCTCCCCTTGACAAAATGGGGAGAGAAGTGGTCAAAAGAAACTGTGATACAGATACAGTCTACTTGTGATCCAATCAACCAAAACACATTTAAACCCAGGTGTAAACAAAGCCCAAATTCACTGCTCAGATATTCTGAAACTTATCAGAGGTGCTTCTGTGATCCTCAAGATTGTCTTGTTTGAGTGATGGCACAGCAAAGACTTCTCTCTGGTGTTATTACATGACTGTCAAACTGATAACCTAAAACTACAGATCTCTCATGTGTGATACCTCATGTGGTATTTAAGTGTTGCTTTATTTCTGAGACTCTTTCCGCAGTGACCACATATAAATGACTTTTCTCCAGTGTGAACTCCCATGTGCCGGTCAAGGTGTCCTTTTTGCCTGAAACTTCTTCCACATTGCTGGCAGGTGAAAGGCTTCTCTCCTGTGTGAACTCTCATGTGGTTTTCACGGGTTGCTTTATGATTAAACCTCTTTCCGCACTGAGGGCATGTGTAGGGTTGCTCTCCAGAGTGAATTCTCATGTGGACTTTAAATTGTTGTTTTCGACAATAACTCTTTCCACACTCAGAGCATGTGTAGGGTTTCTCTCTAT
The DNA here is from genome assembly GCF_049309525.1 of Garra rufa. Lineage (NCBI taxonomy): Eukaryota > Metazoa > Chordata > Actinopteri > Cypriniformes > Cyprinidae > Garra > Garra rufa. The sequence goes on from NC_133362.1 coordinate 72,404,711, forward strand.
GAGTTCTCATATGGACTTCAAGGTTTTCTTGTTGATCAAAACTCATTCCACACTGATCACACATGTAATGATCTCCATTGTGAATTCTCATGTGTCTGATAAAGCTTTCTTTTTGAGTGAAACTTACTCCACACTGTTGGCAGGTGAAAAGGCTCTCTCCAGTGTGAACTCTCATGTGACTGTCAAGGTTTCTTTTCCATTTAAAACTGCTTCCACATTGTTGGCAGGTGTAAGGCTTCTCTACATTGTGAACTCGCATATGTCTGTTAAGGTTTCCTTTTTGGTTGAAACTTCTTCCACATTGTTTGCAGGGGAAAGGCTTCTCTCCAGTGTGAATTCGTAAGTGTCCTTCAAATTCTCCTTTATAATTAAACTTCTTCCCGCACTGAGGGCATGTGTAGGGTTGCTTAACCATCCAAGTACTAACCAGGCCCAACGCTGCTTAGCTTCCGAGATCAGACGAGATCGGGCGCTCTCAGCGCGGTATGGCCGTAAGCGAGGGCTGCTCCAAAAAGTGGGCTATTTAAAGATCAGCCTCCGTAAAAGCCAGCATATTATATAAATAGTGAAGAAAAGGCAAAAGCTTACAGCACCTGGTATTCCCAGGCGGTCTCCCATCCAAGTGTAACAATCGGCCTTATCAGCCGAGTTACAAGACTAAAATGGGGTCAGATTTAACTGTGAGAGATGACTAGTGGTTAAAAGAATGAGACATAAAAGAAGATTGGTTTAAATAGATTTGGTTTATTTACAAGGTTCACGTAAAAGACTTTAAAACAACACGATAAAACTAGGTAAACGCTGTTAAAAGAATACAGTTCATTTGTCCATACCCTAAAAACAGTCCAAGAATCCCAGTGTGTTGATAAGTCCAATGTGAGTGTCCACCAGTGTATATACAATCCACAGAAAGTGTAATCCAAAGTTTGCAGGTGGTGAATGGAAAGGTGAGCTCTAAAATATGCAACTCCTCAATCCAACAGTTTGGTGACTGTCCTTTGTTTGTCATGCTGCTCTCTTATACAGTTGTACTTCCTGCTTCCTGTCATGTGTCTAGTCACATGCCAGGCCAACCATCCATTTATTAAAGACACAAACACACTTAAAATGTTAAGAGTAATAAAATGGCCTAAAAAACATGTAAAACACTTAAAACTCTATAATACATGTAAATGATTGTAATAAATAGAGCGGTAAAACACGTCTTTCTAAAAGCCAGCATATTATATAAATAGTGAAGAAAAGGCAAAAGCTTACAGCACCTGGTATTCCCAGGCGGTCTCCCATCCAAGTACTAACAAGGCCCGACGCTGCTTAGCTTCCGAGATCAGACGAGATCGGGCGCTCTCAGCGCGGTATGGCCGTAAGCGAGGGCTGCTCCAAAAAGTGGGCTATTTAAAGATCAGCCTCCGTAAAAGCCAGCATATTATATAAATAGTGAAGAAAAGGCAAAAGCTTACAGCACCTGGTATTCCCAGGCGGTCTCCCATCCAAGTGTAACAATCGGCCTTATCAGCCGAGTTACAAGACTAAAATGGGGTCAGATTTAACTGTGAGAGATGACTAGTGGTTAAAAGAATGAGACATAAAAGAAGATTGGTTTAAATAGATTTGGTTTATTTACAAGGTTCACGTAAAAGACTTTAAAACAACACGATAAAACTAGGTAAACGCTGTTAAAAGAATACAGTTCATTTGTCCATACCCTAAAAACAGTCCAAGAATCCCAGTGTGTTGATAAGTCCAATGTGAGTGTCCACCAGTGTATATACAATCCACAGAAAGTGTAATCCAAAGTTTGCAGGTGGTGAATGGAAAGGTGAGCTCTAAAATTGGCAACTCCTCAATCCAACAGTTTGGTGACTGTCCTTTGTTTGTCATGCTGCTCTCTTATACAGCTGTTTGGGGGGAACAGTTTGTTTGTTTAATTTAGTACTCGTTTTTTTGGGTTGTTTGTGTTAAAAATGGCGGACGGATGCATGGTAACAAACTTGGCTGCGGCAGGAGAAACTCGAGCGGATATGAATAATGGACTGGCAGGAGGACGGCGAAAGGAAATTGATAATGGATTAGGAGGAGAAAGAAGCACGGCATATGACAATGGACTGGCAGGAGGAACAGGCAAGGCGATGGACAATGGACAGGCAGGAGGAAGGCGTGAGATGAATGGCAACGGACTGGATATACGACAACGAGCAGGAAACGAAAATGTAAGGAATAAGGCTTTTGAAAGGAAATATTTGAAAGAGGCTACGCTAATTGTACATGTTGAAAATGTGAACAACGTGAGGGCGGAGGATGTCATAAATGCAGTAACAGAACAATGTGGACATGGGAAAATTTTGGCTTTAAGACCACGACAAGGGAGGGAGTATGAACTAACAATGGAAAAGGAGGAAGAGTGTGAGAAACTGTTGGAAGGACTGAAGATAAAAGGAACTGATTGTGAAGTGAAAAAATTACATAGCAGAGACTATGTTGTTTCCTTCTTGCACCTGCCTGTCTACCTAGAAAATAGTAAAATTATAGAAAAATTGGAAGGATGGGGTGTTGAGCCCATTACAAAAATAAAAAGGAGATGTTACCCGGGCACAGATATAGAGGATGGAACAAGGTTCCTAAGAGTGAGGTTCCCTAAGGATGTGGCGTCACTACCATATAGTACTAGGCTGGAGACAGCCGAAGGGGTACAGCATTTCCGGGTGATGCACAGTCAGCAAGTGAAAACTTGTAGGCTGTGCATGAGCCCGGATCACATGCTGAAGGATTGCCCCAATTTTAAGTGCTATAAATGTGGAGAAAGGGGACACTTTGCACGAGAGTGCAGTGCTGTCAGGTGCCCGGAGTGTGAAGAGATTTTAGATAAATGTGAATGTTGGATGGAGGGGGAGGAAGGAGGAAAGGAACAACAGGTGGACAGACAGGTGCAAGAAGGAAACAATGAGGATGATGCACAACTGGATGGAGCACAGGAGGAACAAGGACTACAACAAGGAGAAATGGAGCATATAATGAGAAATGGACAAAAAGCTGGGGATTTTAATGAAGATGGAGAAAAGAAGGAGGGAGAAAATCAAATGATGGAGATGGAACTTTCAGATATGGAGGGAGATGGACAGGGAAAATTGGAGCAAAACAAAGAAATGGAGTGTGAAGAAGAAGCAAAGATGGACACTATGGACAGAGGTATAAAAGGGCATATAAGAAGAAGAACACTGAAGGTAAAGCCAAATTTGGACAATGTTAGGAAAAAGACTAAAGCAAATATGTATAATGTGTTAAGGAGTTTGGAAGGAGGGGAAAGTGAATAATGTGTTCTAAGTATTTAATTTTAATTTTATTTATTCTTTTAATGGTTTTTAATTGTGTTACTTTTAATGTAAGAGGCTTGATGAATGTTTGGAAATTTGAAAAGGTTAAGGAGCTGTGTAAAAAACAAAACTTAATATTTTTACAAGAGACAAACTGGAAAGATGGTATAATGGATGATTTTAAAAGGAAATGGCCAGGGCATATATTTTATAATAATGGAGATGGAAGGATGGGAAGAGGAGTTGCTATTTTAGTCAAAAAAGATATAAGAATAATGTTGAAGAAGTATATAACGACAAAGAGGGGAAATGTTTAGCCATAAGAATTAAAGAAAATAATATGACTTTATGTAACATTCATGCTCCAGGAGCAGGAAAAGAAAAGAAAGATTTCTTTAACAGGATAAAAGGGCTAATGAATTCATGGGGAGAAACTATTTTAATTGGTGATTTTAATACTGTTTTTAATAGAATTGATTTAGCGAATGGAATGGTCTTTAAAAATGACAGTGGGAGAAAAGAGTTGGAGAAATTAATGGCTGAGCATGAAGTAGTAGACATATGGAGAGCAAGAAATGAGGGAGTAAGAGAGTATTCAAGAAGACAATTAGTAGATGGTATTTTAAAGCAAAGTAGAATTGATTTTATGTTATGTAAGAGAAAACTGGGTGATTTTATACAAAGTGTTTACTATAAAGAAACAGCGATGAGTGACCACAAGTTTTTATTTGTGAAGATTGATTTTAATGAAACAGAAAGAGGAAAAGGGATATGGATTATGAATACAGAAATTCTTAAAAAAGAATCTTATAGGAGAGCAATAGTGGATATAATAAATGCTGAAAAACACAATGACATGTATCAGGAAGATAAACGAATATGGTGGGATAATACAAAATATGCAATTAAAAAGTATACTATTAATATTAGTAAAGCAATACAAAAAGCAAAAACATATAAAGAAGCGGAGATAAGAAAAGAATTAAATGAGAGATTAAATCAAGAAAAGGTAGATGTAGAGAGAATACTGATTTTAGAGGAGGAATTACGAAACATAGAGGAAACTAAATGTAGAGGTGCAATGGTCAGAAGCAGAGCAAAATTTACCGTAGATGGAGAAAAATGTACAAAGTTCTTTTTCAGTTTAGAAAAAGGTAAGGCTAATGGAGAAATGATAAGAGAATTAAAAAAAGAAAATGGAGAGGTAATAAAAGAAACAGGACATTCTGAAGGAAGTTAGGGACTTTTATGAAGGCCTTTTCAAAAAAGGGGAAATAAACGAAAAAGAAGAACAATTTTTATTTGACCAGATTGAGGGAAGAGTAACAGAAGATGATAAAAATATTTGTGATGAAGAACTACAAATAGAAGAAATTAAGGAAGCTATAATGCAGTTAAATAATGGAAAAAGTCCAGGTTTAGATGGACTTGTATCTGAATTTTATAAAGTTTTTAAAGATGTTTTAGCACCAATTTTAAAGGAAATTTTTGATGAGATTTTTAAAAAGAAAGAAGCAACACATTTAATGAGAGTTGGTTTAGTTAAATTAATATACAAGAAAAAGGGTAAGAAAAATGATTTGAGGAATTTTAGACCCCTAACAATGCTAAACTCAGATTTCAAGGTTTTAGCTAAGGTTTTAGCAAATAGACTCAAAAAGGTTTTACCGAATATTATTAAAACAAGTCAGGCATATGGAGTGAAAGGGAAAGACATTACAGACATAATCAGCAGTATAAGAGATGTAATACAGTATATGAAAGAAGAGAAAAAAGAGGGATATGTAATAAGTGTGGATTTTGAGAAAGCATTTGACAGAGTTGAACACAATTTTTTATTTGGGGTTTTAAAGAAGGTTGGTTTTGGGGATAGGTTTTTAAAATGGATTAAGTGTTTGTATAATGGAACTACTAGTCGTATCAAATGTAATGGTTTTATCACAGAATGTTTTAATGTAACAAGGTCTATAAAACAGGGATGTCCACTTTCTGCGCAACTGTACAGTCTAGTGACTGAAGCTCTGGGCTTAGCTATAATAAAAGACAAAGAAATAAATGGAATTAAAATTGGGGAAGTGGAAGAAGAACAGAAAATTTACCAGTACGCAGACGATACTACATTGATTTTAAAAGATATTAAAAGTGTGGCAAATGCAATGAAAATTATTCAAAGATATTGTAAGGGATCAGGTGCTAAAGTAAATATGGAAAAAACTGTGGCCATGAGAATAGGGAATGCGTGTATGTTACCTGATGTTTTTAACTTCAAAGACCAGCAAGAAATAAAGATTCTAGGGATAACATTTGGAGAAAATGGAAAAAGAGTTAAGGAGATAATGTGGGACAAAATAATTGGAGAAATGGAAAGGAGGTTGGAATGGTGGAAACAGAGGAGAGTAAATCTGAAAGGAAAGGTACTAATCGTAAATACATTGATGCTGTCAAAAATGTGGTATGTGTTGGGTGTTATCCCTATGGATCGATGGCAAGCGCAAAGAGTAAAACAATGTGTTTTGAATTTTATCTGGGAAGGGAAACCACCAAGAATTGGGTACAATGTTTTAATAGGGTCAACGGATAAAGGGGGTATAGGATTGATAGACCCAGAGACAAGAAAGAAAAGCATGAGAGTCAAAGTGGTGAAAAGGTATTTAAACAAGGATTTTATAGCAGAATGGAAGCATGTAATGAGGTTTTATCTTAACAAATGTGGGGGTTTTAATATGAATGATGATATCTTATGGATGAAACTGAAGCAAAGCATGATGAATGGGATTCATGATTTTTATAGAGAAGTTTTACAAGCATGGACAGAGTTTTTCAATTTTATTGATTTTAAACCTGAAGGAAGAAAAATGTTATTGAATCAACCTTTGTTTTTAAATGCTAACATTTTAACTCAGGAGAAAGAAGTATATTTTAAATATTGGTTGGAAGCAGGTGTACGACAAGTTAAGGATGTTTTATACGAGATTAAAGAGGGTTTTTTACCAAGCCAAGTAATTGTGGATGCTGTGCATGAGATTGGGGAAGACATTAGAAGAGAAACTCTAGAGAAACAATTTGAAATAGTGAAAAGGGCAATACCTAAAGAATGGATTGAGAAAATTGAAAAAAAGGATGAAAGCAATGATAATGTGAAAGTGCTTTTAAAGGGAAAAGAGAAAGACTTTCAAGAATGTGTTCTGAAAGATTTTTACATATGTTTTAGAAATAAAGTGTGTAAAAGACCAGTTGCGGAACAATTTTGGAAAAAAATCTTTGTGGTAATAGATGAGGAGAGAATCTGGAAAAATTTAAAGTGGAAATACTTAGACGCAAACCTTGAATCTTTGGACTATTTTATCAGACACAATGTCATTTTTACTGAAACAAAATTGGCACAAATTGGCAGTAGTGATAACGCACTATGTAAAGTATGTGAACTAGAAAATGAAAGTATTATGCACTTGTTTTTAAAATGTGTTAAATTAAACAACTTTATGGGAAAGTTAAAAGAAATGATGAAAAGGATGATGACAAGTAGAACAGAGGAAATTGAGGAGGAGTCAGAATGGTGTAAAATATTTTTATTTGGTTTCAATGGAAGTAAAACAAAGCTTGTAAATCTGTTTTTATCTGTTGCAAGAAAGGCAATTTGGGAAAGGAGAAACATTGTGAAAAACAAACGTGCAAACATTGATGTCTGGAAAATGTATAAAAGAAAACTGGAACAATATTTTAGAACTGTTGATGAATATTTTAAAATGGAAGAGAATGAGGCTGTGTTTTGCAAGAATTTTATGTATAATAATCCTTACATTATGTATACTCGAGAGGGATTGAAAATGGATTTGCCTGAATAATTGTTGCTCTTTACATGTTGTTTTCAGTAATACATGTCATAGTGAGCTAAAACTTAAAATAATTGTAAATAACTTTGAATATGATTCTGAGCTGATGTTTAAAAGATGTTTGTAAATGTATATAATGTATATTATGGAATATTTTTCTAATAAAAAAAAAAAACGTAGCATAAGGCGCTGGATTAAGGCTCCAGTCTCTTCGGGGGTGTGGGTTTGAATCCCACTGCTGGCCAGACAGAGTTTTGGAAGGCTATTGTGCGTACAAAAAAAAAAGTATTTTGCCCGCATTCCAGAGGCTTTGCATAGAAGGTCCGGCGGCCGACGTTCTCTCTATATTTGGGGCAGGGGAAGAGGGCAGAAAACGGCCCTCGAAAGTGCAAATCCCAGGGTAGTGTGGCCGAGTGGTCTAAGGTGCTGGGTTTAGGCTCCAGTCTCTTCGGGGGCGTGGGTTCGAATCCCATCGCTGCCAGCAGCCATTTTAGCCAAGGCAGGGAGGCCCTCTAACCCGCTTGAGAGCAGGCTTGTTTTATGCAAACAGAATTAGACTGGAGCCGCTCCGCAGAGTCAGTATTAGGGAGGTCGTTTGACCTGTCGTAAAGACCCGTGGAACACACCAAGTCAAGGTAGCGTGGCCGAGCGGTCTAAGGCGCTGGATTAAGGCTCCAGTCTCTTCGGGGGCGTGGGTTCGAATCCCACTGCTGCCAGAGAAGTCTTTTGGAAAGCTTCTGAGGCTGCTAAGCGACTGGAGAAGTGACGCTGCATGCTCATCCAAACTTAGCCGCTTTCGCATTCTTTGCAATTTAGCAAAGTCAGTGCTGGAAGCTTGTCCCAGTCTCTGCTCCATTCCAACAGAGGCACACCAATAATTTACAATCATAGGAGAGGTGCAATAAAAAAACAAACAAACAACTCAACGAATTTGAAAATTATATTAATGAAAAACAATGAGTAGTCTACAAGAATGGAGACAGCCAATGTAACTCATGAAAAGTTTTTGGTGAAATAACAGCTGCCTGATCATTTAGATTTTAAATGCAACACAGCTGGCTATCGTTTTCACATAAGCCCCAAAGGCCTTGATTAGCGGATTCAGGTGTGCTTGATCAGAGATGGACCTCCACTCCACAGGAAGGGGGCCACCAGGAGTACACTCAAAAAAATAATTAGGTCTAAAAATAAACTTTATGTAATTCAATTAAATGCTAATTTTCCATGTATTTGGATTACATAGTTTTAATATAAACATATTAATAAACTTAATGTGATTCATATGCATCAGTGATACGTGAATGAAACAGGTAAGGTTTATGTAATTATTCCCAGTGTTAAACAAGCACTGCTCAGTGTTCATGTGTTTCCACACTACAGAGTGTTCAAGTAGCATTGACACAGTGTTGGAGTTAATGAGATCATTATGTGATGATTGATCATTAATGATGAACACCTGCTGAATCATCAATGGAAAGAGAAACACAAGAACTACAGCTGACTTCAACCACAGCCTTAGAGGAAATCAACTCAAATAAAACAATACATTAAACCTCTCAAGATCTGATTCAACAACTCCACAAACAGATTGACCAGCTTCACTCATTACTAACCAGATTGTCTTCTGTCAGACTTCTAGAGAAGCTCTTATTGTGAACTAACAAACGTGTAGATGTTTTGTTTCATGTGAAATCACCATCAATGAGAGCAGGGTTTCCTTTGGTTGGGATCTTGACCCGTCACATGCTAGGTTTAATGTTGTGCTGATAGCTTTTGTTGTACTTAAATCAAACATGTTGAGCTTGGCCAACAAAGTGTAAAAAAAAAAAAAGTAGGGGGATCTGTTAGTGTGTTAATTTCTTTTGTAGTTTATTTGTTGCATAGATGGATGTTGTGTTTCTTTAATATTAGGCCTACTTACAGCTTTACATTTATGTGTTGTATAAATCATATTAGCTGAATCATTTTATCATACATTGTTTGCTAAAGGTTTTCATCTGTTTCTTTCTAAAGACCACAGACATAATGAATCAGCATATGAATCTCAACAATGGTGATAATCAACAAAATGTTCAGATACATCTCTGAACATCTTAAAACAAGCTATTAAAAAGTCTCAACAAAAAAGGAAGCATAAAAACAATTTTTTAAGAGTAAAATAAAAATAATCTGACAATTCCACTGCATTGTTTATTCATGTTGCAATGCATGCTGGGATACATGGGAGGGTCTTTTACCAAACTTGTACCCAGCATGCATTGCAACATGACACATATTGTTGACCGTCACCATTGTTGAGATTCATATACAGATTCTTGATGTTTTTTGATTTGAAGGTTATACAGATGAAAACTTTTTGAGCACAAAATGAAATACAAAGTATCTAATCTTCGTGACTTATGAAAAACAGTTACTTATGAAGCTATAGAGACTGCTATAACAACACAACACCCATCAAATCTGGACTTTGAAAGAATCTGGAGGATTGACTAACTTTTTTTCTTCTTTGACTTTGGTGGCTACGCTTCATGTGTTTTATTTTTACACAATTAAAGCTACCCCCATTGACACCAGCATGTGACGGGTCAAGATCCCAACCAAAGGAACCCCTGCTCTCATTGATGGTGATTTCACATGAAACAAAACATCTACACGTTTGTTAGTTCTCAATAAGAGCTTCTCTAGAAGTCTGACAGAAGTCAATCTGGTTAGTAATGAGTGAAGCTGGTCAATCTGTTTGTGGAGTTGTTGAATCAGATCTTGAGAGGTTTAATGTATTGTTTTATTTGAGTAGATTTCCTCTAAGGCTGTGGTTGAAGTCAGCTGTAGTTCTTGTGTTTCTCTTTCCATTGATGATTCATCAGGTGTTCATCATTAATGATCAATCATCACATAATGATCTCATTAACTCCAACACTGTGTCAATGCTACTTGAACACTCTGTAGTATGGAAACACATGAACACTGAGCAGTGCTTGTTTAACACTGGGAATAATTACATAAACCTTACCTGTTTCATTCACGTATCACTGATGCATATGAATCACATTAAGTTTATTAATATGTTTAAATTAAAACTATGTAATCCAAATACATGGAAAATTAGCATTTAATTGAATTACATAAAGTTTATTTTTAGACCGAATTATTTTTTTGAGTGTAGAACTGCATACCCTGTATTAAGGATTTCTTTACGGCGGCGAATTACAAGGCATCAGCTTGTGGCGAAGCGCAACCCAAATACAGCGACGATGATCCCTACACCGCTGTTCTGCTCTCCAGAGCAAATACAGAGCGGTGAAACTCTCGATAAATGACCGATCAACAACTTCTTGTAAAAAGATGGCTGCCAACGGGGTTCGAAACTTTTAGAAACTTTCGCTTCTGACGCACCTGACGCGCGTAAATTTCGCTTCAAACTTTTGTTTTTATGCGCGTCCATTTCGCTCTTGACAGGCGAATGAACACAAAGTGGTCACGCGTATAAATAGAAGCGGCAGGCGCGAATTTAGACGCTTATTCGCGTTTGGTGTGAACGTAGCATAAGGCGCTGGATTAAGGCTCCAGTCTCTTCGGGGGTGTGGGTTTGAATCCCACTGCTGCCCAGACAGAGTTTTGGAAGGCTATTGTGCGTACGTAAAAAAAAAACGTTCTTTGCCCGCATTCCAGAGGCTTTGCATAGAAGGTCCGGCGGCCGACGTTCTCTCTATATTTGGGGCGGGGGAAGAGGGCAGAAAACGGCCCACGAAAGTGCAAATCCAGGGTAGCGTGGCCGAGTGGTCTAAGGCGCTGGATTTAGGCTCCAGTCTCTTCGGGGGCGTGGGTTCGAATCCCATCGCTGCCAGCAGCCATTTTAACCAAGGCAGGGAGGCCCTCTAACCCGCTTGGGAGCAGGCTTGTTTTATGCAAACAGAATTAGACTGGAGCCGTTCCGCAGAGTCAGTAATAGGGAGGCCTTTGACCTGTCGTAAAGACCCGTGGAACACACCATGACAAGGTAGCGTGGCCGAGCCGTCTAAGGCGCTGGATTAAGGCTCCAGTCTCTTTGGGGGCGTGGGTTCGAATCCCTCCGCAAATACAGAGCAGTGAAACTCTTAGGCCCTCTAACCTGCTTGGCAGTGGGAATATTTCACGCAAACAGGATCAGACTGCAGCAGTTCTGCAGAGTAAGTATTAGGGAGGCCGTTCCACCTGTCGAAGAGACCCTTGGAGTGCAACCCGATGAGGTAGCATGGTCGCGCGGTCCAATGCTACGTTCACACCAAACGGGAATATGCGTCTGGTCCGAGTGTCTAGTTCGCGCGAATTGAGCATCTGGCGCGTTAGGTGCGTTAAGCGCGAATTGTGCTTTTTTGTGAATCACGCGTCTGACAAGAATTCGCGTCTGCTGCCCGAGGTGAAAAATCGGAACTTCTGCGTCAATTCGCGCCGCATTAACCAATCAGAAGCCTGCTTGATGCTGACCTCCACTCCACAGGAAGGGGGCCACCAGGAGTAGGACTGCATACCCCTGTATAAAGGATGCCTTTACGGCGGCGAATTACAAGGCATCAGCTTGCGGCGAAGCGCGACAAGAAAAAAAAAGGCCCACGAAGGTGTATGTGCCAGGGTAGCGTGGCCGAGTGGTCTAAGGTGCTGGATTAAGGCTCCAGTCTCTTCGGGGGAGTGGGTTTGAATCCCACTACTGCCAAGAGAGAGTTTCGGAAGGCTTTTGTGCCTACACACAAAAAAAAACGTTCTTTTCCCCAACTCCAGAGGCTTTGCAAAGAAGGTCCGGCGGCCGACGTTTTCTCTATCTTTGGGGTGGGGGAAGAGGGCAGAAAAGGGCCCACGAAGGTGAACATTCCAGGGTAGTGTGGCCGAGAGGTCTAAGGCGTTCGATTTAGGCTCCACTCTCCTTGGGGGCGTGGGTTCACTTGTTTTACGCAAACAGGATTAGACTGGAGCCGTTCCGCAGAGTCACCATTAGGGAGGTCGTTTGACCTGGCGTAAAGACCCGTGGAACACACCATGACAAGGTAGCGTGGCCGAGCGGTCTAAGGCGCTGGATTAAGGCTCCAGTCTCTTCGGGGGCGTGGGTTCGAATCCCACCGCAAATACAGAGCCCACGAAAGTGCAAATCCAGGGTAGCGTGGCCGAGTAGTCTAAGGCGCTGGATTTAGGCTCCAGTCTCTTCGGGGGCGTGGGTTCGAATCCCATCGCTGCCAGCAGCCATTTTAACCAAGGCAGGGAGGCCCTCTAACCCACTTGGGAGCAGGCTTGTTTTATGCAAACAGAATTAGACTGGAGCCGTTCCGCAGAGTCACTATTAGGGAGGTCGTTTGACCTGTCGTAAAGACCCGTGGAACACACCATGACTAGGTAGCGTGGCCGAGCGGTCTAAGGCGCTGGATTAAGGCTCCAGTCTCTTCGGGGGCGTGGGTTCGAATCCCACCGCTGCCAGGGAAGTCTTTTGGAAAGCTTCTGAGGCTGCTAAGCGACTGGAGAAGTGACGCTGCATGCTCATCCAAACTTAGCTGCTTTCGCATTCTTTGCCATTTAGAAAAGTCAGTGCTGGAAGCTTGTCCCAGCCTCTGCTCCATTCCAACAGAGGCACACCAATAATTTACAATCATAGGAGAGGTGCAATAAAAAACAAACAAACAACTCAACGAATTTGAAAATTATATTAATGAAAAACAATGAGTAGTCTACAAGAATGGAGACAGCCAATGTCACTCATGGAAAGTTTTTGGTGAAATAACAGCTGCCTGATCATTTTGATTTTAAATGCAACACAGCTGGCTATCGTTTTCACATAAGCCCCAAAGGCCTTGATTAGCGGATTCAGGTGTGCTTGATCAGAGATGGACCTCCACTCCACAGGAAGGGGGCCACCAGGAGTAGGACTGCATACCCTGTATTAAGGATGCCTTTACGGCGACGAATTACAAGGCATCAGCTTGTGGCGAAGCGCAACCCAAATACAGCGACGATGATCCCTACACCGCTGTTCTGCTCTCCAGAGCAAATACAGAGCGGTGACACTCTCGATAAATGACCGATCAACAACAGACATCTTGTAAAAAGATGGCTGCCAACGGGGTTCGAAACTTTTTGAAACTTTCGCATCTGACGTGCGTAAATTTCGCTTCAAACTTTTGTTTTTATGCGCGTCCATTTCGCTCTTGACGGGCGAATGAACACAAAGTGGTCACGTGTATAAATAGTAGCGGCAGGCGCGAAGTTAGACGTGTATTTGCGTTTGGTGTGAACGTAGCATAAGGCGCTGGATTAAGGCTCCAGTCTCTTCAGGGGTGTGGGTTTGAATCCCACTGCTGCCCAGACAGAGTTTTGGAAGGCTATTGTGCATACAAAAAAAAAAAACGTTCTTTGCCCGCATTCCAGAGGCTTTGCATAGAAGGTCTGGCGGCCGACGTTCTCTCTATATTTGGGGCGGGGGAAGAGGGCAGAAAACGGCCCACGAAAGTGCAAATCCCAAGGTAGCGTGGCAGAGTGGTCTAAGGCGCTGGATTTAAGCTCCAGTCTCTTCGGGGGCGTGGGTTCGAATCCCATCGCTGCCAGTAGCCATTTTAACCAAGGCAGGGAGGCCCTCTAACCCGCTTGGGAGCAGGCTTGTTTTATGCAAACAGAATTAGACTGGAGCTGTTCCGCAGAGTCAGTATTAGGGAGGTCGTTTGACCTGTCGTAAAGACCCGTGGAACACACCGTGACAAGGTAGCGTGGCCGAGCGGTCTAAGGCGCTGGATTAAGGCTCCAGTCTCTTCGGGGGCGCGGGTTCGAATCCCACCGCTGCCAGAGAAGTCTTTTGGAAAGCTTCTGACGCTGCTAAGCGACTGGAGAAGTGACGCTGCATGCTCATCCAAACTTAGCCGCTTTCGCATTCTTTGCAATTTAGCAAAGTCAGTGCTGGAAGCTTGTCCCAGCCTCTGCTCCATTCCAACAGAGGCACACCAATAATTTACAATCATAGGAGAGGTGCAATAAAAAACAAACAAACAACTCAACGAATTTGAAAATTATATTAATGAAAAACAATGAGTAGTCTACAAGAATGGAGACAGCCAATGTAACTCATGGAATGTTTTGGGTGAAATAACAGCTGCCTGATCATTTTGATTTTAAATGCAACACAGCTGGCTATCGTTTTCACATAAGCCCCAAAGGCCTTGATTAGCGGATTCAGGTGTGCTTGATCAGAGATGGACCTCCACTCCACAGGAAGGGGGCCACCAGGAGTAGGACTGCATACCCTGTATTAAGGATGCCTTTACGGCGGCAAATTACAAGGCACCAGCTTGTGGCGAAGCGCAACCCAAATACAGCGACGATGATCCCTACACCACTGTTCTGCTCTCCAGAGCAAATACAGAGCGGTGAAACTCTTAGGCCCTCTAACCCGCTTGGCAGCGGGAATATTTCACGCAAACAGGATCAGACTGCAGCAGTTCTGCAGAGTAAGTATTAGGGAGGCCGTTCCACCTGTCGAAGAGACCCTTGGAGCGCAACCCGACGAGGTAGCATGGTCGCGCGGTCCAATGCTACGTTCACACCAAACGGGAATATGCGTCTGGTCCGAGTGTCTAGTTCGCGCGAATTGAGCATCTGGCGCGTTAGGTGCGTTAAGCGCGAATTGTGCTTTTTTGTGAATCACGCGTCTGACAAGAATTCGCGTCTGCTGCCCGAGGTGAAAAATCGGAACTTCTGCGTCAATTCGCGCCGCATTAACCAATCAGAAGCCTGCTTGATGCTGACCTCCACTCCACAGGAAGGGGGCCACCAGGAGTAGGACTGCATACCCTGTATAAAGGATGCCTTTACGGCGGCGAATTACAAGGCATCAGCTTGCGGCGAAGCGCGAAAAAAAAAAAAAAGGCCCACGAAGGTATATGTGCCAAGGTAGCGTGGCCGAGTGGTCTAAGGCGCTGGATTTAGGCTCCAGTCTCTTCGGGGGCGTGGGTTTGAATCCCACTGTTGGCCAGACAGAGTTTTGGAAGGCTATTGTGCGTACAAAAAAAAAAAAGTATTTTGCCCGCATTCCAGAGGCTTTGCATAGAAGGTCCGGCGGCCGACGTTCTCTCTATATTTGGGGCGGGGGAAGAGGGCAGAAAACGGCCCACGAAAGTGTAAATCCCAGGGTAGCGTGGCCGAGTGGTCTAAGGCGCTGGATTTAGGCTCCAGTCTCTTCGGGGGCGTGGGTTAGAATCCCATCGCTGCCAGCAGCCATTTTAGCCAAGGCAGGGAGGCCCTCTAACCCGCTTGAGAGCAGGCTTGTTTTATGCAAACAGAATTAGACTGGAGCCGCTTCGCAGAGTCAGTATTAGGGAGGTCGTTTGACCTGTCGTAAAGACCCGTGGAACACACCATGACAAGGTAGCGTGGCCGAGTGGTCTAAGGCATTTGAGTTAGGCTCCAGTCTCCTCGGGGGCGTTGGTTCAAATCCCATTGCTGCCAGCAGCCATTTTAACCAAGGCAGGGAGGCCCTCTAACCCGCTTGGGAGCGGGATTATTTCAAGCAAACAGGATTAGACTGCAGCAGGAGCCTGCTTGATGCTGACCTCCACTCCACAGGAAGGGGGCCACCAGGAGTAGGACTGCATACCCCTGTATAAAGGATGCCTTTACGGCGGCAAATTACAAGGCATCAGCTTGCGGCGAAGCGCGACAAGAAAAAAAAATGGGCCCACGAAGGTGAATGTCCCAGGGTAGCGTGGGTTTGAATCCCACTCCTGCCAAGACTATTGTGCCTACGCAAAAAAAAATGTTCTTTGCCCGCACTCCAGAGGAGTGCAAAGAAGGTCCGGAGGCCGACGTTCTCTCTATCTTTGGGGTGGGGGAAGAGGGCAGAAACGGGCCTAGGAAGGTGCATGTTCCAGAGTTGCGTGGCCGAGTGGTCTAAGGCATTTGATTTAGTCTCCAGTCTCCTCGGGGGCGTGGGTTCAAATCCCATCGCTGCCAGCAGCCATTTTAACCAAGGCAGGGAGGCCCTCTAACCCGCTTGGGAGCGGGCTTGTTTTACACAAACAGGATTAGTCTGCAGCCGTTCCGCAGAGTCAGTATTAGGGAGGCCGTTTGACCTGTCGTAAAGACCCGTGAAGCACAACATGACGAGGTAGCGTGGCCGAGTGGTCTAAGGCGCTGGATTAAGGCTCCAGTCTCTTTGGGGGCGTGGGTTTGAATCCCACTGCTGCCAGGGAAGTCTTTTGGAAAGCTCCTGAGGCTGCGAAGCGACTGGAGAAGTGATGCTGCATGCTCATCCAAACTTAGCCGCTTTCTTCAGCTGGTTGTACAGACCCGTGGAACACAACATGACGAGGTAGCGTGGCCAAGCGGTCTAAGTCGCTGGATTAAGGCTCCAGTCACTTCGGGGGATGAATTCCCACCGCTGCCAGGGAAGTCTTTTGGAAAGCTCCTCAGGCTGCGACTGGAGAAGTGACGCTGCATGCTCATCCAAACTTAGAGATGGACCTCCACTCCACAGGAAGGGGGCCACCAGGAGTAGAACAGGAGTTTTGGAATCAGAATCAGAAAGAGCTTTATTGCCAAGTATGCTTGCGTATACAAGGAATTTGTTTCAGTGTTATTAGCTTCCAGTACTCAGAGACGCACAGACAATAAAAATTTAGAATAAGAAAAATACACATATGTAAGCATAAATAGACCAAAAATAAAAATAGTAAATAATAATAAGAATTCCACGCATAATCTCTTTGTACATCCGATTTAACGTGAAATTGAGCGCACATGCACGAGCGCAAAACCCATCCCTGCCTCCTCCCCGTATAAATATGATAATGACTCCACTTTGGCAAAACCAAACGAAAAAGCAAGCAAGAGAAACTTCACAGAATGTGAATTGAAGGTGCTCCTATCGGAGGTAGACCGGAGAAAAACTGTTATTTACAAGTTTGTAAAAAAAAATAAATAGAAAAAATAGAGTGGGAGAGTTTAGCTGACGTTGTTAAGGCAGTGGGGTCTGATCATCGCACTGTGAAAGAATTCAAAAAGAAATGGTCCGATGT
This sequence comes from Garra rufa, assembly GCF_049309525.1. NCBI lineage: Eukaryota > Metazoa > Chordata > Actinopteri > Cypriniformes > Cyprinidae > Garra > Garra rufa. Next base: position 72,421,877 of record NC_133362.1, read on the forward strand.
AAAGTTGCAGGTAAGAGGAGAACAGCGGCAACTTACGTTTCAGCACATCAGTCAGAGTCATAGAGCGGAAGCAGATGAACGTCTTCGTCTTTGTTTGAATAAGTGCAACGTTGTCTTAAAGTAGGCCTATGTCTATAAAGGTTCATATAATGCATCACCACACGGTGTGATGCTGACATAATGTGATTTAGTTTGACACAAAGCAACCGAGTGATCCTTTTCAGCTAAATATAATTTCCCACCCCAACATCACCACTCTGTTCCAGCCAATTACATTTTCATCTCATTCCACAGTCAAATCCCTAATTACACATTTACATTTGTTTAAAAAGGCCTCAAATTCTTTACAATATAAAAACATATGTAAAATCCCCTCCTCTTTGGAATTCCAAAATTGGAATGTTTGGAATATTTTATAAGACATAAAGTGTTTTTTACTGAGGTTATTTTAAAGAAAATAGGGATGGAACAAAACGCAATGTGTAAAGTGTGCCAGGAGAAAGAGGAGGGGATTTTACATATGTTTTTATATTGTAAAGAATTTTTTGAAAGGGATTTGACTGTGGAATGGGATGAAAATGTAATTGGCTGGAACAGAGTGGTGATGTTGGGGTGGGAAAAGAAGTGTAAAAACAAAAAGTTTATAAATCTGTGGGTAAAGTTGATGAAAAGTGCAATATGGGAAAGAAGAACTGTGGCTAAAAACGAAAAAACTGTGTTGGATGTACATGGGAAGACTGTATGTGCATTTTAATTGTGAAAATAATTTAGATGCTTTTTATCATGTTTTTACTCCACACGTTTGTTCTGTCTTAAAAGATTTGATGTGGAAACTGCCAGAATTTGAAAGAGATTTCTGAATGTATATATAGAGAATGTGATATGAAAATGTTTTGTTTAATGGAAAACTTTTAATCTTATTGTATTTTACTGTTTGAAATTTCTAAAAAAAAAAAAAAAAAAAAAAAAAAATGGATACCCCATTGGACTTCTAGACTGCCAGATGAGGCCATTCAAGGTTGTGGGTTTGAGTCCCACCAGAGTTGTGGCTTTTGGCTTTCTGGTAACTCTCACACTGTGCAGTGTTGCCCTCAGGCAGTAGAAATTTGTGGACATTCTATTTTAAGCGTACCAGCACCTGGCCTGCCTCTGGATGTTTTGACACTCTTGAGTCACCCTCCCGACAGCCTTGCATGGGGTTTGGCGCCGTGGCTTAGTTGGTTAAAGCGCCTGTCTCGTAAACAGGAGATCCTGGATTCAAATCCCAGCGGTGCCTTGGGCTTCGTTCCAGTACAGCAAGCGCAAGCTTTTCCAAAAGCGACCTGCAAACAGGGATAGCAAGGGCAGCGAGTGGTTAAACGCCTTAAAGCTGTCCAGCGTCCGGTCAGCCAACCCCTTGCCTCTTCTCTGGGAGCCTGGATCGTCTGAGTCGGGCGAATGTGTGGCCAGGCTAGTCTAGTAAACAGGAGATCCTGCGTTTGAATCCCAGCGATGCCTTTTGTTGCACGCCACAATACAGCAGAGCTCGTGCTTTACCAAAAAACGGACGGCGAAAGGGGACACAGAGGAGCTTGAGGACAGCGGGCGGATTCTCCTGCAACATAACCCTCTCACCTGCTTTTGAAGAGTAGCATTCAGGCTAACTTTACCCACCAAGGAGGTGCCGTGGCTTAGCTGGTCAAATCCCCTGTCTTGTAAACAGGCGATCCTGGGTTCGAATCCCAGCGGTGCCTTTCCACTGGTGGCTGTCTCTGGCCTCGCTGTTGGATGGGAGACCCTGACAACATTCTATGTTTTTGAACCGTGCCTCAAGTGTGCAAAGACCTGGGGCCCCATGTATCAACGCTTCATTCCAATTTTGTCTCCACACATCTTCCACTCATGTTTCTCCATATAAAATCTTCTTTTAAATCTTTGAATTTTTGCACCCAATACTTATTTACAATTGGTTCTTTAAAAACACTATCCCTAAAACCACAATAATACATTTTTACAGTACATTCTTTAAAATCAAACATTTTCTCCCCCAATTTCACATAGATGTTCTCTGTTTGCACTTCTTCCATACTCTCAATCCTTTTAATCCACTCTTTTGGTATTGCATTTTTTATGGTTTCATAATTGTTTGTAATTTCTTTTTTACTATATTCTTCTTTTGCTCAATGTATTGTGTTGGTAAAAAAACCCTCTTTGAACTCATAAAATATCTCTCAACCTGGTCTGTATGAAAGGTGGAAGATGTATGGTTTCTCCTGTATCACTTCATTACAAACCTTACACCTGTATTTATCTCGCACTGTTTTTATTTGCACCTAACTGTTATACGCCTATGCTATACACTACCAGTCAAAGGTACTTTTTTAAAGAAAAATAATTATCTAATTTTGTGAAATAGGTTTACTATGTAAAAAAACTGCTCACTTAAAAAAAAAAAAAAAAACTTTTAATAATAAAAAAGTTTGGCTGGTAGTGTATGTGTTTTCTCCATGTTAGCTCTGTCTTTGTCAGGTCATTGTGTTGCTCACATCTACTTGTTTTCTTTGCAGTTTCTGCTGTTCCCCGTTTTCCTGTGTTCAAGTTTCCTACGAGTGATTTGGATAGTGCACCCACGACATCTTGACTTCTGTGTTGTTTATTACTTTTGTTCCTAATAAAAAGTTTAACTGCACTCACAAGTGAATCTCAAGTTATTTTGTGTGATAGTTAAATATATTCAAAATACGCTTCAAACTAAATATATATTTATTTTGTCCTTTCATTTTTCCTTTATTCTTTCTGTTGTTTCCTCTCAGTCAACATCTGACTGAATGGCTCATTATGCGGCTCATTATGCAGGTCCTTGTCTTCTCAGATGTAAATCACAGGATTATTCATGATGATTCACGCCTCCTCGCATATAGCCATTCTAAACAAAAAGTGTCTTCAAAAATTTAAATCTATATACTGTTTTGTGAAAACAAGTGAACTAGATGATTTTCACATCATTTGGTAGAAAAAGCCTAGCCTACCACATCCAATTCTCGAAAGTCCCGAGAACAAATATTCTGTATGTGTTAGATGACCTTATTTCAGTGACTTCAAAAATTTAGTTTTTCAATATGCACGCATAAACGTTGTTTTCTCAAAAACTTAAAAGTGTACATTCATGTTGCTTACATATTTTTGTAGTCCAATTTGTGCTAATTACTATGTATTTAGATTTAGGATATTAATATGTTTTTAACATACTGAAAAAAGCACAAATGTCAAGGCATGTCAAAACTTCTTCAGGGCCCCAAAACACCCCCAGACCCCTGAGGGTTAAAAAGTATTTCATTGTTTTCTTCCACTCACTTTTGTTCTCCTCTTGCAGGTATTTTTTCACTATTGTCACCCTTAAAGCATTTTTTCTTTGTTCTACATCCATCAGTCCTTAGCCACCCCTCTCTACCATCCCTAATATTGTATTATATGCAATTCTTGCTGGCTTTCCCTCCCATAAAAAGTCAAGAAAACATTTCTTCAACCTCTGTTCCGTCCATAAAGGTATTTCAGATACATATAAAACATACCAAAGTTTAGAAACCATTAAAACATTCAATATTAAAACCTTCCCCTTCAAATTTAGTGTTCTCAATCTCCCAAAATTTTACCTCCTCTCTATATCTGTTACAAGCTGCTCCCACATTTCATCTCTTACTTTCCTTTCATTCTTTCCCATTAAAATTCCTAAAATCCTCATTTCCTCAACTTCTTTGAAATTAAATCAATCCGTTAAAACCGTTGCTTTACCAAATCTCATATACACAGTTTTGTCCTCATTTACTTTGCTTCCCGAACCATTACAATACTCTTTTACCACATTCATCACTTCTTTAACACTCTCTTTTCCCTTTACAATTATTGTCGTATCATCAGCATACTGAAATACTTTTCCCTCAGCCTTACTTCCTTCAATTTCTAATCCTTCAATTCCTTTTTGTTTTATAGCCAGTCCTAAAGGTTCAGATACTAAGGAATATAAAAGCGCTGAAAGCGGACAACCCTGCCTAATTGATCTTGTGATTTTAAAACATTCTGTTAAAAAACCATTACATTTTATTTTTGTTAGTGCACCTTTATATAAAATTCCAATCCATTTAAAAAAATTCTCCCCAAAACCAAAAGTCTTTAAAATGTCAAATAAATACCTGTGCTCGACCCTATCAAAAGCTTTCTCAAAATCTAAACTGATTACATATCCTTCTTCTTTTTTTTCTTTCATATACCATATTTTATCTCGTATACTCATTGTAATATCCGCAATATCCCTGCCTTTAACCCCATATGCTTGATTTGTATTAATTATACTTGGCATTACTTCTTTTAACCTATTTGCTAAAACCTTTGCTAAAATTTTAAGATCTGTATTCAACATAGTAATGGGCCTATAGTTTCTTAAATCAGCCTTTTCTCCTTTTCTTTTGTATACAAGCTTCATTAACCCCATTCTTGTTCTTTCATTCATTTCTTCCTTTTCAAAAATTTCTTTAAAAACCTCATTTAAAATCTCTAATAAAACGTCTTTAAAACATGCATAAAATTCAGTTCCCAAACCATCTATTCCAGGACTTTTCTTTTTATTCAGTTGACTTATTGCTCTTTCAATTTCTTCTTCTCTAATTTCTTGGTCACACTCTTTTTTATCTTCCTCACTTACTTTTGCTTTTTTTTTTATTCAACAGTTTCTTTTTTTCCTGCTCTTCCACACCTCTTGCACTAAACAAATCCTCATAAAAATCTTTTATTTCTTCTAAAATCCTTTCATTCCCTTTGACCATTTCCCCATTTTTCCCTCTTATTTCTTTTATCATTTCTGCTTTCCCTCTCCTTTTTTCAAGATCAAAAAAGAACTATGTACATTTTTCTCCCTGCACCACATATTTTGCCTTGCTTCTTAATTTCGCCCCCTCATATTCTTTTTCTTCTATTACTTTCAATTCTCCCTGTATTTCCTTTATCTTTTGTATGTCATTATTTTCTTTGTTCAATTCCATTTCTAAACTTTCTTGCATTTCCCTTTTGTTGTTTCTTTTGCATTTCTGTATTAACTTACAATATTTAATTGAAAACTTTTTGATTAAAAACTTTGTATTCTTCCACCATATTCTCTTATCCTCTTCATACATTCTGTTTTCCTTTTCTTTTTCTATCATTTCTTTAACCTTAAAAACATAGTCTTCATTCTTTAAAATTTGTAATCCAAACTCCAGTCCCTCTTTGCATGTTACTCCAATCCAAATTGAAAGTTAAAAACTTGTGATCACTAAAGCTTGTCTCCTTATACTTAATATTTTCTATAAAATTGTCTACATTTCTTGTACATAAAACAAAGTCAATTCTCGTTTGGCATACAAATCTCCCCACTATTTGTCTTCTTGAAAATTCTTTTATCTTTTCATTTCTTTCTCTCTACACATCTATTATATTATTTTCTTCCATTAACGCTTTCAATTCTTTTCTCCCCATATCAGTTTTATAAACCATTCCTTCAGCCATATCCTGCTTACTAAAAACTGTATTAAAATCACCCATCATAATAATTTCCCTATAGTTCTTCACAAGCCGCCTTAAAACCATAAAAAAATCTTTCTTTTCATTTTGTTCATTTGGTGCATGGACATTAACTATAATTACTTTCTTTTCCTCATACTCCATTTCTACAGCCATACATTTACCTTCATTATCTTTATATACAGTTTTACACTTTGCCCCACTGTTTTCTTTGATTAAAATTGCAACTCCTCTCCCCAACCTTCCATCTCCATTATTATACAAAAAACTTCCTTCCCATTTCTTTTTAAAATCATTCATCGTATCATCTTTCCAGTTCGTTTCCTGTAATGCAATGATATCTTGTCTTTTACACTCTTCTTTAACTTTTCCAAATTTGTTTAGGTCAATCAGTCCTCTTGCGTTAAATGTCACACAACTTAAAACCATTAAAAAGAATAGAAACAAATTAAAAGCCATCCTTTCAGTCCTCCTCCTCCAAACCTCTCAACACCTCATATCGGTTCAAAAACTTTGCTCGTCCTTTTCTCATAACTTTTCTCCTTGCAAGCTCTAGATTGGGTGTTACCTTTATTGTTTGCCTTCTTGTTCGTCCCTCTGCTTTGTCCTTTTTGATTTTCTCCACTTTTTCTTCTTCTTCACTGCTCGTTTCTTTGTTTTGCTCCTTTTCCGCTTGTCCCGTTTTTTTCCACCCTTTCCACAAAGTCCTTAAAACTCGAAGTTAATTCCATTGGTAATTCCATTCCATTGGCAGGTTTAAGATGGCTGACACATCATGGCACAGCATGGCTGAGGCAAACAGAGCAATTAAAGCGCCTGTTTGAAACCAAGCAAAAGTGATCGAAGTGCCGGCTCGGCATTACAACAACAAGAAAGCTTACGATCATCGTTAATATGGAAGATATTAAAAAAACTCTGGCCTCAATCCAACTAGAGGTCGGCAAAATTGCAACGCAACAAATGGAGATCCTGCAGCTCACGCAACAGGTGAATCTATTACAAGTGCAGGTGAGTGGCTATGAAGTTAAACTAAAGAAGAAAGACGATCAGATTAAAGAATTGGAAAAGAGACTGGATGTTGTAGAGCAATATTACCGTTTGGATGATCTGATTATCTCTGGATTGAAAACACGACACCGTGCCTACTCCAATGTCGCTGCGGGAAACAATGCTGATGATTCAACTGCTGAGACGGAGACCCTGGAATCCCAGGTTATCCAATTCTTCGATAGCAAGGATATTCCCATTCACAGAAATCAGATCTCGGCCTGTCATACAATCCCTCGGAATAACAAAAATAGTCCTACCGTACCGGCAATTATAATCCGCTTTGTCAACAGAAAGGACAAGGTCGGCTTGTTGAAACAGGGGTTCAAGTTAAAAGGCACGGGAGTGTTTGTGAATGAACATCTAACGAGGAAGAACGGGAATATTGCCTACGCAGCGCGTCAACTGAACAAGTCTAAAAAGATCAAAGCGACCTGGACTCGGAATTGTAAAGTATATATCTGAACGAATGGAGCGACACCAGAAGACGAAAAAACACTGATGGTGAAAGAAATGGACGAATTGAACTTGTACAAATGATGACTAGAGCTGAGTTACAATACGAGCTGCAGATGTGCGAACCTACTACATTATTTATTTGCTTATTAATGTCGCTGATTATGGACGATGATTACGCAATTCTCTGGGACAGACGGAATATTCAGTTAACTTCGGTTTTGTGGCCTATTAGAAGTAGGAGGCCTTCACAATCAGGGGACTATCAGTTTCTATCATGTGAGTCTGTGTCGATTTTCCTGCCAGCTTAATTTTTATGGCTTCTATTGATTTACCCATTTCTGACGTTAACTCTTTCATTTTCAACCCGTTTGAGCAGAATTTGGACAGTTGTGGCATCTATGAAAGTTTCTTTAATCCTGATGTAAATCAATCTAATTTAAACTCATCAAAACTCTCTTGTAACTATTACTCTGAAGGGCAAGTTAACTCACTGCATCAAACTATAAACCTTTTTAAAAATCTTTTCTCTACTTTTCACTTGAATATTCGTAGTATGCCTAAAAATTATGACGAATTGAAAATTTTCCTGTCTACCTTAAGTTTTTCCTTTTCAGTCTTGGCATTTTCTGAGACTTGGCAGACTGATGATGTAGTTAATTTATTTCCCTTACCTAATTATATATCATTTCGTTCTTGTAGAAAAAACAAAAGAGGAAAGGTTGTTTCTCTATATGTTTTGAATTCCTTTACTGCTGTTGCTAGAGATGAACTTAGTGCCGAATTTGACACCACTAACACAGAGTCTATATTTATTGAAATTCCATCTTATCAGCAATTTAATGGAAAGAGCATTCTGATCGGATGCATCTATAGACCACCAGATTCAGACTACAACACATTTATTGATGCACTCCAATCCACACTTGAGTTAATAACCAAAGAAAGTAAACTATGTTTTTTACTCTGTGATTTCAATATTAATTTACTCAAATGTGATCTAACACAAACAGTTGATTTTTTTAAATGCACTCTATTCTTTTAATTTTTTCCCTCTTATTACTAAACCTTCCAGAATCACCTCCTCATCTGCTACTCTCATTGATAATATTATGATTAACTCTTATAATTTTGAGGTCACTTCAGGCCTCCTGACGTCTCTGACCATTTTCCTGTCTTCCGGTTTATCCACTCCTGCCATCCTATGTCTAGCTATCCTAAGGATGGGCCAAATAAATATCGTAAATTCTCTAGAAACAGCATTGATCATTTTAAGTCTGCCGTTGGCAATATTATATGGGATGAGGTACTTGTGTCACAAGACGTTAACAGTGCATACAGTTTATTCTTAAAGTCCTTTAATAAGGCCTTAGATGTATCCTTTCCGTTGATGTGTACAAAATCTAGAAATAAATACTCTAAGGGGAAGCCGTGGATAACTGATGAACTAAAAAAGCTTTCACGAAAAAAAAATAAACTTTATAAGAGGTCTATTTTTAACCCTTCCCCAGTTAATACTGAAACTTATAAGAAATGTAAAAACCACTTCACATCTTTAGTAAGAAAAGCAAAGAAAGCATATTATTCAAATAAATTTGCACAAGCTTCTAATAACATTAAGACAACATGGCACCTGATTAATCACTTACTGAATCGTACCAAATCCCCATTTGCCGCCCCTGTAGTAATGAACAGTAAGAAGGGGGTTCTCTCCAACCCTGTTGATATTGCTAATGGCTTTAATGATTTTTTTATATCGGTTGGTCCTGAACTAGCATCTAGCATTAATGGCTCTGATATAGACCCCAGTTCTTTAATCAAAGGTCAGTATCCTTCACTACAAAATTTTGACCCACCAACTGTACAAGAGGTTCGTAATATTATTTTAATATTAAGAGACAATTGACTATATCATTAAACCTCTTACTCTTATTCTCTCATTGTCTCTTAAAACTGGAATTGTCCCTCGGGATTTGAAAATTGCGAAAGCTATACCAATTTTCAAGACCGGTGACTCCAAGGAATTTAGCAATTATAGGCCAATATCAATTCTCCCGTGTATATCGAAAATCTTGGAAAAACTTGTCTTTTCTAGATTACTTAATCATTTGGATGCCAATGATATTTTATACAAACATCAATATGGTTTTCGGAAGCGACACTCTACTGAGCATGCTCTCATTCAACTTGTGAACTACATTTCTTCAGTTCTTGACAATAAAAAAATTGCTCTTGGAGTCTTTCTGGACCTGAGTAAGGCATTCGATACAGTTAGTCACAATATTTTGATTGCCAAACTCGGCAGATATGGAGTGCAGGATGCTGCCCTGAGATGGTTTAGAAGCTACTTAGCTAACAGAGAGCAATATGTATACCTGGAAGGCTATACCTCCATGAAGTCACAAATTATGATTGGTGTTCCTCAAGGATCAATATTGGGACCTCTTCTATTTTTAATTTATATTAATGACATGGCCACGATATGTACCAAACTCCTCCCTGTACTATTTGCAGATGATACAAATCTTGTAGCTTCTCATCAAGACTTTAACATTTTAATTAAAACTGTCAATGAAGAACTATCTTACATTGTAGAATGGTTTCAATGCAACAAACTTACCCTCAATATAAAAAAAATGTAACTTTATGATTTTTTGTAATACTAACAAACATTACCCAATAGAATTATCTAAAATATTTATTAATAACATTCAAATTGAATTGGTTCAGCACACTAAATTTTTAGGAGTCATTATTGATAGTGGTCTTAAATGGTCTGACCATATCAAATTTTGTATCTAAGAGGTCTGCTAAAATGCTGGGTATATTGAGGAAGGTTTGTCCTTTAATTCACTCCTCAGCTTATTTAACCTTATATTATAGTTTTTTGTTCCCATTTATTAATTATTGCAACATTGTCTGGGCAGCTACCTATACTACTCACCTGAAGAAATTAACAGAAATTTACAGAAGAAATATCTAAAATTTATTTCTCATTCAAATAGATATGCACCCTCTGTACCCCTTTATAATAAATTCAAAGTTCTCCCTATTGACAAGGTAAATATTTATCAAACATTGTTTATTCATGCATAAGTTTATATATAGGAAACAAGATCTTCCAGATACTTTTCAGAATTTGTTTAACAAACAGCATGTTGACGCAAACAGAAACTGCAGCCTGCACGTGCTTGTCTGAAGCAACACTTCTGCAGTTTGGCCATATTTCAGTAGGCCCTATATCTGAGAAAGACCAATGGATAGCAATTTGCAAAACTTGTAATGCCGAAATTTCAAGAGGGGTTGTGTCTGCAGTCGTGTGTGCAGCCAGTGATGAGAGCAGAGATCGGCGCATTGCTTTCATGATGTGGCTTTCAGTGAGTGAAAAACAATGGCTTTACGTTGGTATTACGTCACATCATTTTAAAGATATGTAAATGTAAATGTAAATTTTAACAAAGGCGGTAAAATATTTGTATATGTTATTATTATATTATACTTTATTGATAATAATTGTTTAAATTAATATAACTGATTTATTTTTTGAAACTTTAATATTAATTTATGCAATTGCATAAGGTGTTTCGGCCTTGGTTTCCTCTTTTTCGGTTTTCGGTTTCGGTCAAGAATTTTCATTTGGGTGCATCCCTAGTACCGGCTGACCAGGATCAGGTTTGGACACCATGGTATAGGATCTAGCATACATGCATTACATATCTACATGTTTTGATGTTAATTGTTTTGTGCCATTAGACTGGGGTTAACTTTTATTCCTTTTTTTCCACCTTAGACCTAACAGAGCTAAAAGAGGAGAGAGAAGTACTGAATGAAACTGAAGAGAAAGATCAGTTTAAAAATCTTCATGATTTCGTATCTGGAGAAAAATCTTTTTGTTCCTTACAGTCTGAAAAGACTTCTAAACAAAAAAGAGCTCAAACTACAAACCTTGAAGTCCACCAGAAAATTCACACTACAGAGAACCCTTTTACCTGCCAACAGTGTGGAAAGAGTTTCACTCTAAAAAGAAGCCTTAACAGACACAGGATAATTCACACTAGAGAGAAGCCTTACACCTGCAAACAGTGTGGAAAGAGTTTCACTCTAAAAGGAAGCCTTAACAGACACATAAGACTTCACACAGGAGAGAAGCCTTACACCTGCCAACAGTGTGGAAAGAGTTTTGCTCGAAGTGGAAACCTTAAAGTCCACCAGAAAATTCACAATACGGAGAACCCTTTTACCTGCCAACAATGTGGAAAGAGTTTCATTCAAAAAGGACACCTTAACACACACATGAGAATTCACACTGGAAAGAAGCCTCACACATGCCAACAGTGAGGAAAGAGTTTCAATCAAAGTGGATACCTTGAAGTCCACCAGAAAATTCACACAATGGAGAGCCCTTTCACCTGCCAATGGTGTGGAAAGAGTTTTAATCAAAAAGGAGCCCTTAACATTCATATGAGAGTCCACACTGGAGAGAAGCCTTACTCATGCAAACAGTGTGGAAAGAGTTTCAATGAAAAAGGAGCCCTTAACAGGCACATGAGAGTTCACACTGGAGAGAGGCCTCACACATGCAAACAGTGTGGAAACTGTTTCAGTCAAAAAGGAAGCCTTTACAGGCACATGAAAAAACAAAGGACCAACTCGTGTCAGATCCACAAAAAAATCAGAGACATCACCTCCAGGAAGTTATGATGACATATTCACCACTCAAAAAAGTTTTTTGTAAATCGATCAAATGTATGTGTTGCCAAATGGCAACACTGCGCAACAGTGGAATGTGCAATATTGCAATAGGCTAGCTAGCTAGCAAGGCTAGCTGTGATCTTTTAATTTTTAACAATAACTACAGTAATACTAGTAATATAATGTTGATTAGTCATATATGAATGGTATTTGTTACGTGACAGACGTGCTGGATGAACGAGACGAAGTCGAGAATCAACAATTAACACTATTTTAATATCTTCTTCAAGGAACAGACAGGAACAGGCAGGATAATCCACACACATGTAACAGTAACATCAAATAAAGACCGACATCAACTGAACTGAAAGACAAACTTATAAAGGGTGACTAATCATTAAACACAGGTGACTAATTGTACAAGGACAGGTGCAGGGAATCACACAGACGAAGGGCTAAACCAAATGATACAGATCAACGGGGGGAAAACAAATGGGATAAACCAAAGACATGAACTGACAGAACTGTGACATTACGCCCCCCTCCGAATAGGCGCGTCCTCGCGCCGTAGAAAAAGAAAAACAAAACAGAAAAGAGGGGCGAAAAAAAAGGAAAATGTCCATGGTGGCTTCGGCGGAGGACGCCACCCCAGGAGGGGGACCAAAACAAAAGTCCAGGTGAAAGACAGTATAGTCCAGAGGGGCGACGACGGAGGGAGGAGCCAGGGAGGACATGGGTGGGGCGTAAGGCAGGAGGAACTGACCCAGACCGCAGCCATGATGACGGCCCACTGTGGAGCCGACGGAGGGAGGAACCATGGTGGATGAAGGCGTGCCGACTCCATTGGGCCGACCGACAGAGGCGGAGCAGATGGAGAAGGAGCCCGAGGCGAAGACGGAGAGCCGATGATCCGGGGTGACGCCGAGGATCCGGAGGGCCAAGGTGGAACAGGCTCTGGCGTCCGAGGCGGAGGCGGAGTCCCGGAGATCCGCGGCGGAGCCGGAGCGACAGAGGATGGAGGCTGTGCCCGCAGGAAGGAGGAGTCCCAAGGAGCCGGTGGGACGGCGCGACGAGGCACAGCCGGAGGAGCAGAGTCCTGAGGTGACGATGGGGTGACGACTGACCAGGGCGGAGCCGAAAAGACAATGGAGCCCGGTGGAGCTGGTGGATCGACGGGCGACGGTGTAGAGGAGGGCGTCGAGAGCCGAGGTGGAACCGCGGGGTCGAAGGGCCGAGGCGGAGTCCTGGACTCGGAGGCTGGAGGCGGAGCTGAGGGATCCTCCAGCCGAGACGCCGATGGAAGCTGGCAGCCCCGCGGCGAGCCCACTGCACAGGTGGTGGGCTGAGGGTGAGCTGAGGGGCTGTCAGGGGACAGCGGCGGCCAGACGAACATGGCATCAGATGACAGAGGGTGGGTGGGTGGGAATTCCGGGCAGACAGGACAGACGGATATTTCCATATCAAAGTCAATTAAGTTACCAGAGTTATCTTCGATGAGATCCGAGAAAAAGTCTATTAAGTCCCCAGAATTAGGTCCAAGCTCACCCTCAGTGGTGGTGCAGTGGGCAGGGCTCTCTATCGCCCTCTCTCGCTCCACGTGGCAATCCACCGTCGCCGATGTTGCAGTCGGCTCTCGCACCTGGTCAGATGGGTCAGGCTTTGGCTCTGTCGCTCTCGGCTCTGGCTCTCCATCTGCGGTGGGTTCGGGCTGCAACTCCGCATGTCGGGGTGATGTTTGGCTGGGTTCTGGGTCTGGAGTGGGGCTGACGTCCTCCTTGACGATGTCGACAGTCCAGGATGATCGGCAGGACGCCAGCACCCACTCGATGAAATCCGGCAGGCTCTCTTGAGGACCCTCCCCGGATAGCAGCGCCTTGGTGGTGGAATTCAGTCCTAACTTGTAGTGGACGCATAGGCTGCTATCCGGGAAGTGTGACTGGTTTGCCAGGAAGAGAAACTCACGTGTGTGGTCCTCAAGAGAGCGTTCCCCCTGCCTCAGGAGGATCAGGAGAACGGTGGGGTCCATGAAGAAAAATCAAAACCAAAAAACAAAACACTGAGGCTAACAAAACGAAAAAATAAACGTAGGGGAAGGTGCCGGAAAAAACTGTTTCGGTCGGTCTTTCTGTTACGTGACAGACGTGCTGGATGAACGAGACGAAGTCGAGAATCAACAATTAACACTATTTTAATATCTTCTTCAAGGAACAGACAGGAACAGGCAGGATAATCCACACACATGTAACAGTAACATCAAATAAAGACCGACATCAACTGAACTGAAAGACAAACTTATAAAGGGTGACTAATCATTAAACACAGGTGACTAATTGTACAAGGACAGGTGCAGGGAATCACACAGACGAAGGGCTAAACCAAATGATACAGATCAACGGGGGGAAAACAAATGGGATAAACCAAAGACATGAACTGACAGAACTGTGACAGTATTTGTATTTTGGATAAAATCGCATTTTAATGGCAATGCTACTTATGATTAGATATGAATAGGGGAACAGTATATCAGTGAGCACCACCATGTTCTATGGAAAGGGAAAGAAGAAAATTAATTTTCATGAACAGCAATGCTTTTGGTTTTTATACCAATGTTTATGATACATGATAATAAAATATTATTATTTGTTTTCAATAATATTTAGCAAAAAATAATGCAATAAATAAAAGCCATTGGAATAAAAGTTGTTAAAAAGTATATATAAGGTGTCATTTTTAAGTTCTGTGTTAAAGCTTATAATATTGCAACACCAATTAAATCAACAAAAACAACATTTCAAACAATAAAATTATTAATTATAAGGAAACTTCTAAGTTAGAAATTTCTAAGTTAGATCCACTATTGGATGTTGTTGCCATATGGCAACATATCATAAAGTACCTAAAAAAAAAAAATTCCCCATTTTTTTTTTTACAGCACTTCAAGTTAAGCCATTCTAAGAAAAGAAAAACAGTCAAATATGTTTTTTTATAGGTCTATCATCAGAATCAGAATCAGAATGAGCTTTATTGCCAGGTATGTTTGCACATACTAGGAATTTGTTTTTGTGACAGAGCTCCACAGTGCTACAGAATGACAGTGACAAGACGATACATATTATAAAAAGAACAATATACAAGTATACAAGACAGACAATGTGCAAAAATAGCAAAGACATTTGAATAGAAGTAAGTATGTGCTTTAAATAAATAACGGAAAGATGAATAAAGAGTGTATAGTGTTGTATGTTCCACGATCAAGTGTTCATGAGATGGATTGCCTGAGGAAAGAAACTGTTTCGGTGTCTGGTCGTTCTAGTGCTCAGTGCTCTGTAGCGCCGACCGGATGGTAACAGTTCAAAAAGTGAGTGTGCTGGATGTGAGGGGTCCAGAGTAATTTTGGCAGCCCTTTTTTGTACTCTGGATAAGTACAGATCTTGAAGGGTAGGGAGGGTTGTACCAATGATTCGTTCAGCAGTCCGGACTATCCGACGTAGTCTTCTGAGATCAGAATTGGTAGCTGAGCTGAACCAGATGGTAATTGAAGTGCAGAGGACGGATTCAATGATGGCAGAGTAAAACTGTTTCAGCAGTTCCTGTGGCAGGTTGAGCTTCCTCAGCTGGCGGAGGAAGTACAGTCTCTGCTGGGCCTTTTTCACAATGGAGTCTATGTGAATGTCCCACTTCAGGTCCTGAGAGATGGTATTTCCAAGGAACCTGAATGACTCCGCTGTGTTTACAGTGCTGTTCATGATGGTGAGTGGGGGAAGAGCGGGGTTTTTTTTTCCTGAAGTCTATGATCATCTCCACAGTTTTGAGCGTGTTGAGCTCCAGGTTGTTATGACTGCACCAGACAGCCAGCTCTTTTACCGCCTGTCTGTAAGCAGACTCGTCACCGTCCTGAATGAGGCCGATAAGTGTGGTGTCGTCTGCAAACTTCAGGAGCTTGACAGAGTCTTTGGAGGTACAGTCATTAGTATACAGGGAGAAGAGCAGTGGGGAGAGGACACAACCCTGAGGGGCGCCAGTGCTGATAGTACGTGTGCTGGATGAGAATTTTCCAAGCCTCACTAGCTGCTGCCTGTCTGTCAGGAAGCTGTTGATCCACTGACAGAGAGCGGTGGGCACAGAGAGCTGAGTTAGTTTGGGCAGGAGGAGGTTTGGGATGATAGTGTTGAAGGCTGAACTGAAGTCCACAAACAGGATCCTTGCGTAAGTCCCTGATTTGTCCAGATGCTGCAGTATGAAATGTAGACTCATGTTCACTGCATCATCTACAGACCTGTTTGCTCGATAAGCAAACTGCAGGGGGTCCAGTAAGGGTCCGGTGATGTTCTTCAGATAAGCCAGAACCAGTTTTTCAAACGACTTCATGACGACAGATGTTAGCGCCACAGGTCTGTAGTCGTTAAGTCCTGTTATTTTGGGTTTCTTTGGAATGGGGATGATTTCCGAGCGTTTCAGAGAGGCGGGGACTTCACACAACTCCAAAGACCTATTGAAGATCTGTGAGAAAATGGGGGCCAGCTGGTCAGCACAGGTTTTCAGACAGGCTGGTGTCACACCGTCAGGGCCTGGTGCCTTTCTTCTTTTGTTCTTTTTGAAAACCTTGCGCACCTCATCTTCACTGATTTGAATGGGAGTTGCAGGAGTGGGGGAGAGGGGTGATGTTGGAGGTGTGAATGGTGTTTCTTCAAACCTAAAATAGAACTCGTTCAGGTCGTCTGCCAGTTGTTGATTCTGCAGAGTGCTAGGGGATGATGTCTTGTAATTGGTGATGTGTTTTAGACCTTTCCACACTGATGAAGTGCGGTCTCCTCTGAACAGCTGATATCCCGGTAGATGAATCGCGCTGTCCGGTAAATCCGCGTTCAGCCAGGTTTCCGTGAAACACAGAGCAGCAGAGTGTGAGAAGTCCTTATTTGTCCGGGAGAGCAGAAGGAGTTCGTCCGTTTTGTTTGGTAGAGACCGGAGATTCGCCAAATGTATGCCTGGCAGTGACATCCTGAATCCACGCTGACGAAGCTTCACAAGCGCGCCGGCGCGCTTCCCCCGCTTGCGCGTCCTGCGCGTCCTGAAGCCTTTGGTAAGCGCCGCCGCTCCGCCAACTATGATGTTGAGCAAAACGTCCGAATAATCAAAAACCGGTAGGAGATTTTGTGGTATGTTCTGCCTAATGTTTAGCAGTTCATCCCTTGTAAAACTGATCGTGTTTGCAAAACAAAAAACAGGAAAAACGAACAAAAACACTAAAACAACTGGAGAGCTAAGCACAGAGGCTGCCATCCGCGGCGCCATCTTGGCCAATCATAATGCGTGCAGTAGAGGTGTCCTGCAGAGTTTAGCTCCAACCCCAATTAAACAACTCTGAACCAGCTAATCAAGCTCTTCCTAGGCATAACATTACTAGAAACTTCCATTTATGTGTGTTCGGGCAAGTTAAAGCTAAACTCTGCAGGACACTGGCCCTCCCTGAATGAGTGTTGGCAACCCTGTCTTGAATTTTGGATGTACAAAAAAGACTTACCTCTGGGCCATTCTGGTTTGTCCGTCCAAAGACCTCTATGCATTGCTTAATAATACGATCCAGATCATTTCTAGGACTTTCATTTTCTAGATTTTGTATAACTATTTGCCCCTGCTTGACACTTTGACCCAGGCCCATGTTTGCAGGGTCAGTGTGGCATTTCTTCACGACAGCATCCATTTTAGTGCAGTCGTAAACCTTTCCGAGGGATGCAGCAACATCGCGCCCCTTTCTGAGAAACTCATTTAATTCTTTGTTGCTGTGCGCCATGGTGCCATAAAGTGTGATCTGGGAACATATAAACAGAATAAGTGAACAAAAAAAATTAATAATTATTCAACTGATAACCACTAATAATTAATGACTACTCATTGCTAAAACCTAGCATCATTTCAGTCGAAGCACTTTTTCGATTACCAGCAGAAAATATGCGGTTATTTAACAAAAACCAACAACTAACTACTTAATATGTCGAAAAACACCACAATTATAAATAAACAAATGTAAATAGATTCCTTACCTTGAAACACGAGACGTCAGCACAACAGCAATTCTGAATATGTTGCAACTCTGAAATGAATCCGGTTGGGAACGCGCTCTTTTCTGACTTCTCCAGATTATTATTTATTTTAAATCAAAACTACGGAATAACAACGTTAAAGTTCATATTTCATAACACTTCATTGCAAACAAAGTATTAAACATAAATTACGCAGATATGCAATAAAAAGCTGCGTCATAAGAAAATTTCTTGTTACTGGATAACTGGTCAAAACACGTTGTATCTGTACGTATTTTAGCTTGTTTTTACGTATATTTAGATATGTATCGAACCTGAAATTACGTCCAGATAATACGTAAAAGTCACTGCAAATACGTAAAGATATATACGCATTGGAGCGTTTTAATTTACATCTAAATATGTACGTTTTGTGAGTGAGACCAGGCTGGTATATTACCTTAAATATCACACTAACTATAATATAAATACTATATTACTAAATGTTATCTTTTAAATGGTCAGAATCATTATTGCACATACTGTATTATTTAGTACAAAAAAACTCCTCAAAATATTAACTAAATAGAACTGAACTATATATATTGCAATTATTTAATTGAATAAAAGTTACACTTAAGGTATTTAAGTCACATTTGACTGCCAAAAAGTATGAGAACATATTAATTATGTCTCTTTATCACTCCCCAGAATAAAATGCGATTGTAAAGCATATTTAGAGAAGTTATCAATACACAATCAATGCACATTAGGTGTTAATAATTACACGAAATTGCTGCAAATATAGTAAAACTGTTGTCTATCCTACTTAAACCCATTCAAACACATTGACAGCGCGGAGTTGTTTGGAACTATTGGCCGCTCCACGAACCACGTGACCGCGCGGCGGCGAGATCAAAGCGTGTCGCAACTCTCTTTCTATATGGCTCTGGCACAGGCGAGCTATCCCTTAACCCTGACTCGGCGCGTCACAGGTTCTATACATTTTAAAACATACAGGGCTCGCAAAATCGCTAGCCCGATGTCCCGGGGCTATTGTGTTTTCTAGTCGGCCTACCAAAATGTGTTCAGACTAAATAAAGTAGGGGGCTCCTGCAGGTCCTTTAAAACTCCTCAATTTAGTTGTATCAAATTTAAGACCATAGAAATATGTTTAAATATGTTAAGTAGTATAAGAAAAGACTTAATTATAATTTTAAGAGGTCTTACAGTTGGGGATGGAAAGACGAGAATCACGATAGGGCTGGATAAAACTTCAAAAGGCAATGATGTCGCTGAATAAATATCCGCACTGCACGTTTCAAAGTCAAAATGCGGCACAGATGTCTTTATATGAATGTATCTGCAGGGAAAAGACTGTCCTCAGAAACGCGTCCTTGCCATTTTCATTTAATGTCTGATTAAACAGCATTAACGTGGTTTTGTATACAGCCGTTACTAGGGAAACCCTAATATTTCAGTGCTACTTATGCTGCCTTGAAAAATTTGACAAAATTTGACATCGAAATTGCACATGAACACCCACTCACGTTGTAATTTCCACTGGAAAGCTCAAAAATTTTTATGACACCCGAGCTGCCGAGATGGGATAAACTTTGACCTTTCAACATGGCGGACAGCAACGAAACTATACTGAATGATAAGTATTGCATGATGTTAAAATTTCTCTGCTGTTTAGTTGGGAAGTTTGTAGCCCCCATAATGCTGGGGCATAAAGGATTTTAATAACGTCACTATTTAAACGTAGTGTTGTCTTTAAAAATACCGTTAAGAGAAGATGCTAGCTTATCGTGGCTCGCCTCCAGTAGGGTGCTGTGCGGTACAGTATTCTGAAGGAGGCAATTTTCTCATGTTATTTTATTTGGTCTGTTTTACCAAAGTAGCATGTGAGGACAAATTCCCGAGTCCGCCATGTTTCTCTTCACTACGACAACAAAAGCACCTGCACACGACACACTGGTAATTTCCACTTCACAACTGGAAAGCATCATCTTTCCCATATCACATGAAGGCAGCATAAAGCACCACCTCGTGACAGAGAATTAATTTATATTTCCAATACATTTTTTAGCTGTTCATGGTCAAATTTTTGCAATTATCGTCCTATGTTTTTATGCAGTAAACACATAGAGTTGTAAATGTGAAATAAGTTAATGTGCCTTCTAAAAATCTAAACAATTAAGACAGTAATATTTATGTTTTAAATAAATAAAATAAATTATATACTTGATTTATCCCTTTTAATGGTATAAAGGCTGAAAAGCCATTGTGTAAGATATTTTGTTTTTGTGTGAACCTGAATTATAAATCATGTAATTTAAGGCTTAAATTCTACCGTACATTGTTCAACCCCACACATACTGTTCATTTTACTTGTGCAGCTCTTAAAAAGGGTCATAAATTGCATTAAATTGATATTTAAAAACTCTGCAGATACACTAAATAGTAAAATAATATTACTTCCTTGATATTTGTTTATATCCTATCTGATTTTCTATATTTAAAAAAAAAAGTGGACCTTTTTTATTTGGGCTAGTTATATAAATTTTCAGGTTACCAAAATCTGAAAAGACTACCTGCCCGAAGGGCTACCAAGACTTAGAAATTTTGCAAGCCCTGACAAAAGATGTGCATTGATCAGTGTAGCCTATTTTGCTTGCACACTTGCTTTGAACTGTGCATACCTGATCCTGCATTTTCTTGAACAGCAGACACAGGGACTGTAAATGTCAAGAAAAAGGAAGGTGAGTCCACATTCTAATGTGTTTAATATGAAAAGCTTATCACACAGAATGTTGTATTTGTATACAGTTTACAACAATTTTAATTTGACATAAACATCTTTTAACATCATTCAACATAACTTCATATATGAAGTAAGCTTGCAAGAAGGACACAAATAATCACTTAACTAGTTAAAAGGTTAATGAAAATTAACATTTCATTAATTATTCAGATCACTGATAATTAACTTCTTGAAGCCACAAGATTGCAAAGAACTTTTTATAAACTGAAAATCTTTGCATCCAGTTTGGCACATTCAAGGGCTTTCTAAAAGAAAAGCAGTTATGCTTATAATGTTGGGTGATAAATAAGTTGATATACTGTAAATAAATGTAAACAGCATGATTTATTTTAGGAATTAGTCTGATCCGGTACTCAAATTCACACCTTGACATGTTGAAAGTTGCCGGTATTGTATAAATACCCACTCCCCCCCAGCTCATTTATTCGCCCTTTAAATAAAACAGTTCGAGTCCGCGTCAAAGTTTAAAGCCAATTTAATAGTAAAATCAAAGAGTGCTGAGCTCAGGATTCTGGAACAGCCAATATCAAATCTGACACCTGGGCAGTCCAGAATGTCTCACAAAGCTACAACATGCATTTATATTCTTGATTCTGCAGGCCCCTCCTTTAGACATCTTTCAGCTTTCTCCTCCAATCAGGGCCTGTTTTCACCAACCTCTCCTTATGTGGATTCTGCACAGAAAACAAAATACAGCAAATACAGCCCCACCCTATCTTCTCTTAGGGTGACAGAAAGTTCAGAATGCAACCTTCAAATAGTTACTGTTGTTTCCTCCCTCCTTCAGGCCTGCAAACAGATGTCTCTCAGAACGGATATGAATTCAGAGAGTTTGCACTTAACACACACACATTTTACTAATTAGTTTCACTTGCATAGAAATACATTTTTGTCTTCTCATAAGCATAGCATCAAAAGTTAACGCAGTTTAGTAAGAGTTGCACACAATTAATGCAGTTTGATATAAAGAAAAAGTATGAAAGGAAAACATAAGAAATTGTTTTCCCACACATGATCTGGTTACCGTGGTTAAAAGTTCTTAACTAACAATATAATTTATAAGCTACATTTTTACTAAAATACCTCACAAGTCAACACTTGGTATTTTCCCAAATATAACAATGGCTTCAACTAACTTGAACATTGAACAACGTGAACATTTTGATTAAATTTCAGTTTTGAAATTTCAAAAGGTAAAATACAGTTTTGGAATAGCACGATGATGTGCAGACGAAGACAGAATTTTCTGTTTTACTGAACTGTTAACATAACACTTAATATTAGTCACCCATTATCATTATTACAACAAATTTTTTCTGAAACTTATAAACACTTACCATCTGTATCTGAACTGTACTTTTTATTCCTTTTAATTGGCCTCTCACGTGTAGTCGCCATTGTGCTCTCGTCATCACGTTCAGTTTGGCGCTCAACAACCACTTCATCCTCCTCTGCCATTGGGGCAATTTTCAAAATACAAGCATGTCCTCCCTTTACACTAACATGCAATTCTGGTGGATCTTGCAATTCTTTGGCGTTGTCCCAGCATGTAAAGACTTCAAATGAAGGTACCTCTCCATAAATTTGTATGTTATTCAAAATGTTTATTATTTTACCGCTATGCTTCATGACAAGAATTTCCTGTGCACACTGGAATCATTGGTTAATTTACATGGACTGTCACATGATGAACGAATTAAGAGAGCGGTCTAAACTCCCTTACTTTTCTTACTTTTCTTGCTTGGACTGGTCAGACTGAATTAATTAAGCTTAATGGTCTGTCACGTCACCAACGAATGCCGCGAAAATAACTCGAAACAACACGGAACCTACACAGGATAATGTGCATGTATGCGACTGAACGAATCACTCCCCGAGACGACTCGTTCCTCCCGAGTCACTTTAAAGATTTGTTCAAAATAAACGAATCCTTAAGGAACGACCCATCACTATGGCGGGATTAGTGACTAAGTTATTGCTAATGGCGGTTCAAAAGCCCACAAAAAAGCGAAAACTCAAATTAATAAAATGGCTCCAAAAGAAAAAGCTACTCACAAGCAGAGTGCGATGTTCAAAATGTGTCTAAAAAATGAAACTGACCAGGAATAGTAAGATTTCTGATGGATATAACTGGTGAGTAGAGGAAATGTTTCTTCTTCATCTTTTAGAGTTAGCCTATGTTGCGTTATTGAACAGAACAAGTTATTCACAAGCAGTAGGCTACTTTGTTAAAAATGTCAATATATTAAACCGACCAGGAACAGAGGCCTAATTAGACATTACATGTTTTGCCAAATTGTATAAATCATACATGACTATTGTATCTACGTTTTCTGTCTACTTGCTAAAGTGATAGAACGTTCAACAAAAAAAAAAAAGTGAAATAAGCACCCCTAATATTACAGTTTTGACAGGCAGAGTATATAAGTGTCACGGATTGGTCAGGTTTCTCACTCACAATCACTCCACGATCACCATCACCAGAATACTAATCACGCTCACCTGCACGCAATCACCCTGCAACCTATAATTACACACTCCACGCATCTCTCATTGTCCGGGCTCGTCTCTACTGAACGGACTCAAACGGATGCTCGCTCTTCAGCGGACTCATCCATGTCTTTGGTAAAAGTGACTTACCTGTTGTTACTTACCTGTACCTTGATCCTCTTCTAAGTCTTCTGTGCAGATCCTCCTGTCCAGTTCCAAAGCGAACAAGCGTGGGTGTGTGCCGTAAGCTCTGCACTCCATCGCCACACCAGCGTGGTCTTCAGCGATCGCCATACAGTCCTCCTGCAAAAGGAATACTGATCAGTCATCTGTCACCGAGCTACAGAGCCATTCCACTATCCTGTGAACCTCTTACTCACCTGTTCCGCCATCCAGCTCATTTCTGCACTGCTGTGTTTTAATAAACCCACGTTATTGAACTTACCTTTGCTGTCCGTTTGCTTCCCTGACAGAAGCCTGGACCATAACTGTGAACAGCATGAGTGCACATGATCCTTTTCAAGAGCTGGTGGATTCACTGCGGAAAGTACTAACCGCAGCACACTCATCCACACCATCTGCACCTCCGGCACCGTCACCACCGCTCACTTCTTCGAACACTGGAGTCTCCAGTCCCATGGCCCGACCGGCGCCCTACTCTGGCGGGGCGGAGGAGTGCAGTGGATTTTTGTTGCAATGTTCCATAATTTTCACTATGCAACCCTCTCTATATCCTACAGATCAATCTAAAATTGCCTTCATCGTCTCACTTCTCTCAGGACCCGCTCTTCAATGGGCTGACCAGATATTAAGCCAAGCCGGACCGGCCACCCGTTCCCTACAAGCCTTTGTCTCCCACTTTAAAGAAGTCTTCAGCCACTCTGACGGTGGAATTTCAGCTAGCGAACAACTGTATCATCTCTCTCAAGGCACGATGACTACTCAGGAGTATGTCTTACAATTCCGCACCCTAGCGGCGGCAAGTGGATGGAACGAGCGATCCTTACTCACAACTTACCGGCTTGGCTTGGAATCCTCACTGCGTCTTCAACTGGCAGCACTAGATGATTCGATGGGTCTTGAAAGATTTATACAGCAATCTCTCCGATGTTCAGACCGTATGAAATCATATCAGTCCCACACAGAACTCAAAAGTGCTGCACTCCTCCCACCAACAATGCCCGCCAGCCCTCCAGAACCAGAACCAATGGTCTTCGAATCTGGTAGACTGTCCGCAGCTGAACGACAGAGGTCTCTGTTTGTACTGCGGAGCCGGTGGACATATTATCCTCAACTGTCCACTTCGTCCCATCAGAGCTACGGTGAGTGTCATCCAATTGGATGAAGAAAGTATGAATCCCCTCACAATATGTGTGCAGTTAACCACACCCCACTCTTCTGTTACAGTTTCCACGCTCATCGACTCCGGGTCAGCTGGAAACTTCATCTCGGACTCCCTCTGTCGTCAGCTCCAGCTCCACACCTAAGCCTCGGTCAATGTCTACCAGATTCAACCCATAACCAACGCTTTCTCAGTAAAACCCCGTATCCAACGTAAATGTGAACCCATCCAACTTCAAGTCAGAGTGCTTTACAAGGAAAAGATCCAGCTGCTGGTTCTGGAGGGTGCTCACATGGACATCATTCTAGGGTGCCCGTGGCTGGTGAAGCATGATCCCATCATCTCTTGGGGCTCCGGCAAAGTAATGAGATGGGGGAAGAAGTTTTCTACAGAGTGTTTCCCAGATCATCCACTTCCTATTCCACGTCCAGTACAAGTGTACGTCACGTCCATCGAAAGCCCTATGGAAAAGAGATCCACGAATATTCCCGAGATCTACTCTGAATTCCACGACATCTTCTGCCCAAAGAGAGCTTCCCAGCTACCTCCACATCGGCCATGGGACTGCGCAATTGACCTGATTCCCAACACGCCCTTGCCCAGAGGTAAGATCTACCCGTTGTCGCTTCCGGAGACCAAGGCCATGGAGGAATATATTCAGGATGCTCTCTCCCTGGGATATATCCGCCACTCCACTTCCCCTGCAGCATCAAGTTTCTTCTTTGTGGCGAAAAAGGATGGAGGGCTGCGGCCTTGCATTGACTACAGGATCCTCAATCAAGGTACCATTCCCTTCAAGTATCCCCTTCCTCTCGTCCCTGCGGCCCTGGAGCAACTCCGAGCAGCGACCATCTTCACCAAGTTGGACCTCCGCAGCGCTTACAATCTGGTGCGAATACGTGAGGGGGACGAGTGGAAGACCGCATTCGTAACACCAACCGGCCACTACGAGTATCTCGTTATGCCGTACGGATTGGTCAACGCCCCCTCCGTATTCCAAAACTTCATCCATGAAGTGAGTGAAGAGGAACATCGGCACCACGTTGCGGAGGTCCTTCATAAGCTCCGGGAACATCAGCTCTTCCTTAAGGCCGAGAAATGCTCCTTCCATCTGAAATCTGTCCAGTTCCTCGGTTATATCATTGACCAACAGGGGGTCCGCAACGAGGGGAAGGTGTCTGCAGTAACCGGCTGGCCCACTCCAACATCCCTGAAAGAACTCCAGAGATTCCTCGGATTCGCCAATTTCTACCGACGATTTATCCATAAGTACAGCATCATCACAGCTCCACTCACAAATCTCCTAAAAGGAAGTCCCAAATCCATCATCTGGACCCCTGAAGCAGCCGCAGCCTTGCAATCCCTGAAGACAGCCTTCACACAAGCGCCCCTTCTGACCCATCCTGATCCTGACCGTCCCTTCGTGGTGGAGGTGGATGCATCCACTTCTGGTGTAGGGGCGGTATTATCACAGCACCATGGAACACCCCGAAAGCTCCATCCATGCGCCTACTTCTCCCGGAAGCTCAGCCCAGCGGAGAGGAACTACGACATCAGCAACCGTGAACTCCTGGCCATCAAGCTTGCCCTGGAGGAGTGGCGACACTGGCTGGAGGGAGCTCGTCATCCATTCCAAGTCCTCACAGACCACAAAAACCTACAATATCTCCGAGCAGCCAAAAGACTCTGTCCACGACAAGCCAGATGGTCCCTCTTCTTCACCAGATTCAGTTTCACCATATCCTATCGTCCAGGTTCTAAGAACATCCGAGCGGACGCCCTCTCCCGAATCAACGAATCCCAAGACACTCCAGAAATCCCTTCCTCAATTCTTCCCAAAAAGATTATCGTCAGCCCACCATTATCTGGTGGCCGGACATGGCAAGGGATGTGAGAAGGTACGTGAGAGGTTGTAAGGAGTGTGCTACATCCAAGACGCCCAGACATCTACCCGCCGGTAAACTAACAAATACAGATACAAATCCACCGCCGATCGGAAAAGGATTCCAGCTCCAGTCTACGCTCCAGGGGATAAGGTATGGCTCTCCACACGAGACATTCGTCTGCGGCGGCCCTCCAAAAAACTAAGCCCCAGGTTTGTTGGTCCCTTCACGATCTTGGAACAGGTCAATCCGGTCACGTACCGGCTCCAGTTACCACCTCAATATAGAATCCATCCCACCTTTCACGTATCCTTGCTTAAACCATGGCACCCACCTCTTGTCTCTTCCGCAGGACCTGACCAAGAAGAGGAACCCCCTCCCCCACTACTGCTGGAAGAAGGATCCGTATACTCCTTCCATGAAATTCTGCAGTCCCGATGCGGTGGAGGTACCCTCGAATATTTGGTAGATTGGGAAGGATATGGCCCAGAGGAGAGATCCTGGGTCCCCAGAGAAGACATCCTCGACCCGATCCTACTGGACGACTTCCACACCAGTCACCCTGAGCAACCGGCCCCCCGAGGAAGAGGCAGGCCACGGCGGCGTCGGAGGTCCAGGCCCTCAGGAGCGGGCCCTGGGGAGGGGGGTAATGTCACGGATTGGTCAGGTTCCTCACTCACAATCACTCCACGATCACCATCACCAGAATACTAATCACGCTCACCTGCACGCAATCACCCTGCCACCTATAATTACACACTCCATGGATCTCTCATTGTCCGGGCTCGTCTCTACTGAACGGACTCAAACGGATGCTCGCTCTTCAGTGGACTCTTCTACGTCTTCGGTAAAAGTGACTTACCTGTTGTTACTTACCTGTCCCTTGATCCTCTTCTAAGTCTTCTGTACAGATCCTCCTGTCCAGTTCCAAAGCGAACAAGCGTGGGTGTGTGCTGTAAGCTCTGCATTCCATCGCCACATCAGCGTGGTCTTCAGCGATCGCCATCCAGTCCTCCTGCAAAAGGAATACCTATCAGTCATCTGTCACCGAGCTACAGATCCATTCCACTATCCTGTGAACCTCTTACTCACCTGTTCTGCCATCCAGCTCATTTCTGCACTGCTGTGTTTTAATAAACTCACGTTATTGAACTTACCTTTGCTGTCCGTTTGCTTCCCTGACAACTACGTAATAGGAAATATTTGGTTATGGTTTTAATGGTTAATGGCTGATGGTTTGTAATGGTTTCGTAATGGAATCCATTAGGATTTCTGTAATGGTTTCTATAGTTTTTTTCAGCAGGGATAGGAATAGGATTTACATCTACTTCACATAACCCTCCCTTAGCACTGTGCTTTTTATGCGGTGAGCTGTTAGCTAACCGCGCAATGAAGCCATCTCCTCTTCAGCGCCATCTCCGGACAACACTCGCATCAGGTCGATAAACTCTGGACTGGTGAATCATTTTCACTTCAACTGGATGAATCGGTTGATGTCAGTGGACAGGCGCAATTGGTTGCTTTCGTGAGATTTGTGGAGACCAGCGATACTGTCACAGTTCTGTCAGTTTATGTCTTTGGTTTATCCCATTTGTCTTTCCCCCGTTGATCTGTGTGATTTGGTTAAGCCCTCGTTTGTCATCATCCCCGTCACCTGTGTTTAATCATTAGTCACCTGTGTTTAATCATTAGTCTGTCTTTATAAGTCTGTTTGTTTCCTGAGGTCTTTATGTGATGTTAATCGTTGAATGTTACGTGTGTGGATTCTCTTGCCTGTTCCTGATGGTTCCTGCTTGTTTATCTGAAGAGTATATTAAATATAGTGTTTATTGTTAATCTCGTCTCGTCTCGTTCCGTCCAGCACCTACACCTGTAACAGATACGCAGGTTCATGTCTGATCATTTGTTTTGTGTAATGTTTGTTTTTAGTTCTGTTACAGGCAGAGTCTGTGTATGTGGACACTCACTATTTGCCCTCTCTTCATTTCCTCTTGTCTGTCCTCCACAAGCAGAGACTCACTGATAGACCACTGTTACCAGTTCTAGTGTTGACACATCCACCCACATCCCCACCACAATTGTATCCTGTACAGGTATGCAAGTTTTCCAAATTAAATAAATCACATTGTCCTTAAAGGTATAGTTACCTTAACTAAAGTACTCAATTATGGGAAAATGAACTGGAAATGCAAGTTATTCAAATTCACAACATCAAAAAGATTGGACCATCTGAGCTCCTTACCAACTTAAACTACCTTTTAACACCAATGTGTGAATTCGGTCTTATCCATCCATTTTCTTTACTGCTTTGTCCGTTCGGGTCACAGGATTTTTTGAGCCAACTCGGCATTTATCAGGCAAAGGGGCAGGGTTCAGTCTGGACAGGTCGCCAGTCTGTTGCAGGGCCGGAATTCGGTCTTAGTATATGAAGAGTTCGGTTGCAAAACGTGATTAACGCTATCTTTTGACATTTGGATTTTATTATTGCAAATTAATGTTCAGATGTACCTTAATGTATGTGTGAATTGCTGCCATTAATACAATTTAAAAATGTACATTTTAATCCTACTACAAAATGTATTTTTTCACAAAACCCGATACCCGCCAGACCAGTTTCTTTACAAAGTGCGATAAAACCTTTAGGATATAGAACATTTGCTGCGCGAGCTCAGCATCCCCTGGGAAGAGAGTCACCGCCGGTGAAGTGCTCCAAGTTTGCTAATTGATTTAACGATAATATCAAAACAAAAAACATATATTTTTAAAAAGAGTGTAGCTGTCTCAGAAAAGGTTCTATTTGCTTTAAGTATTTCAGTAAATTATTTTGTGGAAAAGTATTTAGTTCAAAAGTTCGGTATAATGTATCAATGTTCATTTGGAAATTGTAGTATAAAGATATGTAATGGTGACACCTGTAGGAGAAATACGTTCACCATTTGTTGAATTTGTCACATGATCTAGCTAGCCATTTTAGAATCAGATCACAAAGAAATGCATGCATGCTGAGAGCTATCCGAGTGTTTGTTAATAGGAATGCCTATATAATTTTCTTCTAATGACTCCTGTATTTCTGATTGGAAAGTGCACACGGTATGTGGTTTATTCTTTAGACTTCATCTGTTAATTTGCAATAATGTACTTTTGTTTATTGATATTGGTTCAGTAGGAAACAACTGGTTGAACTGTGGTAAAAACAGAAACACTGTATGTATCTGAATGTTATTTTATTTGTTTCAATTTTTCATGGTGTCATGACGTTATGTGAAGAGAATACGAGCCAGATGGCGATGGCTATAATGCTTATGAAGATATTAAATGCTAAGACATCAGTTGAAGCGTCATTCTTTTAATCAGAAGAAAACAGTCAGGAGCCGTTACAAAGAGGATCCAATAGGCTAACTAAGAAACGTTTACCATTTAATTGTTCATACTGTAGGCGAGCCGTCAGTCACGTAGGCTGATCAACAGCTGTCTGTCAGTCAGAGAATCAAAACTTCAGAGTCAAGCTAATGTTATGGATTTCGATGACGGATTGGAGCCGGTCATTCCAGCTGCCGTTGGGAGAAAGAGGAAGGCATCTAAAGAAAATTACCAACGGGAGAAGACCAAACGGGCAAGGCATTCAGGGTAGAAAAAACATCAGAAGATTTATTGTGGTCATCGTGCGAGTAATGTTGGTCTGTGTCAGACCGACAAACTGTCAGATGAAGATGTAGCCTTCAACTTCACAAAAATGTATAAAAACGCTACAAAAGTGGACCAGGATAAAATAGTCCTGTGTCTCTCAACAATAAACAAATGCAGCAGGGAACGAGTCTCCGCTGATGTAAAGAAGAAGGCCAGGGAGGTTAATACTGCCTTTTGTCCTGCGCTCCTCCCCATCACAAGATACCTGTCTGCAAGGCTACATTTCTAAGTGTCCTTGATAAATTGTAAACTCTAAATTGTAACTAATCACAAATAGTCCGAAGCTGTTTAAGGATGGTTAAAACGATAAACATCCTGCAGTTTGTTTGCTCTGACAGCTCCCGGCAGCGCAATGTGTTTTTTTTTTATGCCCACCGTCCCTATGTGAAGCACAAGCACACACTTAATTCATCGTGTTTCCTTCTGGAGCATCAGTGAGTGTTTGAACCTTTTTTAATAGTTGTGTTTGAGTCCCTTAGTTGTCCTGAGTGTGAAAAGATGGATCTCAGAATCATACAGTGATTGTTGGAAAGGGTTCAAATATGCAAAAGGTGCTGGAAAATGAAGAATCTGCAGGACCTGAAGGATTTTTTTCTGAAGAACAGTGCTCAGATTAATTGTTCAGAACAAACAAGAGACTCGTGAACAACCATTACAAAACATGTGGTAGATCATCCAGGTAACCACATACAGTAATAAAAACTAAGGTTTCTCAAACTTTTGCAGGGGGTTATTTTAATAATTTCAGCTATTATTTTGTATTGTGGACTATATGTAAACATCTTTGATGTAAAATATCTTACTCAGGACAGTACTGTATAAAAAATAACATGCATTTTGTATGATCTCTCTTATTTTGTTAAAATTATTCACATTTTCACAGATTCTACAAGGGATTCCCAAACTTTCGCATACCACTGTATTTGTGCTTCTGTCCAGCACAAACAATTTGTTTACATTTTTTTGTCTGTTTTCTGACAGTGATTTCAAGTGTTGCTCAGTTTTATATAAGTTCTTTCTGTCCTGAACGTTCTGAGAATGTCTGCAAAGTTAGTGATTGCAACTGTTAATAGACAGAGTTGATGTATGTATTCTTTACTGTTCTAAAGGTTGATTAGAAGAAAGGGGACAGTGCACACTGAGTTTTTGAATAGCAAGTTTTTTTTACCATGCTAAGGCCAGCTACCTGATTGGTTGAAACTTGTTTGTAATAGATCCCAATTGATGGAATTACAGAAATGGAAGGGAAAAGTCAACTTTTAACACTGTATTCCTTTGTATGATAAAATATCCGTCCTAAAGTCAGTTGGTGCTTTGTTATTCCACATTTAATTTTTCTAATTCTATACTGCTTTTCTTTTGAGCTTTATAACGGTCTTTGAACTCCCTTGATGTATGGACTCTATATATATGTACATATGCTCTGTTTTGAAATTTGCGAGCAAGAAGTTCTATGGCCATGTTTTTGTGGTTATAGTGTTATATAGATATTTTAAATATATCTATGCCATTTCAACTGTGAAATAAAAGCTTAAGCTGCAAATATTTGTTTTGGGAAATATTGAATTATTCTTTAATAGAATAATAAAAATATTTACTTAATTCGATTAATATTTACTAGTGCATTCATAATAAATATTACTTAATAATTACATAGAATATAACAAAGAAAAGATGAGTAAGAAACACAAAGAAATATTAGCAATGTTCACTTGGGTTTTGTAACTGGATGCAATGGTAATCTGAGTGAAAGTTACAATCAATATAGATGAGTATTCTGCCCACCAAAGGCAAAGTACAGTAACTACACCAACACAGAAACTGAGAAAAATGCCTTTAAAGTTTTTACACCAGCTAGTCAAACATGTTGAAACTCTTATCTCTCATCTCTGAAACGGGACACAATTTAGCTAGGAGACTTTGCCACAAGACAAAACAGTTGTCACAAAGTCCACTTTAAGCCTTAACTAAATTTTGACCAAATATGTAGTTACTGCGCTTTGCCTTTGGAGGGCAGTATAATTGCTAGGGCAATTTACTTATGTATTTTACATAAAAAATAAGTGGTTCTAGTAAGTAAATATTACTTAGAAATAGCCCGAGTAAAGATTACAAGCACTTTCTGTGTGAAAAAAAAGTTGCCTAGCTTTGCCTAGTCACTCCAATTTTTTTTCAGTGCATTCATACAGATTTCAAATATAAAACCTAGTCTTATGTTTAATACGCACCACGAATAGCCAGTGATTTCTTTTGACATTGACAAAGGAAATTGCTCCATCATAGGATTCAAAGTTCACCTGCAAAACATACATTAAGTATTGCACTACTGTACACTGGAGCACTGGAGTTACAGAGTGTAATAACCCATAAAAATGAGATTGAGAAAGTGTTGTAAATGCCTTGTATACACCTACAGATCATTTGTTACAAGTAGGAAAGATCTACAAATGACGTGTAACATTTAAAAATGATGAATTGTTGACACTTTAGATTAGGGGATGCAATTTTTTTTTAAATGATTTATTTATCATTTGATCTGTGGGGGGTAAAAATTTGAATGATTGACATTTCCATTATTAATAAGTTATTAATAATATATTAACTAGTAACTTATTAACTATTTACTAAGTATCTGTTTGTTTATTTCATAATATGCACTTTTTTAAGATAACGTTCAACAGATCTGTAAATCCTTAGCATATTACTTAATAAACATTTGTGAACGTACAGTCATGTTTTGTAAATTATTAGTTCATCATTATCTAATCACTTGATAAATTTATAACTCTACAAAAACAAAAACAAAATTCTAACATATCACTTATTAATCAGTTATGAATGCATAGTCATGTTTTGTAAATGATTAGTTCATAGGTCTGTAGATGATGCAGTGAACATGAGTCTACATTTCATACTGCAGCATCTGGACAAATCAGGGACTTACGCGAGGATCCTGTTTGTGGACTTCAGTTCAGCCTTCAACACTATCATCCCAAACCTCCTCCTGCCCAAACTATCTCAGCTCTCCGTGCCCACCGTTCTCTGTCAGTGGATCAACAGCTTCCTGACAGACAGGCAGCAGCTAGTGAGGCTGGGAAAATTCTCATCCAGCACCCGTACTATCAGCACTGGCGCCCCTCAGGGTTGTGTTCTCTCCCCACTGCTCTTCTCCCTGTATACTAATGACTGTACCTCCAAAGACCCCTCTGTCAAGCTCCTGAAGTTTGCAGACGACACCACACTTATCGGCCTCATTCAGGACGGTGACGAGTCTGCTTACAGACAGGAGGTAAAAGAGCTGGCTGTCTGGTGCAGTCATAACAACCTGGAGCTCAACACGCTCAAAACTGTGGAGATGATCATAGACTTCAGGAAAACCCCCCCTGCTCTCCCCCCACTCACCATCATGAACAGCACTGTAAACACAGTGGAGTCATTCAGGTTCCTTGGAAATACCATCTCTCAGGACCTGAAGTGGGACATTCACATAGACTCCATTGTGAAAAAGGCCCAGCAGAGGCTGTACTTTCTCCGCCAGCTGAGGAAACTCAACCTGCCACAGGAACTGCTGAAACAGTTTTACTCTGCCATCATTGAATCCGTCCTCTGCACTTCAATTACCATCTGGTTCAGCTCAGCTACAAATTCTGATCTCAGAAGACTACGTCGGATAGTCCGGACTGCTGAGCGAATCATTGGTACAACCCTCCCTACCCTTCAAGATCTCTTCTTATCCAGAGTACGAAAAAGGGCTGCCAAAATTACTCTGGACCCCTCACATCCAGCACACTCACTTTTTGAACTGTTACCATCCGGTCGGCGCTACAGAGCACTGAGCACTAGAACGACCAGACACCGAAACAGTTTCTTTCCTCAGGCAATCCATCTCATGAACACTTGATCGTGGAACATACAACACTATACATTCTTTATTCATTTTTCCGTTATTTATTTAAAGCACATACTTACTTCTATTCAAATGTCTTTGCTATTTTTGCACATTGTCTGTCTTGTATACCTCTATATTGTTCTATTTATAATATGTATCGTCTTGTCACTGTCATTCTGTAGCACTGTGGAGCTCTGTCACAAAAACAAATTCCTAGTATGTGCAAACATACCTGGCAATAAAGCTCATTCTGATTCTGATTCTGATTCTGATAATTAACTAATAACTTGTAAATGAATTAACAAAACATACACCCATTTTTAGCATATCACTTCTTAATCATTAACTAATCACTTATAAATGAATTACAACTAAACGTTATTATGAAGTGTTACCAGAGATTACATGGGTGTTGTGGTATTAACTGTGAACTTTTCAAAAGTTTTCTATTGTCACAGACCTACCTCGCAATTTAAAAATTCATGGGGACTTAGTGTCATGAAGTGTGCATGTCCCAGAGTGTAGGTTGATTTGAACACTGCCACAAACAATCTCTGTTTCTGGACATGCCCACAAAAACGCCACCTATATAATCATTATAATGACGTTATTTATCAAATAATTAGCATGTCTCAAAAATTTACATTAATACATGTGATGTTGTCACATTACTTACCTGTTCAGATACAGTCAGGTCACAAAATTTTCTGTCTTTCGGCAGGTTACTGTCTGTTGCGTCATCCGTCTTCAATGGCGTTGCTTTGTTTTTGTTTTTTTGAAGTTTGGGCTCCTTTGGCAGGTTACTGTCTGTTGTTTCATCCTTCTTGGATGTCGTAGCTTTGGTTTTAGGTTTGGGCTTTTTTTTGGAATTGAATAGTACTTCGACCGTTCAGCTTTTTGTGGTGCTGGCTCTTCCCGTTTAGCCCAACTTTCCTCAGCAAACACCACATTCTGCTTTGGCCTCACTGGCCTCACTAGGAGGTTCTCTGGTACACCGTGGTAAATTATATGCTCTCTGTATCTTCCTTTGAGGGATTCATACATTTTCTGTATGAATTCTGCCGGTCTGAATTTTATTTATTTATTTATTTTTTGAATTTTTCACAATGCCAAACCATACTTCTACATGGCAGTTGGTATCCCTTGTGTTGACAGAATCTGAAGTGTGGGTGGTGTTGTCCTTGTCCGATGCATGTTTCCTCAAATCTCTTTTCAATCAGGTCATCAAGAAACTGACGGCTTTTAAGGACTGTTGCAGTCTCATGTCTGGCCAGGAGCACAACACAAAGGTGTTTGAAGATTTCACTTGCTGCTTCCACATTTACTGTGTTTTGAAGCCTGGCAAATACAAATGTGGAGAACTCTTTTAGTCCTTCTTCCCCATGCTGCCGCTGACGGCCTTGATGATGTGGGCCGAACAGAGATGCAAAATAGTAATTCCTTTTATCTCTGCCCATGTCTTGGTCTTCATGTACATGGCATAGGTCCACTCCAGCTATGCGTCAATGCTCTTTCTATTGAAGGCAAGAACAACAGCTTGCATTAGAGCCCAGCTGTAGCTGAAACTGCATTAGCCAAAATGCAAGTGGTGGAATACTGTGTTCATTGCTTAGCATCTCACACACAGGAAGAGGTGGAGCATCTCTTCACATCTGTAATAGGGGTGTGTGCAGGACGAGACGAGACGATAGACGAGGTTAACAATTAACAATATATTTAATAGAATTCTCCAATGAGGAACAAGGCAGGAACAGGCAGGAACACTTTCACACACATACACTACGTTAAAGACCGACAGGGAACTGAACTCAAAGACAGACTCTTAAAGACATACTAATCATAAGACACAGGTGATACAGATGACGATCTAATCAAACACAGGTGACGGTGATACACAAACGAGGACTAAACCAACTGATAACAAAATGACAGGGGGAAGATAAATGGGCAAAACCAAAGACATAAACAGACAGAACTGTGACATTACGCCCCCCTCCGGAAAGGCGCGTCCTCGCGCCGTGGAAAAAAACGAAAAAACGAGAGGGGCGGAAAACCAGGAAACCAAAGTCAATGAGGGAGGGGGCTCCGGCGGAGGACGCAACCCCCGGAGGAGGACCAGAACAAAAGTCCAGGTAACATAGAAGACAGTCCATGGGGGCGACGACGGAGGGAGGAGCCAGGGAAGACACAGGAGGGACCTGAAGCAGGAGGAAATCCACAGGACCCAGACCACAGCCATGATGACGGCCCACGGTGGAGCCGACGGAGGGAGGAGCCATGGTGGAGGGAGGAACGCCGACTCCATGGGGCCGACCGACAGAGGCGGAGCAGATGGAGGAGGAGCCCGAGGCGGAGACGGAGAGCCGATGATCCGGGGTGACGCCGAGGATCCGGAGGGCCAAGGTGGAACAGGCTCTGGCGCCCGAGGCGGAGGCGGAGTCCCGGAGATCCGCGGCGGAGCCAGAGCGACAGAGGATGGAGGCTGTGCCCGCAGGAAGGAGGAGTCCCAAGGAGCCGGTGGGACGGCGCGACGAGGCACAGCCGGAGGAGCAGAGTCCTGAGGAGCCGATGGGGTGACGACTGACCAGGGCGGAGCCGGAAAGACGATGGAGCCCGGTGGAGCTGGTGGATCGATGGGCGACGGTGAAGAGGAGGGCGTCGAGAGCCGTGGTGGAACCGTGGGGTCGAAGGGCCGAGGCGGAGTCCAGGACTCGGAGACTGGAGGCGGAGCTGAGGGATCCTCCAGCCGAGACGCCGTTGGAAACTGGCAGCCCCGCGGCGAACCCACTGCACAGATGTTGGGCTGAGGGTGAGCTGAGGGGCTGTCAGGGGACAGCGGTGGCCAGACAGACATGGCAGTGGATGACAGAGGGTGGGTGGGTGGGAATTGCGGGCAGACAGGACAGACGGGTATTTCCATATTAAAGTCAATTAAGTTACCAGAGTTATCTTCGACGAGATCCGAGAAAAAGTCCATTAAATCCCCAGAATTTTGTCCAAGCTCACCCTCAGTGGTGGTGCAGTGGGCAGGGCTCTCTGTAGCCCTCTCTTGCTCCACGTCATGCTCCACCGTCGCGGATGTTGCAGTCGGCTCTCGCACCTGGTCCGATGTGTCCGGCTCTGGCTCTGTCGCTCTTGGCTCTGGCTCTCCATCGTCGGTGGGCTCGGGCTGCAACTCCGCTTGTCGGGGTGATGTTGGGCTGGGTTCTGGGTCAGGTGTGGGGCTGGTGTCATCCTCCGCGTTCGACGAAGATCTGCTGGACACCAGCACCCACACGATGAAATCAGCGAAGCTCTCTCGAGGACCTTCCCCGGACAACTGCCTCTTGATGGTGTTGTTCAGTCCCTTACGGAAGAAGGTACAGAGGCAGTAGTCCGGGTAGTGCGTGTAAGGCACGAGGTGGACGAAGTCTCTGGTGTAGTCCTCGAGAGAGCGATCCCCCTGCTCCAGGAGAATGATGCTCACAGCAGGGTCCATGATAAAAACCAAAAAATAAACACTGAGAAAAACGAAAAATAAAGCAGGGGAAACACGCTGGGGAACTGTTTTGGTCGGTCTTTCTGTAATAGGGGTGTGTGCAGGACGAGACGAGACGATAGACGAGGTTAACAATTAACAATATATTTAATAGAATTCTCCAATGAGGAACAAGGCAGGAACAGGCAGGAACACTTTCACACACATACACTACGTTAAAGACCGACAGGGAACTGAACTCAAAGACAGACTCTTAAAGACATACTAATCATAAGACACAGGTGATACAGATGACGATCTAATCAAACACAGGTGACGGTGATACACAAACGAGGACTAAACCAACTGATAACAAAATGACAGGGGGAAGATAAATGGGCAAAACCAAAGACATAAACAGACAGAACTGTGACAACATCTACAGCACTCTTTTGCTTTTTTTTTTCCTGGTTCTGTTGTCATTTACACTCATCACTCACACCTGTTCACGATACCGGACTATAAAGCTGCTCATGTCTCACTGCTCATTCTGTCTGCATTGTCTTCGTGTGTGTTTCCCTGTTCCTGATTCCAGACCGTGTTTCCTGTTTTGATTTTCAATTCTAATTGTGTTGTGCCGTGTTGGCCTTTTGTTTATGTTGTATTTTGTTCTGTTTTAATTAAACATCCCTTCCCTGCATTTTGGACCCTGACCTCATCCGTGAAACATGACAGAATGCAGACAGCATGAGCAGTGAGAAATGAGCAGCTTTATAGTCTGGTATCGTGAACAGGTGTGAGTGATGAGTGTAAATGACAACAGAACCAGGTGCAGATGATCAGGGAGGTGCAGTGCAGGGAAGGGAACAGCGACCTCAGGTGGCTGAGGGAACCCACAGCCCAGAGTCATGACATCTCCATAAGCACATTTTCATGTACTTGCAAATTCCTCTTAAATTCTGCAGCAATAACCTTTAGTAAATTTTTGTTCAAGCTTTGTGTCAGGTTACCAGATATCAACTCTTCAACAGGTGTGGATTCCAACTCTTCTTCACTTGGCTTTGCTGGTTGAGCTTAACGAGTTCTACATAAACACACAATTAAAGCGACCATTGTCAAATTAACACCAAAATGTCAAGGGTCAAGAGCCCAACAAAAGGAAACACTGGTCTCTTTGATGGAGATTTCAAACAAAACAATAAAGCATCTAAACCTCAGTTAATTCTCAATAAGAGCTTCTCTAGAAGTTTGACAGAAATAAACTGGTTGGTAATGTGAAGCTGATAAAGCTGTTTTAGGAGTTGTTTAATCAGATCTTAAATGATTTAATGTCTTTATTTCAGTTGATTTCTTCGGCTGTGCCTGAAGTCAGTTGTAGTTCTTGTGTTTCTCTTTCCTTCGGTGATTCTGCTTGATAACAGCAGCTGTTCATCATTAATGAGCAATCATCACATAATCTCATTAACTCTTTGCTGTGACTTATTAATTAAATCGTACCTGTTTCATTCATGTTTGACTGATGTATACAAATCATATTAAGTTTAAGCCTATAAAGCACTAAATTAGGTTTTGACCACAAAATGAATGTAGAGCAGCCTCACCAACATTGATTAAATGTTCTTAGTTGTATGTTAATCGCATATGTACCTTACAAGTATCCGTAGTCAGGATGTCAGTATGAACCCCAGAGATGTATGTGGGCACGTTGTCTTCAACTACATGTGACAGCTATAAGGTTGCTCAGTAAAGTGTTAACAACATTTCTAAGTCAGTTATGTGTACATCATTCATCAGTAGGATACTTAAAAACAGAATAGGCTATAACCTATAACTGCCAATAAACGAAGCGCGCAAGTTCAAAAATCTGAACTTTGGCCAAAATTCATGCCGCGTTAACCAATCAGGAGCTTGCTCTAGTAGTGACGGAGGCAGAAATCCGACACAACAATGGAGGACAAAATCACTGTTGCCGTGTGTGGTTACTCGGAGCTGTTCCATACAGCTTTGTACTTTTATAGAAACGAAGAAAAAAAAGGATCTTGTTTGGAAGAAAGTGAGTGAAGTGGTCGGACAATCTGGTAAGCTTAAAAAAACGCTCTTTACTCAATTTGACCTACATATACATACATATTGAGACTACAAGCAAGCTAAAGCTGGCAAACTGAGCTCATTCACATTTTACAACTACTTTCCCGTTGACTAGTTGCAGACGCACCTCCCATGGCGTGAATTCACGTCTGTTGTGAAGTAAATTTCACGTGCGAATGAAGCAAGTAAACTAAAATGTTCAAGCGTCTAACTACGGGCGAATAGCGCGATTTATTCACGCAAGTCGCATCCGGTGTGAACGCACCATGAGGCCTATTTTCAATATTGTTAGGTTAAAAATAGCCTATAAGGCAATGCCGATCAGATTTAAGCTTAGGCCTATATTGCTGTAGTAGCCTAGGGCTATTGATGGTTTCAGTTGTATCCTTTTTATCCTAAAGCAAGAACAAAAGGGATTTTGAAAATTAGATAAACAGGTCCAAAGCCGATCCGGTCCAGATGAGCCAGGATTTTTATGAGTCCGCGGAGGTATGGTTTTAACATTTTCACACGTGAGTTTAAAATATTCTATTTAACCCCAAAGAGTGAGTTTTTTTTTAGGCGACCGTTATTTTAGAATGTTGGCATTACTGTTTCCATGGCGACGCGTCATGTGACACACCGCAGCCACAATAGCACTGTAAGACACATGGATCGCTTTTATTTCGTTTTCCCTTTTTTATCATTAATATTTACAAGCATGCTCGCTATATTATGAAATATCTGATATTCCGATTTCGAAATATGTGCAAGTAAATTTATTTAAAAGTCCAAACACTTTTATTATGACTGTGTTAGTTATTCTATATCGGGTGATGGGCGCCGCCATGTTTGTTCGCGCTGAATCCGAGCTGTGGGATTTAACACACGCAAATGCATCCTCTCCTCCCGAAAGACATTGAAGTAAGTCTCTGGTGAGCTGGGAGAAGAGGAGAGTGAACTTTAGAGTTACCTACATAATCTGTATATGATATCAATAAAATATGTTGTCAGAATATATTTGTAGGATCATTATTGCCGCTTCCATAGACATCAGTGTGTATTTTACAAACTATCAATGTATGGTTTTCCTAGTACTTATGTGTATTTAAATATCTGAAACCTAAAATAAGCATTATATGGTTGAAAACACTTAATAGTTGTGATAATATGACAAGCACTCAGCACGTCCGATCTGGCTCAGAGCCAGCCAAAGCGCCAAAACAGATTTGAATTCAGCAGCTGATCACGTGATGCGGCGAACGTTCGAATCACACCGGTGTGATCGTACGCTCCAGGGACCAGCCAAGACAAATCACACCGGTGTGATCGTACGTTCTAAAGGGTTACTCGCGGATGCAGCGCGGAGCCATGGTGGATCCGCCTTCGTTGCGGATCCTTCACTGCGCGCAAGTGGACTCTGATACGGGGCGGTTTCGCAGGTACGTTTCGGATGCCCTGATACCTCCGCGGCAGATCCACATTCCGCTTTTGCTGTGTGGGTCCCTTCTAGCCACAACTCTGCCCCCTGCCCTAGTCATACCAGGACATGCAATTAGTCAGAAGAGGTATCCTATTTTCAGAAAGCAAATATGGTAATATTTCTGCAAAAGAATTGCTGAAATCTGAAGCTGTTAAATTATTGTAGTTGGGTTAGGTCAGGTGGCTTAGGTTTTATTGTTGTTGTGTTTTGTATTTACTTAAATATTAATGTATACTTTAAACTTTTAATAAATTTTTCATTTTAAAAAACTTTTTTGTCCAATAAAAAGATGTTCTTGTGTAATCCACCATTTTGTGGCTTTATTTTTTTTAAAGTATCGGTTCAGGCACCGTTTTGGCACCGGTACCTTTTTAAAAGTATCTATTTGGCACCGGTACGAAAAAAAACAAACGATACCCAACCCTAAGTGACATTGTGTTGTCCAAGGTGGAAAACGTTTCTTTTGCATCCCAGATGTCCAAGCGATTTTTGGACCGTTTCATAAAATAAATCAATTTGTGCTACGTATATAAGAAATATTTTACTTAAGCAAGGTATAAATTAATTAATTTGTAAATAAACTTATAAAAGTACAAGCATGATTTGTGTAGGCATAGATGATCAAAGTAAATTAAGAATATTATTAAGTTGACTAATATTATTAGTAATTAGAAGTGCTTTTGAAGCAGGGATTACTACAAAATGTACATGCACAAAATTACACATGTACATATTTACTTCATATATGCTATTTTATTTCTTGTTTTTATTTATTTTATTTCAATTTATGTGTGTGTAATTCTAACATGTTTGGTAGGTAAAATAACTGTAAAATAAAATAATTAAAAAAAAAAAATGAAATTAAAAATAATAATAATAAAATAAAAGTCTAATCCAAATTAGAGCATCTTCCATGTCTGGAATGGATGTATTCTTGAGTCTATAAGGTAACAATAATACAATAAGATAACCTAGTTTGAAATTGGTTTGGCTAAAAGAAAACTCTGGTTTCGTCTATACTACTAGGTACTTATAATATATTGACTGGGTTAAATATAATTG
Organism: Garra rufa; assembly: GCF_049309525.1. Lineage (NCBI taxonomy): Eukaryota > Metazoa > Chordata > Actinopteri > Cypriniformes > Cyprinidae > Garra > Garra rufa. The sequence goes on from NC_133362.1 coordinate 72,463,811, forward strand.
CATTACTAAAACTAGACTATACAGTTTTCGTCGACTAAAACTAGACTAAAACAGTCATGGGTAATTCTGACTAAAATAAAACTAAAATGCTCAGACTTTTAGTCGACTAAAACTTGACTAAACTAAAAAGAGTATGAACGTGACTAAAACTAATAAAAACTAAAATGACAGGTTCACACAAAGACTAGACTAAAACTAAAATTCAAATCAGCCGCCAAAAACAACACTATCACCAAGAGAGTTCTCAAGGATGTGGAGAAACTGGAGGCCTTTCACAGCCTAATCTTGCAGTTTGCACCCAAGAATGTGGTTTTCAAATTTATGGGAATGTTGTGCAGGTTTGCAATTAATTTAGTAACATCCTAAATCAATAATTATTATTCTCAAGTATTATATTAATGTGTAAATTGTTTATTAACTGCAGATTATACATGGCGGCGATGCACTACAATGAAAATACAGACAGAGAACAAGCCACAACATCATCTGGACGAGCGGTGTACAAAGTTGTTTTCTCCAAAGTTGAAAAAGCCGTCATACGTATGTTGTATGTTGTATAATATTTACTTTAATTTACAAATAAAGTACAAAACATAAATATTAATAAAAGTGTATATATATATATATATATATATATGACAGTAATGTACTATAAATAAAATAGGTAGGCTACTGATTGTTAAGTTTGTAGCATAATAAATAAAATTGCTGTATTCAATGTTGTTACAGACTATGTGAGTGACCTTATGAGGCTCCTGCTTAATGAGGTGTTTGCAGACCCAACACTCTATGCGGAGTAGCTACAGAAAATCCCCATTTCTGTCAGCAGAGTTCGACAAACCCTCAAAGGAAGAGGTCATTGCCTGCAGAGTGACTCGCTTTAGTCAAGGAATGGCCGAAACCCCACAAACTGTCCAGTGGGATTAAGATACACCTGGCGGATCCCGTGAAAAACACAGGACGGGATGACAACCCTAACACTTAGTCCTAAGTACCCCCCAGCACCAGCCGACAAAGCTGCAATAGGCCAGATACCGGTATCGCCTGTGACAAGAGGACTACCATTAGTGTTGTAAATAAAAGGAGTGAAATTTCAGATAAATTGAAGGCATTGAATGGAGAACTGCCTAGGACTTTACTGGAATTGGACCGGTGGAAGGCTACAGAACTCAGACAGTTTCTACTTTATACTGGACCAGTGGTTCTGAGAAGAGTGGTTTCACCTGCTGTATATATTTACTATCTTTCCTTGATGGTTGCAATATCAATGCTGTTGAATTCTGATGATGCATAGCGTGAGAAACACTTGGACTATATCAGAGAGCCACTCATGTACTATTTGAGGAAGTGTGAGGATATATATGGAAACACCTTCACTGTATACAATGTGCATTCACTACTTCACCTACCAGATGATGTGGAACACTTCATTTATGGCTTTCCAAGTGAGAACTACCTGCCCAAATTACCAAGCATCTGGCAGAACTATAGCAAATTTACCCTTGTTGGCCCTTGACCAAAGAGGTTTACTCTCATCTTCACAAGGCCACAAGATTGTTGTTTCATTCTTTAGAACAAGGACTATGTCTTTGTAAATGAAATACACCCCCAATGCTACACCGAGAGAACCTTGTGATTCTAACTCGCTCAACATCATCCGCGTTGGAGATATCAGCAGAACTAGACGTAGACTGATCAGCAAACAGCAGTTGATTCATAAAGTTGTCTGTCTGCCAAACAAACCCGAAGAAGCTGATACAGGGTACATTTTGTTCACCTTGCTGCCTGAAATAGAACGTAATTGAATTGTAAGTATGTTACTGAAACTAATGTTCCTAAGGCTGATGATACAAGGGGCAACTTTTAAGCAATGTTGCCGGACGAATTTAGGCAATGTTGCAGGCAATCAGTTGACACACAGTGCGCACAACCAATCCAGATAGAAATTTGTTACCCAATCTCAATGGAAAACTGGCCACGCAACATTGCTCCAAATTTGCTCAAAGTTGCCCCGTGTATTATCAGCCTAATAGCTTTTCCAAAAATTATCCTTGTGATGGTGTGGAGGTTTTATATGATGCCCTTATGTTGATTGCATGCAACACATTCAGAGTTAGTTGTTGCAGTCGCAAGAGACCCAAACTGAAACAAAACACTTGTCTGTAAGTACTGATTTGCTCTGATTCTTTTATAGGTCTTATTATGTGGATCAGGGCAGTTTGGACAGAGCCGAATGGAGAAGAGGTTTGGGTGAAGGACAACCTAGTTTACTGGCCACCAGGTAAATGTAAATGTAATGTAAACAAAGTAGCTAAAGAGATGCAAAAACCAGCAAGCAGCTGGAAAAAGTTTCTACTGCTAAATCAGTTTTTCTTTTACTACCCTAATTAGGGGTGTTTGATATGATGATTTTTGATTGTGGATGATTAAAATGTCTCTACAATCTGCTTTTGAATAAACATTGTAACTCAAAACTCAAAACCTGTAGTTTTTCAGGACGACACGCCGTTGACAACATTTGCGCAAAATTCAGGCTGTGCGCAAAGCAGGTTGGGCACATTATCCGTGTTTTGCACACACTGAGTGATCAGTCTGTCCATTGATTTCACTGGTATCACTACTTCTGAGACATATCAGTGCCAAGGTAGCAAGCTAGCTGCTGAGCTGTCAGCACAATGCCAACGTTGTTTCAGACGTATTGAAACCTTTTTACGGTTTGGCTTTCACACTTTGGCTTTTACACTTTATTTACTTCATTATATACAAGCAATTATTTGCACATTGTTTATAAATAAGGCAATGTTTAGTGTCTAATGAAAGAAAAACTATTTATTTTGTTATTTTGAACAAAACAGTGAACAAAAACTAAAAAAAATTTTTTTAAACATTTGTTTTCCAGTAATAATTTTGTGTTCCTTGTTTATTTAAAATGTATTTAAAATGCATATTTATTTTAAATGTATTTGTTCATAGTCAGAGAAGAAGTGCTAAAAGAGTAATACTTTATTTCATTATTGTTTCTGAACAAAACCCCCAGACTGAAGAAAAGTTTAAAAAATTCATTGTTCTCTAGTAATAATTCTGGGTTTGCACATCTAGATCATTACAAAATTAAAGATGTTTTTTTATTTGGCTTAAAAGTGTTTAAAATCCGTCCTGGGTTTTACTATATACATTTAATTATAGCTGCTTTGAGAGCAAAAATTACAACATATTTCATTGTTCATGGATTGTTTTTCTGATTTAGCATATTAATGAGGCATTTAACTCATAATTCATGACATATTCAAGTTTATTTGTATAGCGCTTTTAACAATACAAATCGTTGCAAAGCAGCTGTACAAAAGTTTAGGCTACTACAATATATTTGGTAGCTTATTAGTGGTGAATACTGTATGTTAAGTCGATGTACATATGATATAATTGTTAAAATCAGTAGCTGTGTAATCAAACAGATGATGAATACTAATAGTAATGATTATGTGCTGTAATCAAACTTGTAGGAAAATTATGTAGTGCTGTATGTTGTTTCGAGGCTGGCATCATCTGCGGTCCTCTGAGGGGTTGGCATCATCTCTTCTTCTGAATCCAGACTGAATCTTGTGTAAACCCTAGTTACCACGGGATGGAAATCCCATGGCAGAGACAGACAAATAATTAGCGTAGCTGCTGTTCCAACTTCCAACCAAACAAAAATTATGTGTTTAGCCAAAGCTGAAGAATATTAATGTGCATTTGATCAGATGTAACTGAAGTACAATGTTATGAGATACATTATGTGAATGCTTGGCTAAAGAGATGAGTCTTTAATCTAGATTTAAACATAGAGAGTGTGTCTGATCCCCGAACGTTATCAGGAAGGCTATTCCAGAGGTTGGGAGCCAAATGAGAAAAGGCTCTCCCTCTTTTAGTGGACTTTGCTATCCTAGGTACTACTAAAAGTCCAGAGTTTTGCGACCTTAGGGAGCGTGAGGGATTGTAGCGTAGTAGGAGACTAGTTAGGTATGCAGGAGCTAAACAATTAAGGGCCTTATAGGTAAGAAGTAATATTTTGTAAGTGATACGGAACCTAATAGGTAGCCAGTGCAGAGACTGTAAAATTGGGGTAATATGATCATATTTTCTCGATCTGGTAAGAACTCTAGCAGCTGCATTTTGGACTACCTGTAGCTTATTTATTGAAGAAGCAGGACAACCACCTAGTAGTGCATTACAATAGTCCAGTCTAGACGTCATGAATGCATGAACTAACTTTTCTGCATCAGAAACAGGTAACATGTTCCGTAGCTTAGCAATGTTTCTAAGATGGAAGAATGCTGTTTTTGTAACATAGGAAATATGATTTTCAAAAGACAGGTTGCTGTCTAATATAACACCCAGATTTTTGACTGTAGAGGAAATAACAGTACATCCATCTAGTTGCAAGTTGCAGTTTAAGAGATTCTGTGTACTGTTTTTTGGTCCAATAAGTAATATCTCAGTCTTATCTGAATTTAACAGTAGAAAATTATTGGTCATCCAGTCTTTCACATTTTTAACACACTCTGTTAACTTTGCTAAGTTAGAAGTTTCATCTGGTCTTGTTGAGATATATAGTTGAGTGTCATCAGCATAACAATGGAAACTAATCCCATATTTCCTAATAATATTACCGAGGGGTAACATGTAAATTGAAAATAGTATTTTGCAAGAAGGAGCACAATTGAGCAGACACAACTTTTTCTAGAATTTTAGACATAAATGGAAGATTAGAAATGGGTCTGTAATTTGCCAGTTCACTAGGGTCTAGCTGTGGTTTCTTAATAAGAGGTTTAATAACCGCTAGTTTGAATGGTTTTGGGACATGACCTAAAGATAACGATGAGTTAACAATATTAAGAAGCGGTACTTCTGCTACAGGTAACAACTCTTTTAGTAATTTAGTGGGTACAGGATCTAATAGGCATGTTGTTGGTTTAGATGTGGTGATAAGTTTATTTAATTCTTTCTGTTCTATAGTTTTAAAGAACTGCAGTTTTTCTTTGGGTGTAATGACTAATGTTGAAGTATCAGTTGCTGTAGTATCTATATTAGTTATTGTATTTCTAATGTTGTCTATTTTATCAGTAAAGAAATTCATAAAGACGTTACTATTAAACTGTGCAGGAATATTCAGGTCAGGAGGTGTTTGGTTATTTGTTAATCTAGCCACTGTGCTAAATAAGAACCTTGGATTGTTTTGGTTTTTTTCTATGAGTTGGTGGATATACTCGGCTTTAGCAGCTTTTAAAGCCTGTCTATAGCTGGACATACTGTTTTTCCATGCAATTTTAAAAACTTCTAAGTTAGTTTTTCTCCATTTACGCTCAAGATTACGAGTTTCTTTTTTGAGAGAATGGGTATTACTGTTGTACCATGGCGCAGTACGTTTTTCTCTAACCTTTTTTAGCTTGATTGGGGCAACAGCTTCTAATGTGTTAGAGAAGATAGTGCCTATGTTACTAGTCATTTTTTGTCTAGTTCATGTTTATTTATGGGTGCACAGAGCAGTTGAGATAAATCAGGCAGGTTATTTGCGAATCTATCTTTGGTAGCAGGAACAATAGTTCTGCCCAGACGATAGCGCGGAGCTATATAGTTAACATCAGTGATACGCAGCATGCACGATACGAGGAAATGATCGGTAACATCATCGCTTTGAGGTATGATATCTATATCAGTAAGATCAAGTCCGTGCGATATAATTAGATCTAGTGTATGATTAAAATGATGAGTGGGCCCAGTGATGTTTTGTTTGACTCCAAAAGAGTTTAACAGGTCATTAAACGCAAGTCCTAACGCATCATTTGTATTATCAACATGAATGTTAAAATCCCCAGCAATTAATGCTTTATCAAAATTAACCAATAGGTCAGAAAGGAAATCTGCAAATTCTTTTAGGAATTCTGTATACGGCCCTGGAGGTCTATACACAGTAGCCAGAGCAAGAGATAGGAGAGATTTATTTTGCATATCTGACAGAGTAACATTAAGTAGGAGTACTTCAAATGAATTAAACCTGTACCCTGTTTTCTGGGTAACATTGAAAATATCACTATAAATTGTTGCAACACCACCGCCACGACCAATCTGACGGGGTTCATGCTTATAACAGTAGTTTGGTGGAGTAGACTCATTAAGACCAATATAATCGTTTGGTTTTAGCCAAGTTTCAGTCAAGCAGAGTACATCAAAACTGTTGTCTGTGATTATTTCATTTACAATAAGTGCTTTGGGTGCGAGTGATCTAATGTTTAGGAGCCCAAGCTTTAAAAATTGATTTTGTTCATTTATTGTGCATTTTTTTGGTCTAATCACGATTAGATTTGTTCTAGATCCTGCATTAAATTTTTGTTTTGACCTCACTATTCGAGGAACAGACACAGTCTTTATAGGTTGGACAGCACCAATACTATCGTTTAAATGTGCATAACAAAAGCCATCAACGCAACTATTTGAAGAATTGCTTACTAGTCAAATGGAGCGCAGCGTCCTGGAGATGTTGTCCGACAGGAGTTCTGCTCCGACTCTGCTGGGGTGCAGGCCATCAGCGCGGTAGAGCCTAGGACGCTCCCAGAAAAGATTCCAATTATTGACAAAGAGCAGTTTCTGTTCTTTACACCATGACAACAACCATTCATTTAGAGCAAAAAGTCTACTGAACCTTTCGTGTCCACGTCGATACGTGGGAAGCGGTCCTGACACGATGATTCTCGTCGCGGGCGCTGTGCTGCGAACCGTCTCGATCAGGCTCCTGAAATCCCTCTTCAGGACCTCCGTCTGCCGCAGCCTGACGTCGTTCACCCCTGCGTGCAGGACGATCGCGCCGACGCTCACATCGTCCTTCAGGATGGCAGGTATCTGTGAAGAGACATCAACAACGCGAGCACCAGAGAAACAGCGAGTGTGCACTTTACCGTTAGCTAAGTTAGCACAAACGTACTGGACGATGGAGTCTCCGACGATCACAGCGTCGCGTTCCGTCTCGCGGAGGGGAGCGAAGCGGTTCCGGGTGGAGATCTCGAAGACCGGGGGCGGCGGAGGGGGAGAGGTCCTGGCTCGGGGTCTGGCTCGCGCTTTCCTCTGCTGCTGCACCCAGGGTCCGTGGTGTCCCGGCGCCGGAATGAACGACATCTGGGAGGATCACGTCCTGGGTGCGGCGGATCTGTGCAGAGAATCACACGGAGTAGAGGTTATGGGAGTGTTAGGATCGAGCTGTACACTTACCCGGACAGATTCCAGAGCATCCTTTCGGATTCGCAGCTGAATCTGTCTTGCCTGGAGCTCCTGGATCTGCTTCTCCACTGCCTCCAGCTCCATCAGAACCGAGTGCAGCTCGAACGTGTCTTCACCTGCACTCAAAGGTAGACACAAATTCGCCATTAAAGCAAGTAACAGTGAGTAAGCAGTTTAAGTGTTTGTGAATAGAGAATAAACGATGTATGCAAGATTAGCCGCGACCACGCTGGCAAAGCTAAACGGGTTATAAGCTAGCTTAGTAGCAGACTCGGGAAAGCAAAAATAAAAACTAATGATAACAAGGCGTTCCGATTGTTTTTGTTGTACCACACGACGGGTATATTCACATGTTATGAAAAACAAGAACGATGGTGTATAGAATTGTTTTTAGGTTTAAAAATAGAAAATAGTAATTTGACTCGACGGAGCTTCAACTCAAGGTGCACGCTAGGACAAACAGGAAGTGACGTGTCGACAGCGTATCGATATTCTAGGTATTATCAAATTGCCAGAATTTTGAGAACACAGCGGACGTGAGGGACTATAATGCGATAGAAGCTCACTCAAGTACTGAGGAGCTAAACCATTGAGGGCTTTATAATTAATTAGCAAGATTTTAAAATCTATACGATATTTTATAGGGAGCCAATGCAGTGCTGACAGAACCGGGCTAATATGTTCATACTTTCTAGTTCTAGTAAGAACTCTAGCTGCTGCATTTTGGACCAGCTGGAGTTTATTAAGCGTGCAGAACAACCACCCAATAAAGCATTACAATAATCTACCCTTGAGCTCATTAACGCATGAATTAATGTTTCAGCATTTGACATTGATAGCATAGGTCGTAATTTCAATATATATTTTTAAGATGGAAAAATGCGGTTTTGCAAATGCTAGAAATGTGGCTTTCAAAGGAGAGATTGCTATCGAATAGGACGCCTAGGTTCCTAACTGAAGACGACGAATTTACAGAGCAGCCATCTAGTATTAGACTGTGTTTTAGGTTATTACTTGTGGAGGTTTTAGGTCCAATAATTAACACCTCTGTTTTTTCAGGATTTAACAGTAAGAAGTTATTCACCATCCAGTTTTTAATATCAGCTATGCTGTCACACCCCCGGACTTTCTTGTTTGGTTTTTCCCATTTTCCCCGCTGTTCTGAGTGTTTTGGTTTCTCCATTGTCATTGTCTGCACCTGTCTGTGTAATTAGTCTGTGTGTTTATAAGGTGTGTGTTTCCCCTGTATTCCTGTCGGTCTTTAATGTTATATGGATGTCTTACCCTGCTGTTCCTGTGTCTGCTTGTATTCCGTTGGATTTATTAAATATTCGTCTTTTACTACGTCGTTGTTCGTCTGTTCCTGCCTGAGATTGTGACATATGCATTCTGTTAGTTTTTCGAATTGATATGTTTTGCCAGGCTGCGAAGAAATATAGAGCTGAGTATCATCAGCGTAACAATGAAAGCTAACACCATGTTTCCAGATGATATCTCCCAAGGGTAACATGTAAAGCGTAAAAAGTAATGGCCCTAGTACTGAGCCTTGAGGTACTCCATACTGCACTTGCGATTTAAATGATACCTCTTCATTTATTGCCACAAACTGATGACGGTCTGATAAGTACGATTCGAACCAAGCCAGTGCACTACCATTAATGCCTGCATAATTTTCAAGTTTGTTTAAAAGAATGTTAACTGGTGTGTGTGTGGGATAGGGGTGGAGGGGGGTACAAGTAAAAATTAACCCTGCAGCAACATAGTGGAACACAGTGAAAATAGTGCAAAATGATTTTTGATATGGATAATATAGTGCTAAAATATAAAATACAATGACAATGCACCAATGCAGTAACAGGCAATAAACAGAGAGTATATGTTTACCCAGTTTAACAATTAACTGCAGTAACACAGTGGAACACAATACACACTAAATAGTACAACATCACCTTTTTGATTAATCAAATAGTGTGAACAAACAAACAAAGAAATCAAAGGCCAAGTGCTTCATGTACTCTTAAACAGAGTGAATCAAATTCAGTGGTGGGAGGAAAAAAAAGATGAAACTAATGCATATTCTTAAACAGAAAGAGATGCATATGTAGGCCTACCCTTAAGAAGATGGTGTGTAACTAATGAGATGGGTGTGGCTGTCTCTCACTACATAGTTTGTCCAGTCTTGGCGTGATGGATGATAAGCAGACTCTAAGATCATTCTCCACATGGAGACAAGCTCTGTACTTCATCTTCATTGCAGTCAAAGTTGAGAAAGATGACTTGCATAAGTAAGTGGTAGGGAATGGGAGCAAAATCTGCATGGCCTGTGCTGTTAGCTCAGGATACTCACGTGAGAGGGAGGGCCAAAAGTCTGCATGGCTCACCTGCTGGAATCGGGCCTTCAAAGACCGGTCACAAGATAAGTCCACCAACTCCTCCTCTGCTTTACTAGAGAGGCTACATGTTGCTGATAGAGCAAACAGATCTCGCACCCAGTCCCAAGCATCTGTGTTTACATACTTGAAGTAGGAAGTGAAGTGCTTTCTTTGTGCAGTGAGGTGAGAGGTGGCATGTTTGCGTTGAGGTAATCAGTGAGTTGAAGGAACATGTCGGTCACTCTATCTCCAAGTCTTCTTCTCCATAGCTCAGCTTTCTTCATGAATGCTGTGATTTTGTCGCTAACGTCAAGGATGGATGCATAGCGTCCTTGAATGGAGAGGTTGAGGCTATTGAGAATGTTGAATACATCCACCAGAAAGGCCAACTAGGCAACATACTCAGGGTCGGAACTCTGACATCTCGCTGCGTAGCTCGAAAACCCGCTGAAGCACCTTACCACGGGAGAGCCACCTCACTTCAGAATGGTAAAGAAGTGTGTCATGGCCTGCATCCATCAACCGACAAATTTGCTTAAACAAACACGACTGCAATGCCCTCGACTTAACAAAATTAACTGCAGTCACAGCTGTGCTCAACACAAAGTGCAGGTCTGGTTCCATACCTTTGGAGGCGAGCACTTTTCGGTGCAGCATACAGTGGACAGATTTCACTCTGGGGTTTACTGCCTTTATCCGAGCGACAAGACCACTCTTTCTGCCCGTCATTGCTGCTGCCCCATCAGTACTTCTTTGCAGAACAAGAAGTCTTCTAGAATTGTTCCATCCCACGGATAGCGGATAAGAGCGATTAGCTGTGCTGTGCTGGCCACATCAGTAGATCATCCAGCTGAAGGGAAAATTCACAGCAACGAAGTCTCCCCACAAGTTGTGATAGGATGTCATCAGCCAGGTCACCAATCCTCCGCCTCACGGCGTCATACGAGAGGGGTATGCTTTCTAATTTATTTGCTGCCTCTGTCCCAAGCATTATCTCGCACATATCGACTGCTGCTGGGAGGATCAGTTCTTGTGCGATTGTATGAGGCTTCTTGCACTGTACAATTCGCTGGGCTACTAAAATAAGAAGCCTTCTGTGCTTTCTCAGATGTTGTGGCCAAATTAGTCATTTTTGTTCGCTGGTGGTGATACCCTTCGCTTTATCGGACGAAAAATTCCTTCAGTTTATCCATATACTCCGGGTGCTTGGTTATGAGGTGGCGCTTTAGCTTAACCGGTTTCATCGATTAATTTGCTAAGACCTGAAGATACACAACGCACATCGGCTTCCCACCGCTGTTCTTAATAAATCCATACACAATATAATTTTCATCGTACTTCCTCACTTTGCTGTTTGTTTGGGATTATCAATACTTGACATTTTTAAATATTTATCCATTGTGGATTCTTCTCAGTATAGTATAGTATAGTAACGTTAGGTTAGCGTTTTCAGAGTGCTTTGACAGATTGACGTAATGTCAACAACAAAGTTGAGGTGTGTCAGAACATTGCTATTTTGCCTTCTTAGCTGGTTTAGGTTTATTGATTTGATTGATGAAAAAACAGAGAAACTCACATGTACACACAATTGTTAGCTGAATTTTCTTTTCTGATATTACACATTAAATGTAAGCTGAGCATTTGCTTTAATGTTCTTGAGTATGCAATGTCTGAGCGTTGCCATTGTGCTATTGCCTTGTGTTACATGTTAAATGAAGCAACATGGTTAAAAATATGAAAATGACTTGATTTTACTTTCAATTCCTTTTACATTCTCTTACATTCAGGTATTAACATCAAAAATGTTCATATCTCCATGTAGGACGTTTCTGTACATAAATGTAATCACTGTGGCAGTAGTAATGCAATATTTAGAAAATGTACTCTTGATACTCAAGTACTTTTAAAAACAAGTACTTCAGTACTTTGACTTAAGTAGACATCTGACTGTAGTACTTTTACTTGTACTTGAGTAAAATTTAGCAAGGGGTATCTGTACTTTTAAGTAGTGAAGCTGTGTACTCTGTCCGCCTCTGTTAGCTCAAGACGTGAAGTTAAAGTCTGAGGGAAATGTTTTGGCAGATTGATACGGTGACGCATTGCTGCCACACACTTATTTTTTTCCCCACTCAGCTATGTGGTTATAACCAGATCTTTTATCGTAAAAACTACATATTTTCTCATTAAAACAACATCTTTTCTAGTAAAAACTAGATCTTTTCTCGTTAAAACGACATCTTTTCTCATAAAAGGACAATTTTCTTGTTAAAACGACTTCTTTTCTTCGTTATAATGACATATTGTGTCATAAAAATTATCTGATGTTCCTGTTATAAACATTATGTGAGCGAGCTAAGCGTTTAGCTAAGCATTGACAGCATTATGTGAGCGAGCTTCGCCACAGTCCTGACCTAAAGGAGGATGCACACATATAGAAATACACTGTTTTAATAATTTTAATGTAATTGTTTCAATGGTAGCGGCATGTTTATTAGGATTAATCTCCAATCTGCCCTCAGACCCAGAGGATTTAAGATGATCAGATCAAAACTGTTATTTCTTACTCTGAGCATGGAATATTGGATGAAAGTTTGATTTTACAGAAAATTAGGCCTAAATAGTATCAGAAATAAATTAAAGAAAAATGACGTTTGATCGTGTTATGATGATGATGATGATAATTTCGTTCTGTTATTATAAATTATAAATTTTTTTTTTCATGAAAGAGTGCTTATGTTATGCTTTAATATTTGTGCAACTTTTCAACTCAGCCTGTCTACTGTCTATCCCATCACGCAGAATAAATGTTCGTCTGATGTACCGCTCTGCAAATTAGTCACAGTAACGTTTCTTTGCAAGTCTCATATATAAATCGCAACACTGCACTTCTCCGGTCGGATTCCTTCCATTGTGATTACAGAGCAAAGAAATATAAATGTCTGCATTATTTTATGTACTTTCACAATAACAACAAAACGCTACAAATTGCCTTTGTAAAAATAAAGGGTGCGGTCTTGCAATTTATGTCTCTATGCAGTTTGAAAGGTCTACTTCAATAATGAATCAAAAACAAAATTGTGTTTATTTAATAAGTATAAATCCAACAAGAGGTAGTGTAGAGTCTTTCCCGTGTGAGTTCATTATCTGTAACCTATTGTGCTTACACTCAGAGCCAGTGCAGCATATTTCCACAGTAGCCTATAATCCACGGATTCATGGATTGATTCAGCTAAATATAAAATTTAATAATAAATAATAAATAATCATACTAAGTATCAATGCCGCCCAGGCATGTTAAATTAATATTCAAGCAATAAGCTCATGTGTTTTACCCACGAACAAAAATACGAAAAATCAAGCTTTTCGTTTTTTCCGTTTCTCAAACAAAATGAAATAATAATAATAATAGGGGTCCGTGTACTTTTTTTCGTTCATTCATTATTATATTTTGGAATGACTGATTAAATTTAAAGCTTTTTTAAAGCTTAAAATTTAAATTTTGCAGCTTGGTTTTTTGTTTAAAAGAAAAAAAGCAGAAATTGTTGTATTTTGTTTTCCAAATGTATTGTTGTCATCAAATAATAGTATTAGAAAATTGGACGCATTTCCGATCGTTTTTAATTTGTAATATTTATTTGTACATTTATTGTATTTAATTTGACTGATCCTATCTTTACCCGGAAGTAAATTACACCGTCGTGCGGGTATCAATTATTATTATTGTCTAGTATCACTTAAAATACTACTAAGATCCATATTACTATCACACGAGCCAATGGCAATTAAATGCACGGATGCATAGTCATATAATGAATGAAAAACAACTGTTCACGAACAGAAGATTGTATTTGACTCATGCTGCATACGCAATGACAATTATGCCTACTGTAAATATAGATTTACAACTACGATTAGAGTTGTTTGCATAAAATGCACCGTGAACATTCACACGTTTGCCTAGCTGTGATAGGCTACAATTTATCTCCATTAGTACTATTTTCTCAATTCTGCGCATATATTTTCACTTACCTTACATCAATTGCTCAATTAATATTATTATCACATGTTTTACATTTGTAACTGTAGGTACCACAAACAAATTAATATAGCTAATTTTGTGTATTTTTACATGTAGTTAAATACTGTGTGTGCTGCTTATAATCACCAGAGAGATAATGATTCATGAAAAATATGGTCTTTATTCATCTCACTTGCACAAAATAAATGAAGTAATAGAAAGTACAGAAATGCACAAAATACACTGAAATACACTGAGAATTATATGCATTTAAAAATTCCGGATCTTCTGATAAATAAGTAATGAACAAATCCAGATCTTTACTGATGCTTAGATTATGCTCTTTTATGTACAAACTCATGTTGCCAGTTAACCTAATTGGCTGTGACATTGTACTCCATATGTTGTCTTTAGCATTAGTCCCGTCTTTCAGCCTTGAAGTAAATGGGTATCTACTAATCTACTTTGAATATATTCCAGATCTGTGTTCATGGCCGAATTTGTACATGGAAAACTTCAGCCCAGCGGAATGATCGTCATCAGGTTCATGGAGGGTGATGCCATTGTGCAGAGCGTTCTGACAAAAGTCCAAGATGCCCTAGGAGCCTATGACCCCTTGGTGCTGACAGACGGACAGGGAAATTAGATTCGGAGGAAACCAGAGGTTAAAAAAAAATGTCTTCATCTTTGTAGTGTGGATCAGGGGTTCTTAAACCTTTGCAAGCTAGGCGCCCCTTTCGAAGGTTTGAATATTGTGTTGCTTACATTGGTCCCTCCAAAAAGTACTGGGTCATTTCAATCATAGATATTTGGATGTTTTTCTTGCCTGACTGCCTATGCATTCATGGATCTATTTATCTGAAATATTATTGTTTCCTCTCTATAGGCTCAATCTATTGAAAGCAGAAATGCGAGAAAAATCCTTGCAGTGCCAGAGCAGCAGTTTGCCGATATGAAGAGTTGGAAAAAAGGAGATCGACGTAAGCACCCTTAAACAAATGAACTGTCAAAATAATTGGTCTATAAAACAAATAACTCAAAGCTATTACTGCTGTTCTTGTTTTTAGCAGAAAAGGTGACGAATCAATGGACCATCAGGAGATTTCTGATAAAATAGAAGAGGTTGTGATGGCTGCCCAGTCGCTCCAAGATGTGACTCAAGTTATAAAAAACCTGTCTGAGCTGGCCATCGAGTAAAGAAACATTTACGTCTTGATGGAGACACAAGTTGAGCATGTTCGTGCTGCATTCACCTGTTCTGTTTGCAAGGGTATGTTGATTGTTACACTTTCAAACAAGCTACTTCTCCTAAAAGTTGGTGTGTTCCTTGAAGCAAACAGATTCGTTTTTTTTGTTTTCTTTTGTTTTTATTCAATACAAAATGCCACTTTTAATAACCACTGCAGTATCAACATTATTCAAACCCTTTATGACATTATGTCTTTTGTACTAAGAAGAACACTCTTTTTCTGCTATGGCCTACTGGAAATGTTAGCCACAAACCAGGGCTTAGTCTTGTTCCTGAGAAACAGTAATCCATTTCTCATGGAAAAAGATGCTATGCGTTTAACATATTACACTTCTTCATTAGTTTTTCATCCTCCAGACCAAGCCAGTTAGCTCAAAAAATCAAGTTTTGTTTCATAATTCCACAGAAGAAAATCCTCAAAGTTCTTTTATTCATATACCTTCATTTTTGTTCAGGATTCTTTTCTGATTGGGCCTATGTAACTGTAGCGTGTCAGGAGGAGGAAGAAAGAAGCATACATAAAGTCCACTGTCTAAATTCAAGCTTGGAAATGGTTAGGTGATGCTTTGCTTTATCTGGCACAGAAACTTGCAGCATATGAAGGGGAAGATTGATTAATTCATAAATTTGGAAATACTAAGAGAAAATATTTAACCATTTATAACAATCTTGAGGAGATAATTAAGGTGGATTAAACACTTTGTTTTGTTATTGTTAGTGATGCTGTTCATTATCCTGTAAAATATTCTGTTCACTTGATCGGCCTCACCAATGTTCGGAGGTCAGACCTTTTTGAATAATTGACCATTGTGCTGTATAATTGACCACTGTCAAGAAAAAAATACCTTTTTGAATCATGTAAACTGTGTTACAAAGAATGTTTTTATTTATCAGAAGCAAAACAGTAACAAACAAATACTTTTAAACAATTTTTTACATGGGGTGAAGTTTATGTTTACATTTTGGCAAGTAGCTTTTGGTAAACTTTGTTTCTTAGCAGAGGTCAAGAAAAAATGTTAATGAAAAAAACACGTTATGTGAAGTTTCTGTCTTTTGACAAGTAGCTATACAATAAGGGGATAATGTATAGAACGGCAGTCATTATTGAGAAAATAAGTCCCTTCAGTGCTAAGCAAGACACCTCCACGTCGTGTCAGGGTCTGGTTCGCCCCCCTAAGGACTTGTTTTCCTAGTAATGACTGTCGTTCTATACATTATCCCCTTATTATACAGCTATGAATGCTGTACATGCATAGTTGTACTGTGAGATTTAGACAAGTTCACAAGGTGGATCAAATCATCTTGAAAAGGTTTAAAATCCCTGTTAACAACACAGTTGTACAGATATGACATATCAGGATATGTTTGCCCAAAAAGACGTTCAACTTCTCTTCACTTCGGAATGGGTCTGCTTGCTTCCAAGGTGGAGACTCTTGTTAAGGGGTGTCCCAATTCCTCTGCATAAAGGTCAGCTGCTTCAGGCGCGTGAGGTAGTAGCCCCTCTTGGATTTTTTTCAGACACCCATTTCTTGCTAGTTAATTAGGTATTCCTTTTCCTGTAATTAAATTGTTACAATAAAATACATTGCAACTGAGGAAAGTTTATGATTTTTCTTTTCTGTAACTGGTTTTACCATACCAGGAATTCTGTGTGCATTCCAAGAGTCAATTACTCTCCTCATGCCCAGTTCAGACAGTTGTCTAGTCAGGTTAGACACACAGTATCTGCTGATGTTGCAGTCCATGTCCAGGAGTTCTTGGTCGGTAAGGTGGATAAGGGCCTCTTTCAGTGGGTAATTGACCCTGCTATTAACCTCAGGCCACACCGCTCAACTTTATGATTCTATAGAACAAACAAATGTGAATGTGTTTATGAAGCATAGTAAGGGGTGAAAATATTTTAGAGACCTTTTGGAGTAAGTAAAATGTAGCTTTAATTTTACACTTTTTACACCAAGGCTTTTGTTGAATTGTAGCTTGAATATAGTTCTCGGTTGTAAGTTGATTGGATAAAAGCATCAATTAAATAACTAAATTTAACCAAGGCGCAGTCCACAACAACTACATGTGTGAATGTTTTTGAAATGTCAGCATACTCCTTTCTTTCTATTTATTTTTATTTTTTTTTTACCTTTGTTGACATGCTCTTGTAGTATGGTAGTTTGTCCTGACAATGTCTGTAGGACGCAAGAATTTCCTGAATGAAGAGTGTCAAGTAGAATTCCTTGCCGTGGTCAACGCACACCTGATCCCACATTCCATAGTTTACCACAGCAGACCTTGAATTGAAGAGCTCTTTTCCCCAAAAAATTAGTTAATGATGCCATTTTGCAGTGTACTGGACCTATTCACTGCTCCATAAATGTTTCATGCCAAATCGCTTTATTTCCTTGTTTAAAATGTACTGCAAGATGCAGTTTCTTTCCAAAATGCTATAAGCGCCAAACCTGTTTTTTATCTAAATGTGATATATCCTCTCGACCAATAAGAATTCGGCGAGCGTTCGACGCAATCTAACATGGCGGCGCTCTGAAGCGAGAGATGTTACATCTTCAAAATGAGAGCTTTAAACTCGATTAACAATTTTGATGGCCTGAATGAGGCAGTGATAACTGCACCTGTGGTTACAAAACACAGACTAGGGGAATGGGAACCTACTTATACATATCTATGGGTACAGCAACGATCAAGATGTAATTGTAGACACTGTCGGTCGTCAAGGATATGCAGAAAGAATGTGGACAGCCACGCCTTCGTTTTCAAAATTCTCCAAAAGTTTTGGTCCATTTACAATGAAACGCAACACCGGAGTTTTCAAACTAAACCACGCAAACTAAAAGCTGATGATAAATTTTGTTTTATGAAAGACCAAACAAGGTTTACAAGGACTGGACCATACTTCTCCTGGACATAACGCAAGTGGAAAGGCAGCATCTGAAAGTCTAAACAAACTAAAAGAATGACATTAAAAATAAAGATTTATATTAATTTATAGTATGAGTCCCTTATGCCATATGTTGCATGTTCTCTTGTTTTGTTTTTTTTAAGACATAAACGAGCAATGTTTTAGAAAAAAAGAATGGATTTGTAGCGTTTTGAAAAAAATAAAATAAACTTTGAATGTATGAACAACAATATTGTTTCATTTAACAATCATTGTTTAACTTGTTCAGAATGAGCCAACAGACCATCTTAACAGGATGAATTGAATATAAACAAAATATATGGGTTTAGGCAAAAAATGTAATTTTTCTGAAAACATTTGAGTTGAGCTGTATTTACAGTAAAACATCCTTGCATTGCAGCATGAAACTTTTGAATTTTCACCATTGTTGAGATTCATGTGCTGACTCTTCATGTCTCCATTTGAGTATAAATTCTATAGTAGTCATAAATATTATCTGTTGAGTCCTTATTTTCTGATTGCCATGTTACAAAAAAATCTCCTGCACAGCAAAATCCCAAGTGTTAATTTAATACTCTGAGTGTGGACACATATAAGGTGCGTTCCGATCGACAGGGTCCCTACGCAGTGTTCACTGCTCCCTACTCCCTTAGCACGGTATATCCGTTGAAGTGGACTTCGCTGACAAAAATCGCTCATTTGGAACGCCCTGCAACGTCATCAAACAAAGCCAACGGCAGAGTCACGCAGATTATAATATAACATAAATAAACACTGTAAATAATTATACTATCACATTTAAAACATTTATACTATAGATATACAAATCAAACAATATGTATTTGATAAATATAATGAACATTTATATGTGTATTATATACTTATATATTTAATTGACAATTTAAACAATTAATTATTAGTCGATCTGAAGCTCAATTGTAAGTGTCATGCAATATGAAAATAAACTTATTTAACTAAGCGTACCTGTGTTTTTATAATCTATGGTAATTATAACTGTATATGTCTCATCTCGTGCGCTTTCTTCGCGTGCACAGCCGTACTGTAAACAATCCTGAGGTGCCGTTAAACTATAAAAAAATGACAGAGCCTCAGCTGCTTCTCGCAGCTTTTACTTTGTCATACCTATTTTTACTCCGTAATGAATATGAAAGAAGACTTCAAAGACGAAGACTTCTTAGGAGAAGGCTTCTTCTGGCTATGACTCTTGGGCCCCGTTTACACGAAGGGAAAACGCAGATATTTCCCTGCGGTTTGGCCTCTCATTTACACGAAAACCCCGTTTTTATCACAGAAAACGATTATTTCTAAAAACTCCGGCCAAAGTGGATAAATTAGAAAACGCCGTTTTCACGTTGTAGTGTGGACTGTGAAACAGGAGGCTTTTGAAAATGATGACGCATATTTATAGTCATGTGACACATATTGTACCAATAGATATCTATGTTTCCACCAGTAATTGGGCCTGTGCTATTCACTGTCACACTGCTGCTAAAGAGATTTACCTTGTACACTCTTCAAATTACAGTCCTAAAATGATGACGGAAAATTTACTCACAGCTGCTGTCCTGCAAAACATGAGACAACTGCTTTTCAGATAAAATATGAATGAGCGTGATATAGACGCGTCAGTGGATAATGAGATATTTCCGTGAATTATCACGCCAGAAGAATTGCGTGAAAATTTATTACAGTCTGTATAATTTTGGAGGCTTTACGCATGCCCAGTAAGGCGAATTTAAAGTTTTCCTACGTTTTAGTGTGGATGAGAAACTTTTGGAAAACGCTTGGAAACGCTAGTGTGGACGGAGAGCGTTTTAAAATGAAAACTCCGTTTTCAAATGTATCCGGATTAATGTAAACGTAGCCTTGAACAGGTAAGTTAAGCAACTAGCTCCACCACCTAGTATTACTATAAATACTATGGTTTCCATGGCTTAACTATACTGCTATCTTTGTTTTATTTGTGGTAAAACCATGGGAAATTTTCTTAAGGTAGTTAATAACATAAATCAGTAGCATTGAATAGAATGACTTCACAATCAGTGTATGGAAGTTTATTAATTGTGTGACCCTCCATTTATATTGTAGGATGAAAATCCAGCAGCATACATTCAATTTAATCCTACTGTGCCAGTGCTTCATTTATTTTTTAATGAGGAAAATGACACCAGACCAGACTATCGCCTCAGTCGTGAATCCCTATGTAGGAATCCTGGTTGAACAACGTACAAAACAGAAATGGCCATATTCCAAAGAAACAAAAGGACCCTCTTTCTCAGTCAAAATGCTGACACATGACCATCACATGATGATCACCAGACGCTAATTGTATGGACCGCTTTTGTTGAGATCTGCGTCTTACGCATCCAGAGAGAAGAAAACACTCTCTGTCTCAGAGCACCTAAGAAACAAACCTCCAGTCTTCTGAAATAAAGCTGGCATGGCACATGATGCGTCCAGCGTGACTCACATGGTTTTTCAGACTTCCTGTCCCCCTCTCCTCTGACATTCCAAAACACCCCGTCTCTCAATAGAGATACGTACACTGCAAAGACAAACTTTAAGAGACAATCTTTAAGAAACAATCAGCTTTTCAACAGTTTCATATGTTTTCATGTTTTCTTTTATATGCTTTATGTGTTTTATGTGATCATTGGAGTTTAACCTATGCATTATATGCCTTTAGGAAAGGAAGTTGTCAAATGTATTAGCATGCAAGCGATATACTATTGTTTGATACGGGATGAATGATCTTGGCGGTTGCAGTTTGTCTGAGTGTCATGATCTGGGCTGTGGGGCTCCCCTCAGCCACCTGAGGTCGCTGTTTTCCCTTCCCTGCACACACATCCCTAATTGTACACTCCTGTCTAGTCGTTATCACTGATTACACGCACACCTGTTCACAATCACATCTGGTCTATAAGAACACTCATTTCCCACTACTCATGCTGGCTGCATTGTCTTTTGTCCTCAATGTTATTTTGTGTTCCTGCTCCAGCTCTAGACCTTGTTCTCTGTTTTGTTTAATTTTATGTTTAAGTTTATGTTTAGTTTGCCGTGTTGGCTTTGTTTGCTTTGTTTATTGTTTTATTATTAAATTCATTACTCTCCTGCATTTGGACCCAGACCTCCTTTATCTCCACGTGACAGAATGCAGACATCACCTATGGGTCCAGCGGGGAGTAATTTTTTTTTTCTCTCTGAGGAGGCGGCGGCGTTTGAGGCGGCGTCGGCAGCTCGGTTCGAGGAGGTCATTTACCTCCAACTGGCCGAGATGGAGGCCTGTAGGGCCGAGTCGGCGCGACGGCGTTCCGGCTTTGCAGTGGGGGTGGAGTGGCTCTTCCGTGGGAAGGCGGAAGGGTCCACGCTCACTGTTCCTGACGCGGCGGTGACCGCTCTCACTGTTCCTGACGCGGCGGTGACCGCTCTCTCTGTTCCGGGCGCGGCGGTGACCGCTCTCACTGTTCCTGACGCGGCGGTGACCGCTCTCACTGTTCCGGATGCGGCGGTGACCGCTCTCTCTGTTCCGGACGCGGCGGTGACCGCTCTCTCTGTTCCGGAGGCGGCGGTGACCGCTCTCACTGTTCCGGACGCGGCGGTGACCGCTCTCACTGTTCCTGACGCGGCTGCGACCGCTCTCTCTGCTCCTGACGCGGCGGTGACCGCTCTCTCTGTTCTGGACGCGGCGGTGACCGCTCTCTCTGCTCCGGAAGCGGCGGTGACCGCGCTCTCTGTTCCGGACGCGGCGGTGACCGCTCTCTCTGCTCCGGAAGCGGCGGTGACCGCGCTCTCTGTTCTGGACGCGGCGGTGACCGCTCTCTCTGTTCCGGGCGCGGCGGTGACCGCTCTCACTGTTCCTGACGCGGCGGTGACCGCTCTCACTGTTCCGGACGCGGCGGTGACCGCTCTCTCTGTTCCGGACGCGGCGGTGACCGCTCTCTCTGTTCCGGACGCGGCGGTGACCGCTCTCACTGTTCCGGACGCGGCGGTGACCGCTCTCACTGTTCCTGACGCGGCTGCGACCGCTCTCTCTGCTCCTGACGCGGCGGTGACCGCTCTCTCTGTTCTGGACACGGCGTTGACCGCTCTCTCTGTTCTGGACGCGGCGGTGACCGCTCTATCTGCTCCGGACGCGGCGGTGACCGCTCTATCTGCTCCGGACGCGGCGGTGACCGCTCTCTCTGTTCCGGACGCGGCGGTGACCGCTCTCTCTGTTCCGGACGCGGCGGTGACCGCTCTCTCTGTTCTGGACGCGGCGGTGACCGCTCTCTCTGTTCTGGACGCGGCGGTGACCGCTCTCTCTGCTCCGGAAGCGGCGGTGACCGCTCTCTCTGCTCCGGACGCGGCGGTGACCGCTCTATCTGTTCCGGACGCGGCGGTGACCGCTCTATCTGCTCCGGACGCGGCGGTGACCGCTCTCTCTGTTCCGGACGCGGCGGTGGCCGCTCTCTCTGTTCCGGACGCGGCGGTGACCGCTCTCTCTGCTCCGGACGCGGCAGTGAACGCTATCTCCGTGTCTGACGCGCCGGAGACCGCAATCTCTGTTCCTGACACTGCGGCGACCGTGCTTTCTGTTCCTGACGCGGCGGTGACTGCGCTGCACGGGCCTGGCCCGCCGTCCCTCCCCCTGATTTGCCTTCCCCCGTTCCTCCACCCTCCAGACTTGTGGAACGTCTGGGAGCCGTTCCGTGGGGAGGGGGTAGTGTCATGATCTGGGCTGTGGGGCTCCCCTCAGCCACCTGAGGTCGCTGTTTTCCCTTCCCTGCACACACATCCCTAATTGTACACTCCTGTCTAGTCGTTATCACTGATTACACGCACACCTGTTCACAATCACATCTGGTCTATAAGAACACTCATTTCCCACTACTCATGCTGGCTGCATTGTCTTTTGTCCTCAATGTTATTTTGTGTTCCTGCTCCAGCTCTAGACCTTGTTCTCTGTTTTGTTCAGTTTATGTTTAAGTTTATGTTTAGTTTGCCGTGTTGGCTTTGTTTGCTTTGTTTATTGTTTTATTATTAAATTCATTACTCTCCTGCATTTGGACCCAGACCTCCTTTATCTCCACGTGACACTGAGTGAATGAGAAAATGATATTTTGTATACTTTGTGCATAAATAGTTTATTGAAGTTAATGACAAAAATTGCAGAGAAATCCATATCCTAATAAGTCACAACCAGAAGGAATTACAGGACAGAAAGGGGTTGGCGAGACCCGCCCCTTTAGCAATGCCATTGGATCCCAGCATCATGGGACGTGCCCTAGCGGCCCGTTTAAAACTTCATGTTCCTAACAGAACTCAATGCAAAAAGCAAGAAAACTAAGCGAACTCAGAGCTCTCAGCTCTCGTCTCACGCCTTTCGCCTCTTGTGGTTTGAGTGCTTTTCCATCTGCGCTCGACCACTCGACCAAGCACGCGACGGTGCCATCAAAACTCTACAGAACTGAAGCTTCGTGACTGCCGAACTTTTCCAAGTCTCGCAACGCCGACTCAAAAGAACTTCCAGCGCATCAACCTGCGTAACCAGGCAACCGAAAGATCGGCTCCAGCAACCCAATCCTCAACTTTGAAGGATCTCCCAAACTACGTCATCGACCAGCAACCAACCAGAACTTTTGCTCAGACGAGCCCCCGGAACCCCCGTTTCCGGCACTAACGCAAGTAACAAGATCTCTCTTTACTTTGCTGAAACCTGTGCAAAATACTCCCTAAGTAGTTAAAAGCTAAGTCTCTGCTTTTTTGATTTTCTAAGGTTGCGATTGTCACACACAGACGAAGGCAGAGACGGAGGTAAGTATAATATAAAAGAGGTAAGTTTATTCGAACAGCAGGTAAGTAGCAAACAGCAATATGGTTGGTGGAAATGAAACGTGAGCTTATCTGAACAGTCCTTTTGTGCAGGTGGGAGTTTCCGCGGAACCAGATGAGAGTAACAGATTCCATGGGCTACAGAGAACCAGCAGGAACTAGAGGTGTGATCGGTAGACCAGACGAAGAGTGAATGCAAGTGCTGGGTATATAAAGGGTGTGGTGAGTGGAATCAGGTGAGTGCAATTAGAAGTCAGGTGATCCGGAACGAGTGGGTGGTTCTCCAGAGGGTGTGTCTTGTGTAGCTGACTGGGGTGATATCCTGACATTACCCCCTCCTCCAGGGGCGGCTCCCGACGCCCTAATCCGACGTCGAGGGCGACCACGACCGCGAGGGGCAGGACGGTCTGGGTGGCTCTGATGAAAGTCAGCTAGGAGTTGGGGATCTAGGACGTCGTCTCTGGCCACCCAGGATCGTTCTTCCGGTCCATACCCCTCCCAGTCGATCAGGTATTCCAGGTGTCTGCCTCGACGTCGGGAATCCAGGATCTCACGAACCGCGTAGACAGATGGCTGATCCAAGATTTCAGGAGGAGGGGGTTCAGCTCCAGCTCCCGTGGACTCTGTGGCAGAAGGGAAAAAGGGTTTCAGAAGGGACACGTGAAAGGTGGGATGAATTCTGTACCTGGGTGGGAGCTGGAGCTGATATGTCACTTCGTTGATCTGCCTCAGGATCTCGAATGGACCAATATAGCGGGGACTCAGCTTGCGACAAGGTAGCTTTAGCCGGATGTCCTTCGTGGAGAGCCATACCTTATCTCCAGGATGGTACAGTGGAGTTGCTCTCCTATGAGCATCGGCAAAGTCCTTATGGCGTCTGATGGCTCTTTGGATGTGACGGTGAGCTGAGTCCCACACTCTCTCGCTCTCTCGAAACCAGTAGTCCACAGCTGGAACATTCGTGGGTTCCTCCGTCCAGGGAAACAGCGGTGGCTGAAAACCGAGCACGCACTGAAAGGGTGTTAGTCCGGTGGTGTCCTGGCGTAGAGAATTCTGTGCGTACTCGGCCCACGGGAGGAACCTGCTCCAGCTGTGTTGGTCTTCAGAACAGTATGCCCGGAGGTAACGTCCAAGTTCCTGGATCTTCCTCTCAGTCTGGCCGTTGGTTTGTGGGTGGTACCCTGAGGAGAGATGAACAGAGATTCCAAGTGATTTGAAGAATGCTTTCCAGACATGAGAAATGAATTGCGGACCCCGGTCTGACACAATCTCTTCGGGGAGACCGAAGTGTCGGAAGACTTGTTGGAAGAGGAGTTCTGCAGTTTCCATAGCCGTAGGAAGACCCGGTAGAGGCAGCAGTTTACAAGCCTTGGAGAATCGATC
This sequence comes from Garra rufa, assembly GCF_049309525.1. Classification (NCBI taxonomy): domain Eukaryota; kingdom Metazoa; phylum Chordata; class Actinopteri; order Cypriniformes; family Cyprinidae; genus Garra; species Garra rufa. The sequence goes on from NC_133362.1 coordinate 72,488,824, forward strand.
CACAATGACGAGTACACAGGTGTTGCCGTCGGAGTTCGGGAGGTCCGTTACGAAATCTACCCCGAGGTGGGACCAGGGCCGCTGTGGGACTGGGAGTGGCACCAGTTTTCCTGAAGGCAGATGACGAGGAGAGTTAGTAGTGGCACAGACTGAGCAACCTTGGACGTACCTGATGACATCCCGGGTCATACTGGACCACCAGTATCGAGATTGAAGGAGCGAGAGGGTCCTTCTGCTACCTGGGTGTCCAGAGCCCGGAGATTGGTGGACAGTGTCCAGAAGGTGTTGACGTTGGGAGCTAGGGACGTAGATCTTTCCTTCTGGACACTCCGGCGGAGCAGGCTCTTGGAGGGTGGCCTCTTGGATCCAGGTGTCGATATCCCACTGGATGGGGCTAACGATCAGATCGGGTGAAAGGATGGGCTCTGTTTCGGGAACTGAGTCGTTGGAGAATTGACGGGATAGAGCATCTGCTGGTATGTTCTTGGATCCAGGGCGATAGGTAATTTTGAACAGGAATCGGGTGAAGAACAGAGCCCACCTGGCTTGTCTTGGGTTTAGACGTTTTGCTTCACGAAGGTATTGCAGGTTCTTGTGGTCTGTGATGATCATAAAAGGATGTTTAGCCCCTTCCAGCCAGTGGCGCCACTCCTCCAAGGCGAGCTTGATGGCTAGCAGCTCGCGGTTGCCTACGTCGTAATTCTGCTCCGCCGGGGATAACTTCTTCGAGAAGTAGGCACAGGGATGGAGGAGATTGGAGTCACCAGCCGCTTGTGACAGCACTGCTCCGACGCCGATGGTGGATGCGTCAACCTCGACTACGAAGGGAAGCTCAGGATCAGGATGACGTAGGAGAGGAGCAGTGCTGAAGATCTTCTTTAGGCGCTGGAATGCTTCGTGGGCCGAGGGGTTCCAGTTAAGATGTTTGGGTTGGCCTCGAAGGAGGGAGGTCAGGGGTGCAGTGATGGAACTGTAATCCTTGATGAATCGACGGTAGAAGTTGGAAAATCCGAGAAACTTCTGCAGTTCCTTGATGGTCCTGGGCTGCGGCCAGTCCTGGATGGCGAGAACCTTATTGCAATCCATCTGCACACCCTCGGGGCTGATGTTATAGCCTAAGAACTGCACAGCAGTTTTGTGGAACTCGCACTTCTCCAACTTCAAGAAAAGATGGTGTTGACGTAGGACTTGTAGGACCTGACGGACGTGCTGGCGATGTTCGGCCTGGTTCCGGGAATAAATCAAAATGTCATCAATATAGACAACTACAAACTGATGTAGAAATTCCCGGAACACCTCGTTCATAAACGTTTGGAAGACGGAGGGACTGATGGACAAACCATAGGGCATGACGAGGTACTCATAGTGGCCATTGGGTGTTATGAAGGCCGTCTTCCACTCGTCTCCCTCACGAATACGAACGAGGTTGTATGCACTCCGCAGGTCCAATTTGGAGAAGATACGAGCTCCACGTAGTTCCTCGAGGGTGGCAGGCACGAGTGGAAGTGGGTAAGGTTGTTGAATTATTTGAGAGTTGATTTGACGGTAATCAATACAGGGACGGAGACCTCCATCCTTCTTACCCACGAAGAAGAAGCTGGAAGCGGCTGGTGAGGTCGATGGTCGAATGAATCCCTGAGCGAGAGCCTCCTGGATATACTCCTCCATCGCCTGGCGCTCCGGGTTGGACAGGGGGTATACCCGTCCCTTGGGTAGTTGAGCACCAGGTAGCAGATCGATAGCACAGTCCCATGGCCGATGTGGAGGTAGGTGGGTGGCAGCCTGCTTGCTGAATACATCCTCGAAGTCCATGTACTCCGCTGGGATTTCAATCGAGGTCGTAACGTCCGGACTCTCGACACGAGTAGAAGCTAGAGACAAGGGGACAGGAGTAGATGGCAGTTCATCTGACATACAATTCTTAAGGCAATGCTTACTCCAGCTGATGATGTCACACGGATCCCAGCGGAGTTCAGGATGATGAGAGTGAAGCCAGGGACGTCCGAGGATGATATCCACGGTGGAGTTCTCCAGTACCAGAAGTTTAATCCTCTCGCGATGAAACAGGCCGACTTGCAGAGTGATTACAGGTGAAGAGTGACGAATCCGCCCACGTCCTAATGGTTTTCCCTGTATAGTTTTTACAGCATATTCAGGATGATGACGTAGGCGAGGTAGTTGCAGGCGATCTAGACAGTCCTGTGAGATGAAATTTCCGGAGGCGCCTGAGTCGATCAGAGCAGACAGACAGAAGGAATGTTCAACAGTATGAATTGTTACAGGAATCAGAGTTAACTTGGCGGTTTCAATATCAGTTTGTATGGTACTCACCACGGGACGTGGGGGTCGGACTGGACAGGTGCGCAGGATATGACCAGGTTTGCCGCAATATAGACAAAGTCCGGAAGTGATGCGACGTTGACGTTCCAGCCGAGATAATTTTGTTGAATCGATGATCATAGGTTCTGGTACTGGAGTGCAAGCTGCCACCGGAGCGGGCTGAGGAGCGGTTAGTGATGGCTGGCAGGCGGCTAGTCGTTGCGATATCCGATTTGCTCGTTGTAAAAAGGTCTCCAGACCGATGGAATCATCATACAGCGCCATAGCAGCACGAATTTCTGGTTGAAGACCTTGCCTGTAGGCACCTAGCAGGGCGATCTCGTTCCAGCCGCTAGCCGCCGCCAGCGTCCGGAAGTGGAGAGTGTATTCTTGCACCGAAGAAGAGCCTTGTTGTAACCGGAACAGTTGATCAGAAACGGTGAGTACACTGGTGGTTGTGCTGAAAACCTCAGAGAAATGACTGGTAAATTGCTCATATGAATGAATAATGGGGCTATTGGCATTCCACATGGCTTTCGCCCATGGTAAAGCTTTACCAGAGAGAAGGGAGATTAAAAAGGCTACCTTGGAATCCTCTGAAGTGAATTGATGTGGTTGCATCCGGATGTATAGTTCAACTTGTAGCAAAAAACCGCTGCACTCAGCCGCCTCTCCAGCGAATGTATTAGGTACGGCCATGGGACTTCCTGAGGCAGATGGCGGTGAAGGTGGTGTAAGTGCCGCCTTGAGAGCATGGACGATTTCGGTGAGAAGGTTAGGTGCGGGGTTCGGTGCAGTGGTTTCTTCGGTGTTCATATTTTGTCGGTCTGGTCTTCTGTCACACACAGACGAAGGCAGAGACGGAGGTAAGTATAATATAAAAGAGGTAAGTTTATTCGAACAGCAGGTAAGTAGCAAACAGCAATATGGTTGGTGGAAATGAAACGTGAGCTTATCTGAACAGTCCTTTTGTGCAGGTGGGAGTTTCCGCGGAACCAGATGAGAGTAACAGATTCCATGGGCTACAGAGAACCAGCAGGAACTAGAGGTGTGATCGGTAGACCAGACGAAGAGTGAATGCAAGTGCTGGGTATATAAAGGGTGTGGTGAGTGGAATCAGGTGAGTGCAATTAGAAGTCAGGTGATCCGGAACGAGTGGGTGGTTCTCCAGAGGGTGTGTCTTGTGTAGCTGACTGGGGTGATATCCTGACAGCGATCTAAGAACTAGTTAAGATACTAGAACATTTGGGGTTCTCTTCAACTCAGTAATTTCTCATCCCCGGAACTGTATGAGTGTGAGTGTGAATGTATGTGTGTGTGTGTGTGTGTGTGTGTGTGTGTTTATTTGTGTTTTAGTAGAGATTAGTTTTGTGTCTTAGAGTAGTCAATAAATCATTGTTTCATTAAAAGAATTGTCTTGAATTTTATGTTCACAAAGTTCTATCTGTGTTTAGATCAAGCTACCTCAGCTTTAAAAATTTCCTAACGTAATACTTTGGTTTAATTATGATCTTGGCCAGGATCATAATATAAACCTTTTTGAGTTGATACAGTATACCGAATTGACAACTTCGCCGGACGAATGGTCAAGAAGTGTAATCTATTAACTCTGAATCAATTTAATCAAGTTCCGAATCTCTTGATTCGATTCATTATTTGAATCATTATAAATTTGAGCTAATTAATCCTTACACCTAAATGCACTCCTGAGCATGCTTCAAGAGGATCGACACCATGGCTGGGGGCAAACCATAAAGGTGCTGGTATTCATCTTCTGGTTGGCTTGCAGCACCTCCTACAGAGTTGTCTGCCGGGCATTCTCAATACCCAAGACCACAGTTTTCCGCTCAATAAGAGAGGTACTGAGGTCCCTCTTGCACCACAGAGGCAATATTATAAAACTCCCATCCACAGAAGATGAAAGAAACGCAGTAAGCGAAGGTTTTGCCAGGTTGGCAAACCATAATGCCTTCCTGGGGGCTTTGGGTGCTATAGATGGTTGCCATATACGTATAAAAGCCCCACCAAGAGATGCCAGCTGTTACTTCAACAGAAAACTTTTTCATTCTGTTGTGTTGCAAGCCATTTGTGACCACAATGGCAGGTTCATTGATGTGTTCTGTGGATACCCTGGATCAACACATGATGCAAGAGTCCTGCGTTGCAGCCCAGTTTACCAGCTTGCCGCATATCCACCACCTGGACATTTTTTGTTGGGTGATGGAGGTTATCCCTGCATTGACCATCCTATCAGCATAATTACACCTTACAGGGAACCAGTCCAGGGAGCAGTACAAGCCCGGTTCAACAGACACCATTCGAGGGCAAGATGCGTAGTGGAAACATCTTTTGGCAGGATGAAGTGCCAGTGGAGAGCAATTTTTCTTCAGGCTCTACTCCTAGATCAATTAGTTGTCCCAAAAGTGGTAATTGCCTGCACAATGCTGCACAATATCTGCCTCGGCGTAGGAGATGTTGTGAATGAGCCGATGGAGCCTACCAGACCATCACGTCATGTGGCAGAAAGTAGAGGATCTGCCAGAAGGGATGAGCTGGCAGCCAGGATTTCTGCTCCTCTTCAAAGACCCATTGCCCTGCAACACCATGATTATGAGTGAAGACAAAAAATACAAAACAAAACATTCAATGAGAAAAGGTGCATGAAAAATATAAACTCATGAATTATTTGTATATGCAATTATAAATGAATAAATGTAACATAATAATTGCTGAAATTATTATTTAATTGTTACTATGTTTCCTTATTCTGTAAAAAAAACAAATGTGTGAAATAAAATTTTTTTTTTTAATTTCAATCGTCTCTGGGTTTACTTTAGGAGCAGAACATACTGAATCTCATATCATTTGGTTCAGAAACTTAGTTTATATCATTAGGAACTGCAAATATCAATCCACACCAGCTAATTCTATTCATTCCATTTTTTGTGTGTGTTTTTGGACATGCACATAATAATAAGACACGTTTAAAAAATGTTAAGAATTAACCCATACAAAATGTGTGATGTATCACTGAAAATGAGAGAATCTTTGAATTTGTCTAACCAGGATAATTTTGGTTCAAATGTATTGCAGTTTTAAATCAAATATTTTCTTAACATTAGAATGTCGCAAAAAAACAGGATTTTCAGTTTACCTACACTTCTTTTCTGAGAAATAGAGCAAGTCTTTGACATGGCCTTGACTCAGTCAATATTAAAGATATCAAGGTTATATTTTCAGAGAATGTTCTTTACATTGTGATAGAAATTTTTGTTTAATGGTCAAAAGGGTGTGCTCAACATAAAATGTTCAGAAAAGTGCAGACTAAGGAACCTCAAATCAAAGACCATGTCTTCATGATTAAAGAATATACTTACCCAAAAAAGTGCTTCAAACTGTATAACTAAGTCATATGACAAAACAAGACCAATATAACCAATTACAGTGAAGAAGACTTGAGTGATTTTGATCTTTCTGTTCAGGGAGTCTCTCTTAGTTGTTGTGACCACTTTCATTCTTTCAAAGAACAACTTGGGAGTGATGTCTGGTATATTCTGCACAGCTGAGGAATATAAGTACTAAAGATTCTATGCTCAAAAAAACACCGCAAAGACAGGGATAGTGTTAAAAGACTATACAGCTGAAAAGGGCGGTGAGAGTGTATAGATGCTAAAGACCTGTGTGCTCATGTGAGGTGGTGACAGAAGCTTTTTGACGGGATGCCGTCATCATACTTCAGGGAAGTATTGGATTAAAATCTAAGTATTCAAGAAATTAAGGAAATTTGCCCAATATAATGTAGTTACGTTAACATTTATTATATTAGTTGTCTGTGGTAAAGCCAGATTAGCATTGCGAATTTCAACAACATGTATTTTTTCACAGAGGGCCACATTGGATGAATGAATAACAGACATACTGGATGAATGAATTTGACAACTAATTAATTTGATTAAATGTTAATTACTACATAACATAAAATTTATTTTTTTGTTTATCTTAATGAATTTACATTAATACAAATAGAATACATAAACACCTACAATTCTCCATAAATAAACAAACATACAATTCACTATTAATAAATAAACAAACATATTTGTGTGGGGGGTTTGTGTTTGAAAATGAACAAATACAACAAATAAATATTACTCAAATATTGCTTAAACCATAAACAACATTATAAAATAGAAATAGGAAGTTAGAGTGAAGCATTCATCCCTAATGCTTTTGAGAAAAGAAATTATTTTTTCACAAACATCTCAAAGAGGGTTAAAAATTTCTCATTAAAATCAACAAATCTTTTCTCTCGTTCTTCTTCTTTGGAAGATTCCTCTCTAAGGAAATCTAAAATTTCATTTGCCAAACGTTTTTTTGGTCGCCTGGTAGGAGGAATACCAGAACTGGTAGGTGTAGAACTTGTGGAAGGGCTGGTGGCTGAAGCCATAGGAGGAGGACTGTTGACTGAAACCATAGCAGGAGCACTGGTGACTGAAACCATAGGAGGAGGGCTGGTGGCTGAAACAATAGCAGGAGGGCTAGTGACTGAAGCCATAGGAGGAGGACTGGCAGTAGAAGCCATAGAAGGAGGACTGTTGACTGAAACCATAGCAGGAGGACTGGTGACTGAAACCATAGGAGGAGGGCTGGTGGCTGAAGCCATATAGGAGGAGGAGGACTGGTGGCTGAAGCCATAGGAGGAGGACTGTTGACTGAAACCATAGCAGGAGGACTGGTGACTGAAACCATAGCAGGAGGACTGGTGACTGAAGCCATAGGAGGAGGACTGGTGGCTGAAGCCATAGGAGGAGGACTGTTGACTGAAACCATAGCAGGAGGACTGGTGGCTGAAGCCATAGGAGGAGGACTGTTGACTGAAGCCATAGCAGGAGGACTGGTGGCTGAAGCCATAGGAGGAGGACTGGTGGCTGAAGCCATAGGAGGAGGACTGTTGACTGAAACCATAGCAGGAGGACTGGTGGCTGAAGCCACAGCAGGAGGGCTCGTGACTGAAGCCATAGGAGGAGGACTGTTGACTGAAGCCATAGCAGGAGGACTGGTGACTGAAGCCATAGGAGGAGGACTGGTGGCTGAAGCCATAGGAGGAGGACTGTTGACTGAAGCCATAGCAGGAGGACTGGTGGCTGAAGCCATAGGAGGAGGACTGGTGGCTGAAGCCATAGGAGGAGGACTGTTGACTGAAGCCATAGCAGGAGGACTGGTGACTGAAGCCATAGGAGGAGGACTGGTGGCTGAAGCCATAGGAGGAGGACTGTTGACTGAAACCATAGCAGGAGGACTGGTGGCTGAAGCCATAGGAGGAGGACTGTTGACTGAAGCCATAGCAGGAGGACTGGTGGCTGAAGCCATAGGAGGAGGACTGGTGGCTGAAGCCATAGGAGGAGGACTGTTGACTGAAACCATAGCAGGAGGACTGGTGGCTGAAGCCACAGCAGGAGGGCTCGTGACTGAAGCCATAGGAGGAGGACTGTTGACTGAAGCCATAGCAGGAGGACTGGTGACTGAAGCCATAGGAGGAGGACTGGTGGCTGAAGCCATAGGAGGAGGACTGTTGACTGAAGCCATAGCAGGAGGACTGGTGGCTGAAGCCATAGAAGGAGGGCTGGTGACTGAAGCCATAGGAGGAGGACTGTTGACTGAAACCATAGCAGGAGGACTGGTGGCTGAAGCCATAGAAAGAGGGCTGGTGACTGAAGCCATAGGAGGAGGACTGTTGACTGAAACCATAGCAGGAGGACTGGTGGCTGAAGCCATAGAAAGAGGGCTGGTGACTGAAGCCATAGGAGGAGGACTGTTGACTGAAACCATAGCAGGAGGACTGGTGGCTGAAGCCATAGGAGGAGGACTGTTGACTGAAGCCATAGCAGGAGGGATGGTAAAGTGAGTGGGAGAAATGATGGTCAGGTCTTCATTTAAAAGTAGTGATGACATTACTAGTGGTGGTGATATAGATGCCTTCTGACCTAACGCCTCATCCATGGCATTATACCATGGCCATGATGTAGCAGTTTCCTCTCCATTGTCTCGTCCTGACCCAGTTGGTGGGTACTTCGTTTCCTATGAGAATGAATAAATATGTATATGTGTGTGTATGTATATGTATATGTGTGTGTGTGTATGTATATATATATATATATATATATATATATATATGTATATATATATATATATATGTATATGTATATGTATATGTGACCCTGGACCACAAAACCAGTCATAAAACTGAGATTTATACATCATATGAAAGCTCAATAAATAAGCTTTCTATTGATGCATGGTTTGTTAGGATAGGACAATATTTGACTGAAATACATCTATTTGAAATCAGAAACCTGAGGATGCAAAAAAATAAAAAAGACTGAGAAAGTCACCTTTAAAGTTGTCCAAATTAGATTCTTAACAATGCATATTACAAATCAAAAATTACATTTTGATATATTTACAGTAAGAATTTTACAAAAAATCTTCATGGAACATGAACTAATATATATATATTAGTTATTTTAAATCTGTGTAATCTCTATGTTACAAACATTTTAAAACAGATTAAAAGGAATATTGTACTATATTCATATACAGAAGCTGATATAGTAATATCTTACTTTGTATTTTTTTTTTAAGTTCTCCCACTTCCTAGATGCCTGCTGGACAGACACCTTTCCTTCTAGCCCCATCTCTTGAATCACTGTTCTGTAAAATAATATAGAAATGATTTATACAAATGATTTACATATTTTTTTTGTATAAATCACAGTAGTATTTAAGAGAGGCTCATATAATTCATTATATGTTCTATAATCATCAATAACACTTATATAACCTACTCCCATCCATATTTTGCAGCATTTCTTTTCCCTGTAAAGAGGCGCTCATGCCGGCTCCTTAACTTAATGAACTCAACAGTCTGTTCTCTAGACCCTAAGCACACAGACAAACAACACACACAGACAAACAACACACACACACACACACACACAATAGTACGTGTCCAAGCAGATTAAAAAAAAAACTATTTTACCGATACCCAAACTTGCCTAAACTAAAATAGCATAACTTTATTTAACAAACTAGCTAAGCTGGCTAGCGTCGCATTCACTGAGGTAAACCTTAACCATCATTATAATTATTGTTTCAAAATAAAGACTCTCATGACATATGTGCAAATATAATATTCATCCCCAAAAACATAAAAAATACTAACATTTGTATAATAATAACAAAACATGTATAAATACTTACAATTGTAAGTATATTCCTCCATCGTTGGTTAAAGATCGTTCTGACTGATGACGCGGTGCGCAAAGACAGTTGGGAGATTTTCCCGCTGCACTTCGGCGAAGTGATGTACCGATGTTCCCTTATTCCCTATGCCGTTCGCAGTGCCCTTCGAACTGAACATGTTCGCTCCCTTCGGAATGGAATCTCACTTAAGATGGCGGAATACCCTATGAAGTCCACTTCGCAGTCCACTTACGGTCGAATGGAACGCACCTATAGACATTGAAGCAGTGTTGAAGTTAACAAGATAATTAGGTTAACAAAATGATGATTGATCATTATTGAAGACACCTGATGCTAACAAGCAGAATCACCAAAGGAGAAAACCAACATTTTTAAGCAACCATTATAGTGGTCAGTGTTTGCATTAGTTAGGCTCTTGACCCTTAAATCTTCAATATTAGATCTTGTTTGACTGCAATTACTGAGTTATAACAGCCAGACAAGCCAAGAGCAAAAGTCATCAGATCATCAAAAAGTCAACATGAAGAATCAGCGTGAGAACCACAACAACATTGACCATCAAAAAGCATGTTGTAACCAATCAGAACTCATCCATGACTCCCATCATGCATTGCGGCATGAATAAATTATGAGAGTTCAGAGTTGATCTGTTTATCTGAATATGCCGTTCGTCACCATTGTTGAGATTCATGGACTGGTTCTTGATGTCTATGTGTGCCGATTTGAAACACGGGTTGTAAAAAAATCTTTCCAAAAAGTATAGGTAGTGCTGGATCTTCAATAGCTTGTAAAGGCTATCACAATTAGCAAAAAAAAAAAAAAAAAAACCTAAGAGAGACTAGGTGATCCACATTAAACAATGAATATGTTAAAACATAATCATCACCTGATAAGAAGAGCTTATCTGGCTGTTTTAACTCAAATACAGCAGGCAGACAAGACCTAATATTGAAGATTTAAGGGTCAAGAGCCCAACTAATGCAAACATTGACCACTATAATGGTTGCTTAAAACTTTTGGTTTTCTCATTTGGTGATTCTGCTTGTTAACATCAGGTATTTTCAATAATGATCAATCATCACTTTGTTAATCACCTAATTATCTCGTTTATTTCAAAACTGCTTCAGTGTCTATTAGGGATGGGAAGATTCCCTGATTCACTCGGTGCATCGGTTTAAAACGTTAACGATGCGATGCATCGGTTTAAAAAGTGCGCATCGGATACAAATTGGCATTTGTATCGCGATGCATCGTTTCTAACATATCTGCATCGGTAAATCCCGATTTATTTCTTTATAATTATTAGTAGACATACAATACTTTTATTATTTAGAAAGTGGAAAATATTGTTAGATTGTTTTCTCCCCTCTGAACTGTTTCGCAAGCACGTCTCCCTTCACTGCTGCGTGAATGACATAGACTATCACAACACTACAGAGACCGGGGCGTGTCCAGAAAGTCACATAGAGCAGGGATTCTCAACCGGTGGCCCGCAAGATGGCTTAAAATTAATTTAAATTTTATCCTAAAATGGTTAAAGCACGGCCTCTTTCGTGTTCTGTGATTGATTGCTTTGGACTCGGCGCAGCAAGCCTCAACGCACTGTTAAATACAGACTGAACGGCGGCTCGAAACTTTCAACCGTGGCACGCAAACATCATCAGAGACCTGCAAGGGACGGATATTTTAGTCCCGCTCCTGCAGAAATGTATGTTTTTTTGTCCCACTCCCACCAGCAAAAGCCTACATAAAAGTAACCTATACTCCCGCGGAAAAATGGGTCTCTACTTCATCTCTTGACTGCATGAAACAAACCCTCGCACTAATGTGAAAGTAAAGACGATCAGAGTAATAGTAACAATGACACTCTTGCATATCGGAGTCTAGGCACGCATAAGTCCGCTGTTGATTCGTAAACTAGTCATATTTTCGGGGCTCTGATCCATAGTGTGTGAAATTTTTAAATATTTGCATAGTTGTCAAAATGAATGTCTTGTGGGTGTTTTATAATGGATGCTCACCCATAGAGGTGGATCTTGTAAGGGTCAGTGGTGTTTATGCACATATGAGCACCAGCATCAACAGATATAGTATGTATTTGCTGTATTTTTCATTTGTATGTTCATTTTATGATGGATACAAACAGTAGATATTCGGTCAGTCCAGGAGCTTTAAATCTGTCTAATATATATATAAATAAATAAATAAATTGATATATATATATATATATATATATATATATATAAAAATAAATGTATATATACATAATCAAAAAGTCTTGGTTTTACTTTGTTAATAAATAATCAAACTGATTCACTGGCACCGCATCCTCTTTCACATCATCACATAAACTTGATCTAATTAGTTAGTGCTGAATTATAGCATCGTATCGTGATATGGGTGTGAATCGTATCGTATTGCATCGCAATATGTCACAAATGTATCGTTAATATATCGGATCGGATACTTTGTATCGAGATGTGTATCGGATCGGCATTATACCTTAGATGCCCAACCCTAGTGTCTATATGTGTCCACACTCAGAGTGTTAAATTAACACTGGGGATTTTGCTGTGTACTGTAACACACTTGGTGGAAAAAAACAACAACAACTATAGATCATGTTCATGCTCAACTAAAAATAGCCAACATCAACTGACCAGCATTACTGTGGCTAATGCATCATTAAAAAACCAGTTGCAGCAACAACAAAAAAAAAAAAATCTATGTTTAAATATCAAGAGTCCGGAGCCCAATTAAATTAAAGCAAACACTGATCTCCACAATGGTATCGTCAAACAAAACAAAACATCATCATCTAAACATCTGTTCATTCTGAATAAGATCTTCTATAGACATCTGACAGAAATAAAATCTGTCCGGTAAGAAATGTGTGAAGTTGGTAAAGCTGTGTGTTGAGTTGTTTAAATTTTCAGTTGATTTCATCTAAGGCTGTGGCTGAAGTCAGTTATATAGTTCGTGGCTGCGTTCGAAACCGCATACTCAATGAGTAGGTACTTAATTTCAATAAGTACTTACTTAACGAGCGCTAAAAGAGTACGTACTAGAGATGCGCGGATGGGCTCAATCGTCACCCGAATCCGCAGCTTCAAATAAATTATCCGCCCGCCACCCACCCGCACCTATATTTTTCTCTGATTTAGATAACCGCACCCGACCCGCACCCGATCGTCATATTACACTTATTGTAATTCTTAGTTTTGCATGATGATATGATAAATTGATGGTTCATGTTAACAGCAGATTGATTCAGCTGATCTGCAAATCGCTGCACACTTATACGTTTATCACTCATGATTTTAAGCCAAATCCATGCAGAAAAGAATAACGTTAACTGACATCTGGATGCGACTCTCCGCAATCTCTGACGAAATCGGTCGGGTTTTCTCTCTATTAGAGCCGCTCTGAACTTAGTATTTGAACGCATGCTTGGACTGAAGTTTACAGGGGTTCACCAGTTTAAGAAAGGTCTGAGTGTAAAAATCTGCTTCTTTTCATTTTTAAGGTATTGTTTTCATTATAATCTACTGATTCAAATAAGTAATCAATAATAATTATAGCCTACCACTGCGCGCCTAGCCTGACATGCTTTCGCGTAAGAATGAACAGGCAGCATGGACGCATCAGGCAAAATCGTCAAATATATTTCAAAAGAAGCCGGCGCCACGGTCCTGACCACATCACTGTCTTTACTGGGTGTTTTTAGGGAATATTTCAATTTATTAACATGCGACTGAATTAGCTATTCATGTGTTGGACTGTCGTGATTTTCGCTAATGCAGGACACTTCTGAATGATGCGCATCAGAGACGTGGGTAAACGCAAAGCGACCAATGCACTACACCGCTGCATTACCGTGCTCAATAGCATTAGCACAGGCATAACTCCCTTCAAACTTTATATGGAATGTCAACGTTTCTGTCACCAAAAACTTAGAACAGGCAAACACACACACGCACACAAATGAAATCGTCTCTGCCTGATGAAAAACATATTTAAAACACGTTCAAGTTTTAGAAAATGTAGTTAATATTTGCATCATTATTGATTTATCTCATCCACCCGCGACCCACCCGCAAATAATCAGAATGCATTTTTTTATTACCCGACCCACCCGACCCGCGGATTATCCGTAGCGCCCGCGGATATAACCGCCATCCACGCATCACTAGTACGTACTCTACAGCCAAATCTCGTTGAGTATGGATGTGATCTGCACGTCTTCCGCCATGTTGACGTTATCATGTGACCAACGACGTTATGACAAGTGCAACAACTTAACATATAGCGACAGGTTTAATTCATCTTTCTATAAATATTTTGATATTGATGAAATTTGTTAATTTTGTGGTCATGTTGAAGAAACAGCTGTTCTTTTATTGTGATTGTAGTATAACGGATACGTTTTGGGTTCATTTAGGTTTTTGTATTTTTTAATTCTTAAAGAAATAATTTTTGTTAGGAAAACCCAAATTCTTATTTTTTTGAATAAGTTATTTATTTTGTTTTGTATTCAAAATTGTTTATCCATACGCAAAGCTAGCTTAAATTCTTGTTGAATTTCTCTTTTCATCCCTGAGGCTTATCAATAACAAAAACAAATCCAATTTTTGATAAACGATGATGTGAATATTTTGATTATTCAGAGATATTTAATCATATTTCCCAGTGTATATAATTGCATACTATGATGTAAGCAAGCCTAATAGTTATGTTTTTAGTTTTTCCCATTATGATTGTTCATTGTTAAAGATAAATACCAATTTACCCTGAGCCTGTAATTGTAAGTTAGGTAGTATTAGTAATAAAATGAAAATAAGCACAACAGGTGCTCAAACACCTCATGGCATCAGTAACACAACAACCCTACCTAGTACATCTTCCTCCATGTTTGCAATATCTGCACAAAGGAGACGTGGATCAGCTGCTTGAAGATCTTGTGTTTGGAGGTGTTTTTTGAGGATTTTACACTCAAAAAATGTAAGTATGACTGCTTAGAAATTAAGATTACCTCAGAATGCACTGATTATAAAAATAATAAATGCTGACCTATAATTAATTATATTTTTTAGTAAAACAAGCATGTTTTTTTTAAATCAAGTAATTAATTAATGCATATGTTAATGAAACTTATATTTCATTTACTGATAACAACATGGATATATGAGTAAAATAATAAAATAACCATGAACATAAATAAAGACACATGGAACAAAGCTTTATTCAGACATATTGGTATTTTAATCTTTCTCTAGATGCTCTCGCTGGCTCTTTGGTCTCTGAGGATGAAGAGACCACAGCAACATCTGGTCCAGATGAGACAAAGGGCAGGTGGAGTGATGGAGGGTCTCATCGATGGCACTTGACCATTTCCAGGATGCTGCAGTGAATTTCTCTTTTCTCACTGCACACACCAGTCTGCAGCAGACATTTCAGATCATACAAAGATGCACAAATACAATACAAAAGTTGTCATTTTAACAGCACAATTTCATTTGATCTCTGTATTAGAAGTAACAAAATGACCAAACTTTATATTAAGTTACAGATTTAACTTTTTTCCCCACAAATGCTGCTGTCACCTTTCCTTTCAGGTCCTGCTCCACCGCAAAATACCTGCAACAAAGGCACAGAAATCTAGAATCAGAAAAGTGCTTAAAGTTTTTTTATTATTATTAAAAAAACTGCAAATTAAGGTTTAAATAGATGTCTGTAGTGTACTCACTCAAAGCCTTTGATGGCAGCACTGCTTCATCAGTCACTCTTCACCAGACAAGCATACTTGTCTCATCTGTCCCTGTAACATCCACACAAGATTCAGTTCCCTCTGATTCGTGTGCTCAATACTACATTTATGGGGTAGCTGTTGTGTTCATTGGCTTTTTATCCAATACAAATGCTCCTGAATTTATCAACAGTACTAATAGACAAATGAAATAGATAACTCATGTTTACTTGTTTACTAACTATATGTTTATTTACATTACATTAATCTAAAGCAGTGTTGACAACAGAGAATTCTACATAAACTCACATAACGTCCATCACTCATTTAGATGTCTGTTTGGTGTTGTGCTGTGCTCATTTAATTCTCTCAGAACATGTTCCTGTCAGTTGTTAAACATTTAGTAATCATCTTTAAGATGCTACGGTCGCTATACGTAATAAAACGTGTTTTACAGCGAAATCACAAATATACTTTAACGTTACACGTCTTGACACCTTATGCAAATCAGCAGTTTACGATACAGCTCAACAAATACGATTTTAAGACAGGGAACCGTGTTTTGGTTTGTAATACTCACATTTGTTAACACTCTCGTTGAGGTTCCCAATCACGTTCGATGATGACGTTTTGGCCTCCTGTGGCCTCCTGGGATTGAAAAGTGTGCATCAGATGAACACTTCAGAATCTGGGCTGAAGCAGTAGGACATCCGGGGATTTCTCGGCTACTCTTTTATGAATACTGAGGTTTCGAACGTACTTCTTTCTTCACGTACTCTTTTTTCCTACTATATAGTAGGTAAGTAGGCATATTCGAACGCACTTTAAGTAGACGTTCGTCCGAATCTCGCGAGAATTAGTGCACTCGCCTACTGATTCTCACCTACTCTTTTATGAATACTGAACATTCAAACATACTTTTTTGCTCGCCTACTGCTTTTTGCCTACTATATAGTATGGAATTATGCGGTTTCGAACGCAGCCCTTGTGTTTGTCTTGTTTCTCTGTCAATCAGTGATTCTGCTCATTAACAGCTGCTGTTCGTCAGTGTCGGAAGTCACTCATTACTTTTCATTATCTCTGTAAGGTGGACTATATTAGTAAACGACACAACCCTCCACACCTAGCCCAGGAAAAAGAGCCATGTGTCAGGTCAAACACCAATGCAAGAACAATCATGCCACTGTGCGATGTGTTCACTGCTACAGATACACATGTGGTAAATGCAGATGGGAGATACCATGGCAGTGCCAGGATTGTGAGTGATTGCTGGAATGTACTCACTCACTTTTTATTATTATTTGTAAATATGTGTACAAATGGTTGGTTGTTGTTTTTTTTATTTTACTTTGTACTGTTTTTATCAATAAATCTCAGCAACAAAGGGGAAAAAAACATGTGTGTTGATTTCTCCCCAAGATGGCAAAGTGAAACACAAGTTTTCTTGAAGTGGCTCAGCATGGCCCCACCTTGTTTACATAACAAAAGCATCTGTTCACAGCTGATTAAGGATATTAGCTAAAAGCCTTCCAACCCATCGGCTGTCCTGTGGGTTTTATAGGTGGAAAAGCCAAATGGCTGCTCTCTGGGACTTCTACTGTAGTAAGAGAAAGAGGGGGAAAATGTAATTCAGTTTATACCAAAATGTAACCACGTTTCCTTCTTACCTGTGTCATTTGAGCTGTCTGTAACAAGGGTGTATGGACTCTCTCTCATCTGCATTACCAGTGTGTTTTTTAATATAGGTGGTCTTGGTCCTTGCACATCTGTACTCCTGTGCAGTAGCAGAGTCTTTGAAGCACTCTTTTATCAGTGGACTGAGATGATCTGTGACAGCCAGTGGTATAATGTGATTTGCCAGCATCACAGCTATTTTTATTTCTGCCCTCCTTGTCTACAAGATAGAATTACATTAATGTTACATATTGAAGGATTGTATTCCATGAAATGAATTCAATAGATTATGGCATCTAAAAGCCAAACTCTATTCAGGAAATAAGATTATGAACCCTCCACTACATACACATAACACAACTGTGTATTACCGACCTTTTCCACTGCGCAAAGACACGTCCAAACGACGTTGTTTGTAAGTCGTTTTTGAACGTCCAATTTCAGTCCCTTGAAGGTGCAGACTGTGACGCCAAATGACGTCTTTTTTTCAACATCTACCGAACGTCCAGTATTGACGTACACAGGACCTCTGTATGAGGGCTGTATCTGTAACTAATGCCAAATGTGGCCGTCTTTTATATGTCAAACTTACTCATTTTAGACGTTTAAACTATGCAAAGACGTGTTCAAATGGCTTTTGTACGTCATTTTTTAACGTCTAAATTTGGTTGTCTTAAGGTGCAGACTGTGACGCCAGATGACGTCTTTTTTCAACGTCTACCGAACGTCCAGTATTGACAGGACCTCTGTATAAGGGCTAACTCTAGGTCAAATGAAGTCGTTGTGGACGCATTTTCTACATCAAACATTTGACATTTTATACTGCTTAAAAAACTGTAGTCACATCACAACTCAATCACTCATTTCCAGCTTTATTGTTTTTAACTGGCACAAACATCAATAAGCGATTAGTTTAATTTCTGCCAGCTACCATTAATATCAAAGAACAATATTGTGCATTATAAAACTACGCACTTTTGTAAATTAAACATGTCAATCAAAACTTTTGTAAATCAGCATTGGTGGTAAAAAAAAAAAAAAAAAGTTACACAGGCCACCTTGCGTGGGTCTGTACAAAAAAAATATATATATATATTTGGTTGAACAATAAAATTTTAATGTATATAGTGGTAAAATTGAAACAAGCAACTATACTAAAAACAGCAAAGACAAAATATTCTCCAAAAATGATTATCAGTTCTGAGTGACTGCTGTGTGTCCTCCACCTCCACTTCGTTGTAGTGCATGCTTTAGATGCTCTGAAGCGGTTATCCGTATAAAATCCTCTGTGGCTGTGGCACAAAATTTCATGACTGCATCTGCACAAGTACAAAAAGACAAATGATTAGAAATATGCAAAGGCAATCTGCAGTCATACACAAGCAGGGGCGGATCTACCCCATTTGCCACCCCAGCACTGTCTTAGTGTTCTAAAAATAAAAGGGTTTCCCTGACCGATTTACAGCAGCGACTCTGTATTTTGATGAGATAAAAATAGCGTGAGTCCCAATCATCTATCAGCGTCGCCCTGGAAACCAAGGACGGACAGCTGGAAGAGCTAGTCAAAAGCCAAGCGATCAAGCGAAAACATGCCGGGAGGTTGTCGCATCAGTCCGCGATGGCTTGAAAACGACAAATACGAATTATGTTTAAAATTAGTAGTCGGAGCTCGGCTATTGTGTTTTCCTGTCGGGCTACCAAAATGTTTCACCAGCCTCCCCGACGGACTATCGTAAAGTAGAGGGCTCCTGCGGGTTCTAAACTCCTCAATTTAGTTGTATCAAATTTAAGGCCATAAAAAGCTTTAAATACGTTAAATAGAATAAGAAAATGCTTAAATATAATTTTAAGAGGTCTCAGTTGGGGACGGAAAGACGAGAATCGCGATAGGGCTGGATAAAACTTCAAAAGGCAATGATGTCATTGAATAAATATGCGCGCTGCAAGTTTCAAAAAAGTCAAAACGCAGCACGGATGTCAATTTGCAAATTTTCAGATGTTTATAGTCAGATTATTGCAAATATCGACCCACATTTTTATGCAACAAACACATAGAGTTGTAAATGTGAAACAAATTAATGTGCTTTCTAAAAATCGAAACAATTAAGACAGTAATATTTATGTTTTAAATAAATATAATCAAATATTTACTTGATTTATCCCTTTTAAAGGTATAAAGGCTGAAATGCCATTGTATAAGACGTTTTGTTTTTGAGAAAATCTGAATTACAGCCTAAGTCATGTCATTTTATGGCTTAATACAGTATGTTACATTGTCCAACCCCACTCATACTGTGTTCATTTTACTTGTGCAGCTCTTAAAAAGGGTCATACATTGCCCTAAATTGATATTTTAAAATTCTGCAGATGCACTGTAAATAGTGAAAAAAAAGAAAGAAAAATTCTTCATATTTGTTTGTTTGTGTATTAAAAATATTTTTGATTGCCATTTAGACTCCTATCTGATTTTCTATATTTAAAAATATTGTCTTTTTTTATTTGGGCTAGTTAAATTAATGTTATAATTAATTTTATAGATTCTTTTTGACTACCTTTTAGTACTTTTAGGCTAAAATGTGCAATGTATTTGTGAAAAACTTGTTTTTGAACTGCAAGTTTTAGAATTTTAGTTTAGTATCGTTTTTTTTTACAGTCATTTTATACCAGTCATTAATATGTTCCCATAGACATTGCCCTACCCCACTCATTCAGTATTACTTTTATTTGTGCAGGTCTTAAAAAATACAAAAATAAAAATACTGGAGATACTCTGTAAATTATATTAATTAAATATTTTAAATTATATAATTTGTATACTGTATGTTGGCTATTTATATTAGGCAATGTTATATGCAATCCAGACAGTTGTTTTTTAATAGCACAATAACATCAGTTTTAAAATGAAGAACTCATGTATGTGAACATGTCATTTACCACAGTGCTGGAAAATCTTGAAAATGCACCTTGAAAGTGCTTGAATTTGACGTGTGAATGGTTAAATAAACTGTTGGTCATAACCTTGTTATTTAGTTTTCGGTCCATGCTAATTTGTTGGTTTGTTAAAAAAGAAGAGATACTTGGATTTAAAGGGACTTTTGTTGCTTTACTTGCACTAAAATTATTGAATTTGTTTTCATGTCTCCTCCAAGATATTTGAATACTTTAAAAGGTCATTTTGTTGCTCTTGTTGCACTGAATACTGTGTTTTATTTTATTCATTTTGAAGATATTTGTTGGTGATTTAAATGTGGTTTCTGTATATTTATTATGTGTTTTTTACTTAAGGAAACTTGATCCACTGAGACTTTGTATCCATATGCAGTCTGCATTGTTTGTCATGCTTTGTAAATTAAACTTGGCATAGACTTAAACTTGCTACAGGTTTGCATAGAACTCAGTAAAGAGAAGTTAAATATACCATACCATCTAATTAAATCTGACTTTCCAATCCAGATATCAGGTTCAAGTCAATCACACATCAGATTTTATTTAATTTTTATAGGACAATGTAAAAATGTGCACCCTGGTGTATACACCGAAAAAGAATAGCGTTCCTTGAATCCACAAAAAAACATGCAAGGATGCTTGCTTCAGTGTTGCCACCCCTCATAAGTTTCATGCCACCCCCTTGCCACCCCATGAATAATTTTCTAGATCCGCCCCTGTACACAAGTCCCCATATTTGTAAGCAAAAACAACACTATGCATCAACTGCCAATACTGGACTATACCATGGCAATTTTAATGGTTTTGTGTTACAGTTAGCGGTGAATTTTAAGTCAACTGGAAAGGAAATGTTTTGTCCAATCAGATCATTATTCACAGGCTGGCAGGAGCTAATCATCTTTACTTGGTCAACATGAAATATGGGCTTACCTTTTATTGCTCTATAAACGGTGTTCTCCAAAGATTTCTTGCCCATTTCCCCTTCCCCTTCATATTGAACTGCGCCATTAAAGCATTAGTGAAGAGCCTAAAGAAAAGTAAATGACATTTATAAATCAACATAAAAAATTATATGTAGGACTGACATTACGCATTTTATAACCCCTTTATATTATATCCCCTCCTTTTATCCCTCAACAAAAAAACAAATCTTCTCAAGAACAGCTGGTCTATAAGCTTACAATGCATTGTAGTGAACTTGTAATTGAGTATTTTTAATTGAAAAAAGGCAAAAATAAATAAATATATATATATAAATAAAAAATAAGTGTACACAAGGTTTAAGGAAGAAAAAGGCAAATGAAGACATGCACACACACACACACACACACACACACACACACACACACACACACACACGTTGGGTTTACATGTTTTATGGGGACATTCCATAGGCGTAATGGTTTTTATACTGTACAAACCGTACTTTCTATCGCCCTACACCTACCCTACACCTAAACCTAGCCCTCACAGGAGATTGTGCACACTTTTACTTCATCAAAAAAACTCATTGTGCATGATTTATAAGCCTGTTTCCTCATGGGGACCTGAGAAATGTCCCCACAAGGTCAAAATCTACTGGTATTCCTATCCTTGTGGGGACATTTGGTCCCCACAACGTGATGAATACCAGGTATACATTTGTGTGTTAATCAAGAACAGTCTGACTAATCAACTTGAATTCCATAACTTTTTGCCTACATGGTCCAAAGATGATCTGAGCCAATTTTGGTGAAAATCAGACAAACCGTCTAGGACAGGGGTGCCCAAACCTGTACCTGGAGATCTACCATTCTACAAAGTTCAGCTCCAACCCTAATCAAACACACCTAAACTAGCTAATTAACCTCTTAGGTAGCACTTGGTAATTTCAGACAGCTGTGTTGAACCCTACCCTGCCCAGCTATATAGAAGATGAAGAAATCATCTGAAAACTGATCAATTGGGGTGTAACTCCCATTTTGCCTCTAAGAAGATTATATCACCTGGGGACAACAGTGGCAGACAGAACATGTTTTTTTAAAAGACAAAGTTTCCACAAGAAGTGACATCTTTACTATATAATACAAAGTTCAAGACTGAATGAGTGAAATACTTCAAGTAAATACATTCAGGATTTGTGCAAGTGTGGAACATGAGAAAAAGGATTGTCCTCAATCCACATGCAGAGACTGGGCATTATGTGCAAGACTGTAAAGTCCTGTAGCACCAAGGCTGCTACAAAGCAATGTTAACCTTTTCACACGTGAGTTTAAAATATTCTATCTAACCCCAAAGAGTGAGTTTTTTTAGGCGACCGTTATTTTGGAATGTTTGGCATTACTGTTTCCATGGCGATGCGTCATGTGACACACCGCAGCCACAACAGCACTGTAAGACACTTGGATCGCTTTTATTTCGTTTTCCCTTTTTTATTATTAATATTCACAAGCAAGCTCGCTATATTTTGAAATATCTGATATTCCGATTTCGAAATATGTGTAAGTAAATGTATTTAAAAGTCCAAATACTTTTATAATGACCGCGTTAGTTAATCTATACCGGGTGATGGGCGCCGCCATGTTTGTTCGCGCTGAATCCGAGCTGTGGGATTTAACACACGCAAATGCATCCTCTCCTTCCGAAAGACATTAAAGTAAGTCTCTGGTGAGCTGGGAGAAAAAGAGAGTGAACTTTATAGTTACCTGCATAATCTGTATATGATATCAATAAATTATGCTGTCAGAATATATTTGTAGGATCATTATTGCCGCTTCCATAGACATCAGTGTGTATTTTACAAACTAAAAAATGTATGGTTTTGCTAGTACTTATGTCTATTTAAATGTCTGAAACCTAAAATAAGCATTATATGGTTGAAAACACTGAATAGTTGTGATAATATGACAAGCACTCAGCGCTTCCGATCTGGCTCAGAGCTAGCAAAAGCGCCAAAACAGATTTGAATTCAGCAGCTGATCACGTGATGCGGCGAACGTTCGAATGTGTGATCGTACGTTCTAAAGGGTTAAGATGCAGATGTAAGGTGGAGTATGAGGAAAATGACAATGACACGCTTTGGTTCAATGCAAAACCAAAACAGCTTCGCCAGGCCAAATAGGACACCTACAGGAGTGAGGACAAAGACTTGTACAAACAGGCCAAATACACAATGAATAGGGACATAAGAGTGGAAAAGTTAAACTACTCTGAAAAGCTAAACAAACAGCTTTCAAGCAACGACTTGACATCAGTGTGGAATGGTCTGTAAGCCATCACCAGCTACAAGAGCCCATCCCCCAGAACTGAGGCCAATCAACAACTGGCTAAAGACCTGAACAATATTTACTGCAGGTTTGACAAAACAAAAGCCTGGTCTGACACCCTACCCCCATACCGACCATATCTCAACACAGCCATTAACACTCTCCCCCTCTTCAACAGATCCCTGGAGTTATGTACAGTCCCCCATCCCTGTACCCAAGAAACAAAATAATAATAAAAATCACAGGACTTAATGATTACAGACCTGTTGCTTTAACATATGTGGTCATGAAGGCATTTGCGAGACTGGTGTTGGCCAACTTGAGTTAAAGGTGCCATAGAATGCATTGAGAGAATATTTTAAATTGTTCTCTGATATCTACATCGAAGGTATATGGCATAGGAAAGGGAAAAATAATCTCCAGAAATGGTTTTACAGGTCCATTTACAACCCTAGAATTTGTCCCTAGAATTAAACAGTCTGTTTTTGCCTTATTTGGAAGCTTCATGAATATTAATGAGCTCTGCTCTGATTGTATGTTTCACAGAGCCGCTCGTCTATAGCTCGCACATGGAGAAAAATATATATTTAATTAGGAGCTCTAGCCGCTTTTGATATGCGGTTTGTTGAATCTGCCATTTTGAATCGCGGATATTTTAGTTTCATTACTGTGATCGCTCTGTGTAAAGTTATAATGCAGAGAGAGTGCTCCCTTACCACACACGTTCAGCTGCTTGACATTGATTCTCCAGATCTGTAAATCATTCACCATCATCAGCACAGTCATCTCTCCGTTTATGTGGTAAGTGAAATGCTATGTAACAGACTACCGTTAGCATTAAGCTAACTGTGTCCCTTCTGTGACTCACGTTGTTTTACTGATGTACTGACGTTAGTGATGATTGGGCGAAGCAAATGTTGGAGGCGTAACTATTAACGATCTCGGGAATGTTTCGTAACAGTCGGTGTTATGTTGGAATTGATTATTTTTCAGTGGTCTTTTTCAAACACTAGATTTATATAAGGAGGAAACGATGGTGTTTGAGACTCATGGTATGTCATGTCCATGTACTGAACTGTTATTATTTAACTATGCCAAGGTAAATTCAGTTTTCCATTCTATGGCACCTTTAAATTAGACCCTAGACCAGGGATCTTCAATTCTGGTCCACAAGATCCACTTTCCTGCAGAGTTTAACTCTGATCAAACACACATGAGCCTGCTAATCAATGTCTTCAGGATCATTAAAAACTCACAGGTGGGTGAGTATGATCAGGGTTGGAGCTAAACTCTGCAGCGCATTGGCCCTTTTTGATTTGAGGAATCCTGCCCTCGACCTTTGCTGGACCCCCATGCAGTCAATATGGCATTGCATTACAACATCCAACGTCTGGACAAAACATAATTATGCCACTTATGCAAGGATCCTTTTTGTGTCTTCACTTTCAACACCATCATTCCAGATATCCTTCAGAACAAACTGATACCACTCTAGAAGCACTAGAACATCTCTAATTATTGCCTCTTTCTCAAGTATTATGAAAATATATGCATCTCTCTTTATTTATACAGCCGTATATAGAGTAAATAATGCATAAATATGTTCATGTATGTACCAGGAGCACCTTAAAAAAAAAAAAAAAAAAAAAAAAAATCTTTTGTGAACCATTCTGATTCTTATATAACTAGTTGTGTAGAAGTAAATGGGTTTTTAACTGAAGATTTTTTAAAATAACAAGATTGATTAGACACGGGTACCCTGTGTCAGCATTATTATACAAGGTAGTGTCTGAAGCTTTAGAACTGGAAATAGACCAGAAAAAGAACTTGGATAAAAGGAGTAAAATCAAAACAAAGTATTTCAATATGCAGACGACACAACATTGATTGTAAAAGGTATTAAACGTATAGATAAAGCAATGGAAGTTTTGGAGAGATATTGTAAAGAAACAGGGGCAAAAGTTACTAAAGAAAAAACAACAATATACATGAGTTTGATGTATATGATGTATAAATGATTTACCGATTAACTAATAAGAGGATTACACATGAACACATTTGAGCTAGTATTTAAAGCTGTACTAGCTAGCTTACATTTAATTTTCAGTAACTTCTATCATAAAAATACAATTATATGTGGGTTTAAAATTTTGCATGTGCAACATTTAAATTTTCAACTACAAATATTTTAACAAAATGTATATTTTTTTTTTGCATTCCTAGTCTGTTGTGCTCCGTCTGTTAGCTACTTGTTTTTACAGAATTAGAGGAATCTGACAAATTAGTTGCTGACATGTGCATTTTCCAAAAGACAAATTAGTTGCTGACATAATTTCCAAAAGATTAACAAAAGAAAATGGCACCCTTCTTCCTACAAATTACAGCTAAAGCATTAAATTCAACAGGAAGAAATAAAAAACTATGGCTTAACTTAAGGCAGGAGCACAACAACACTAACTAAAACACTATCAGAGATTTTCCATTTAACACTGTGTATCAGTTAGTTAACACCAAAACTAAAAACAGTAGTTTAGGGTTGCAGAGCAGGTCTATGTGGGGAGAAAGGTGTCTTTGTTTCTGTCATTTCCTTCTCACATTTGTGCCTTTTGATGGCTTTTATAGCTGATTTCTTCCCTGGAGGAGCCAATGAGTAAAGTGCTAGTTGGCTATCAGCAAATGGGTAGCAGGTGCCAGCAATCAGCTCCCGTTAACGCAACAGAACAGTACAAACTACATGCTGTTTAATGTTGAAAGTGATAAAAAAGATTATTTTGCTCAAAATTATAACAGCAATGTAATTTAAGAAATTTATTCTACATTTCATTAAAAGTACTGCACTTTCACCAATATGCACTAATAAGTACAATGTCGACTCATACACATGACCTCTTTGAGTGTACTGATTTATTATAGGCTATTTATTATATAAATTAATATTAAGGACTTAGATATACTTCTCCTAAAAATTAAAAATGGTTAAACATATGCAGATGAAGACAAATTTGTTAGGTTGTAACTTCTGTAGAAAGTTATGTCTGTGTGTGAAAACGCTGCAGGCAATGGCTCAGTGCAAATTCATGAATGAATGTTTCGAAGGGAAGCAAACTTAAACGGATTTCCCCTGCTCAGGGAGTAGGGAGCAATGGACCATGTCAGTTGGAACACAGTTCATGCGCGGAGCTCACTTCTAACGAGCTGATGATCTGAATCAAGTGTGTTAACAAAGAGAGACAAGCAAAATATGCAGTAGTCAATGTGCAGTATAGCAGTAAAGATTTACTGTCGTCCGACAATAACTGCATAGAGCCATTTTTATCGAAATAGCTGGCAACAAAAGTGAGTACACCCTAAGTGATAACAGCAGGGACTTCCTGTTCACCCATGCCTGAGTAAGACGCGAGTTACAGCGCTCCCGCAGTCGAACTTTAAAAAAACCTGTCTGAGATGGAATAAGCCAGCCTACAAACGATATAAAAACTGTAATAAATTACTACACGACCATTTCTTGCCGTTACATTTGATTAGACCGTTAACTACGACCATGCCAAGGGGTGCCCGCCATACTGAACCAGGCCTTGCAGCCTCGTTAACGCCTGAAGTGGAGTCCTCGGGTGGAGACGCTCCAAACTCCACAGTGCTGCAGGCTATTGCTTCCCTCCATGCCAAACTACGCTCGCTAAAAACGGAGATTGTGGACATAATTGACACAAGAATTGATCAACTCTCAACCACCATCAGGGGCAAATTAACAGCTCTCAAAAACGAAACCAACACCGCAATTTTAGCTGTTAAAGCTACTTCAAGTGAGCACGCTACTAAGCTATCGGATCTGGAGCGCAACGCGTCCAGTGCCGCTGACACGATCACTAAGCTGGAGCGGGACGTTGGACGTCTAAATAAAGTTGTGGACAAACTCCCCGACAAATGCACCGACCTGGAAGGGCGTTGTAGGAGAGAAAACCTGCGGATCCTGTATGTAAACGAGGGGGCTGAAGCGGGTAAGAAACCCAGAGATTTTGTAGAACAACTTCAAGACGCACTATCGCTTGCGGCGCCTCCGCTTATCGACAGATGCCACAGAGTGCATGGGCCCCGGCCTGGTGACGACAAGCGGCCTCGTCCCTTCATTCTTAAAATGCACTACACTCGTGATGTGGAAGAAATACTACGAAAGGCGGCCGAGATGCAGCGGATCAATTACTGCGGTCAAAGGGTCCTGATATTTCCGGATTATCCCCCTGCAGTCGTGAAACAGCGTGCCCTGTTCAAAAGAGCCAGAGAGCTGCTGAAGGATAAACCGGGAGTGAGGTTTGGCATGCAATACCCCGCGAAGCTGCGGGTCACGTTCAACGGCATGGAACACTTTTTCACGGACCCAAAGAGAGCAAATGAGTTCGCGGAGCAGCACTTTGGAGCCGCTGCCACTTGAGTAGCTTTGATAACTGGACGAAGTGACTCAATCTATTTGGTATAAGTGATCTTTGTTTTCACGTTTATCTCCTGACGAACTGAATAACCACTAATTTTAACTATAAGGAGAAAACGTTGGTCCAGTTCACAAGACCCTATTTTGATCTCTCCTACTGCGGCTGCAGTATTGTTTATTTTCAAGATTGTTTTGCTCTGGCAAGATACTGCTAACATTTTATTTTAGACACTTGGCGATCTTAAACTCTTTGCTTTACACTGTAAGAAAAAGAAAAAAGAAAAGCATAATATACACACAGTTTGATGGAACTGTAAGGTCCCTTTTTATGTTTTTATTTATTTATTTATTTCTTATATGGACCTTTTTCAATAGGTACATTTTGGGCTGTTTGTATATACCCACATGGAAAGAACCTATATGAGGATATATGCGCATATATGAAACCTATATTCAGTATATATGCACATATTTGATAGTGCATATAATCTGGAACACAGCCATCAATGATATTAAAATCAGGTAGACAAGACAAAATACTAGGCCCTTTCACTCCCTTAGTGGGGTTTCCAGCAAGAGCCTCTTCTACCAGATCATCAGTCTGGGAGGGATTCCTCAACTCTGCTTTTTCACAGGGATAAGCCCTTACATGCCCCCTGCGTTTTAACACACATGTTCCTTTCTGCATACAAAAAGAACACCCAAACTCTCCATTAAACTGTTTAAAGTTCTGAATCATTGGCCGAGCAACTGAATCTGCCACCATGGTAGTAAGCAGTACTTTACTTGTGACAACTTCCCCACTTTCACTTTGCCATATAAGACCATAAGAGTACAACTCTATGCATTCATCAACAAATGGTTTCATGTAAGTTATGTTTTAGGACTAGATGAAGCAATCCCATTTTTAAGACCTGAGGTATGAGTGGTGACAATGCATCAATCAGTGTATTTTCCTCACTGTGGTGGTGATTGAGTGGGATGAGAATGGGGGATTTAGCTTCATCGGGGTCATCAGGTGGGCACCCTCCTTCACTGGTGTTTCAATGATAGGCCCACGACACCTCCAGAGGGCTCATCGGCAGCACCTGGCGTCCCAGGTGAGCCCCCCTCTGCTTTCAACTCCTCAATGACTCAGGTAATATTAGGGGCCCAGTTGGAGTCTCCCCTTTTCACCCAGAGCCATCGACTTGCTTCTTCTGCTGCAACTGAGAGGGCTTTGATGGTTCGACGTAGGGTTTGACCTTGCACTCCCAATTCCTTAAGCAGCCTGATGGTTGACTTGCCCACAAAGCCTCTGCAACCGACTTCCACTGGGAAGACCTTGGATTTCCATCCGCGTTGCTCAGCATCAGCTGCCAGCTCTGTGTACTTAAGGCTTTTGCGCTCAAATGCCTCCTCCACAGCAGCTTCCCAGGGAACGGTAAGCTCTATTATGTACACAGTGTGGAGTGAGGAGGACCAGAGCACAAGGTCTGGTCTGAGGTTTGTTGTGGCGATCTCAGAAGGGAAGTGAAGTCTTTGGTTCAAGTCTACCACCAACTTCCAGTCTCGAGCCCTTCCAAGCTGGCCGACATCCGATATTGTTTGGACTTTGGCTGTCTTTGTACCTTCTCGGATGAACTCTCTTGCGTATGAGGGATGAAATGATGGAGGAGGCAGGGCATTGATCTTTAACCGTCTGCACTCCAAGGTAGCTGCTAGGCATTTCAGGACATGGTTGTGCCTCCAGGTATAGCGGCCTTGTGACAAGCTTGTCTTACATCCAACCAGAATGTGTTTAAGGTTTGCAGGGGATGGACAGAGGGGGCATGTCGGGTCTTCCCCATACCATTGGTTGAGGTTTGAGGGGGAAGGCAGGACGTCATACGTTGCACGTAAGATAAAGCTGATGTGAAATGCTTCCATGCCCATCAACTCCCTCCAGGATAACTTTCTCCTCTCAACTCCCTCCCATCTCGTCCATTGTCCTTGCTTGGCTTGTGAGATAGCCTTTACACACCTTGTTGCCTGCTCATGCCGACGCACCTCCTCAACAACCAGCTGACGGCGTTGAGCTGGAGCTGCCCTTTCCCACGATGGTCTACTGTCTCCAAGGCCAAGGCCTCCTCTCCCCTGTTGCACGTTACCAATGATGTCTCTGTGTCTGAGGTCTGATTTTGCCTGGTGAGTAGCTGCTAACTAAGTGTTCATATTTGGTTTGTTTTGACCGAACCACAGGCCACAAAGCATAACATGTTTTGCACGTAGTTGTATTGGCAGTTCATTAACAGTACATAAAATAGGCCACAAACTTTTTGTGTTTGATTTGTGCACTGGCACTCCATCACAGTTGAAAGTCAGTGATATGTTTTCTGGTGATGCTAGGGGTGATAGGTTTTTGTATAAATGTCCATCGTATATATCCTTGATGGAGGCATCCTTCTTCTCAAAACGGTGTTTCAGGTGTTTCCCTAATTGGTGGTCCTCAAGCAGTTTTTTAATTTGGTATTTTAGTGGCAAGTACAAAAAACACTGGTCTTTCTGTGCATGCGCTTTTGATGTGTCCTGGTCACAGACTGGGCACTTGACATTAAAGGGACCTTCATGCATGCTTACATTGCAACTCTTGCACACATAATGTACTTCTAATATGTCTTTCACGGAATCAAATGCTTTGTAGAAAAGATACTTTGAGCCACTAACCAATTCCCCACCAGGACCAGCACTAAAGTTGATAAGACGCATGATGTCCTCCAAGGCACTATTTGTTAATCTGTGTTTGAGTTTTAATGCAAGCAGCAGGAGTTCCACCTGTTCTTTTGTTGGTTTCTGGTCTAAAGTTGGACTTGTGGGGTCTTCTAGATGTTCCTCTACTGGCTCCCCAGGTGAAGAGCTAGGGCCAGGTATGGGTTGGTTCATCTGTGAATTTAAAACATTGGATTAGCAATATTTTCCTGGCTAAAATTCCAACTTTAACTGTTTTCTTTAGTTTTGAATAAATACAGTAACATAAACCATTTCTTTTTTTTCTGGGGTATACAGTGGACATTTTATTTAATTGCTATGCACTCCGAAGCCCATGTAAATACCCCATCCAAAGTTTTTTTGTTTACCTTAGTTGAACATTGAGGGAGATATCAGGGTTTTTCGAATGGCTTGCTACATGGAACATCTGATGTATCTCGTAAATTGCACCACTTAACGTACAAGTAATCTTACCAAACGTCTACAGTAGTGTAAATAGGTTACGTACTCACAAAACGCTGCATCAGAACATTTGTAAGTCCACCATGAGTGTTTTAAAAACAACATACCCGATCCCTACTAGTCTCAAAAACTACAAGTCGACGTCACTTCCCTGGTTTGGGAAAAGCATGTAAAAGTCCTCCTACTACATCTGTGTGCATGTCAACTTGTAGGAGGACTTTTACGTGCTTTTCCCAAACCAGGGAAGTGACGTCGACTTGTAGTTTTTGAGACTAGTAGTTCTCTAGTTAAACGTGTTTTTAAAACACTCATGGTGGACTTACAAATGTTCCGATGTTACGTGCACGTTTATTTGTGCAATTTACGAGATACATCATATGTTCCATGTACAGCTGTAACAAGCCACTCGAAAAGCTCTGCTTTCTCCCTCAATGTTCTACTAAGGTAAAAAAAAAAAACTACGTATGGGGTATGGGCTTCGGAGTGCATAGCAATGAAGTCAAATATACTCTGAACCATCCCTTTAACATACATTAAGGGAAATTATGCCACATACGTTTACATGGTATAGCTTTGATAGCTGGCTAACAAAGCAAGCTAGCTTCTAGCACGTTTTTTTACAATACTTACGTTCGTTTACGTCTTCTCTTTGTTCATTCTGGAACGGATGCTTCGTCGTCAATGAGGTACCTTTTGTAACGTACTGGATCCATATCTATTGCTTTTCTTTAATTGCGTCTTATTTCCTTAACGTTATTATTTATACTGGCAAGCGTTTACTCCGATCGGCCTCTGCAGCGTGGCGTAGTTACGTCGCATAGTTAATGACGTCATCCGCATGTGCGGCATTCACGTAATTTCGCGCCGAAAGATAACGGCTGGGAATAAAAATGGAGATATCAGCATTGGAGATCCGCTATGTCCTACTTGAATGGACTGAGGGTGAGGATAGAGGGGCCCATAGTATTTTGGCCCTCGACTGTGTCCGGAATTTTTCATATAAAGATTTTATTGAAAGGACCGATAAACCCGAGAAGCTGGTGGAATGGCGAAAAGGCCGCAAACCCTGGCCGGTGCACCGAGCCAGAATTATTGACGTAGCAAGTATGTTACACACCGAATTTAGCTAACATTATGTAGTTACACAACATATTAAATGGTTTTGCTTGCACTTAAAGAAGTGTAAATGGATTTTACTAGGTACTAGCAATAGCTAAGCTTTCTGGTTCATGTTAGCTACCTAATTTGCTAATGTTAGCGAAGTTCAATTGGGACTAATGTTAGATTTGGTAACTTTAAACATGATTAGACAGACGTTTGCAGTTCATGATAACATTTCAATTTTATTGCACCAGAATTTGAAAAAACTCTCCAAATTAAACTGCGTGCGATCGAGATGGAGAAAAAGGACACACAAGGGCAAACAAAACGTCCTCACATCCCAAACTCAAAGTACAGTGAGCAGTCGGGGCAGACTGGGAAGGCTTCAAAGAAAAAGGTAACTGACTGCACCAACTGGTGCTTTACTTAGTTATCTCCCACTCTCTCTTGTTTCTTAATGTGAAGGCATGTGTGTAGGTTTGTAATTGTGACATCTATGATGATTTTATGTGCTTTTTTGACAAGATGTATGTGCAAGGTGGTGTAACTTATGTTAATAAGAGTTGGGCTAAAAGTCAGTACAATAAAACAATAAAAAGGGATGGGCTTCCAAATATAAGCACCAGGAGGGTGAGAAGCAGGAGGAGGGTAATGACAGACTTTCAAAGATCAAGGTACACTGTCTGTATCCTGTGTGTGTTGTTACATTACAGTACATTCATGATGAGTAAGATTTTTATGGTGATTTTATTTTTATGACCTCCCGATCATGGGACAACCCGCTCTCCCATCTTTATATTAGGAACACTGCACAACTTCATATAATCCCAGCACACACACCAAACTTCTTAAATAGTAAGATCACCAAAGACACCAAAGTCTTACTATTGGGAGATGAGAGGATTTGTGTTACCTACTACTGAATAAAACGTAATGGTAAAGCATAACATTACAGCATTAATGTCATTGAATTTCTGTTTCTGAGTTGTGTGACACTTTATTGCAATTTGCGGACACCATAGGAATGAATGGGATGTGTTGAAAGCTGAATCCAAAAATCAGTGACTTCTCTTTTTTAAAAAAAAATTTCAGTAGAAACTCTAAAAATAGTTCAATCCGAAACTATTGTTTAGTTTAAGACATGTTGAAGATTAGCTGATAGGCTGTCGTTTCAATAAATCATAAGCTATTTCCTCTAAAAAGCTGTTCATTCAGCCTATTGAAGCCTCTCCACCATTGACATCAATTTAAAAAAATGGCGGCTAGTGTCCTTTCCTGCTAACTTTTTTGGTTTGCGGAAGAGAAAAATAAAAGATGTCTGTCTTTGTCATGGCTAATGACAATACCATCTGCTATACTATACTATACCCAGTGTTGGGAAGTAACTAGTTACATGTAACGGAATTACGTAATTTAATTACAAAATAAATGTAACTGTAATTAGTTACAGTTACTAAAAAAAAAAGTAATTAAATTACAGTTACTTCTGAAAAATGCCAGCGATTACAAAGGGGATTACATCTGAATTTTTTCACACACTCACCCCGACTTACAGATTTAATTGACTTCTTCAATAAATTGCATTGACTGCTCTAAAATGACATAACAATGTTTCAGGAGTTTAGGACAGAGAATAGGACACATGCTTATTCGATAACTCTAAACTTTCCTATTTGGGTTTATAAATAAACTTTATTTTTTTAAGATATTAAAGCTTAATTCAATATTATGTGGACCACTTCTTAATTCTGTCAATTTGTTTCATACAAACACAGCTGCTGCCATTTTTTTTATTTTTTTTTTATTTTGTACACTGTAATGGATTATAAGATAACTAACAAACTAATACTACTTCCTTAATTATTTATGTGGTGAAATGTTGTGTAATAAAACTGGTAAGACTGCACTGTATACTTAAAATGTCTAATGAACTTGCCGTTTGCTAGCAACTGATTTCTTCATGAAAGCCTTGCGTTCAAATATTTCACTCAGATCAGTATTTCGTGTCTAATAATTTTGACCTAAACATCTAAATAAGCTATGAAGCAGTTGTTTAATAAGTGGGATAATTTTGTTGAGAATGTAGCCAGTTGTTACCGCAAAATAAAGATGTATATTATCCCTTACTGTATACAAGTGATGAAGGATTTTGAAAGTCTGACAATAATCAATGTTGAGTGCTACTGTAAGATTAACTCTGCCTCCTTTAAATGTTTCAAAATGAATAACAGTTGAAAATATTCGAAATTTAGAAAAGTAATCGAAAAGTAATTAAAAGTAATAAGTTACATTACTTTTATAAAGTAATCGAAAAGTTACACTACTAATTACATTTTAAATCAAGTAACTTGTAATCTGTAACCTATTACATTTCCAAAGTAACCTTCCCAACACTGACTATACCATAGGTTTTGACTTGACTACAATTGTAAGCACAATGTCACAGCAAACTAGTATGAAAAACAACGAATCTACAACAGAAATCTAAATAGTGAATGGTTTTTACCATTGATGGTAATTAATATCACTGGTTTGCCTGGTAAAATGGTGAAGTTGGTGCCTTCACAGGAGCAGTCTGGCACCTTCACAGTCGGCAAAATGCAAGCTGGCAAAAAAACAGAAAACCACAAATTAGATTATTTGTAACTGGCTGCAGACACACATGAACAGCAAAATGAGGGCTCTCATGAGAGCATACTGTACCTTGCTCATGGATGCAATATTCATCGTCCCCTTTGATGATGTACGAGGTTTGAGGAATGGCTTCAAAAAACCCATGAATGACACATTTCCTGTTGTGGAGTGGCTGTTTTTTGTGATGCAATACATCACAGTCCCCACAGAACCACTCCTCGGGAAGACACTCTGTGCACCTAGGGAGAAGATAATCTCCCCCCCCCCCCCCCCCCCCCAATATATTACTTCAGGTGAATAACTAAAGTATAACACACTCAATTGAAGCCACTCAAAATTTAATCAGACACTAGGTTTGATTGTATTGCACTGCATAGTGGCTCAGTGTTTAGCACTTTCGCCTTACAGCAAGAAGGTCCTTTGCTTTTCTCATAAATATGGTTTTCATCTGGGTTTCCAGGTTTTATACCATCCTAAAACACATGTATCCTAGCCTATACTGTATCTAAGGGCACTAAACATTAATTCTCAGCAAGCCTACACTAAAGTTAAATAATTATGAAAACCAACCTAATAATAGCAGGCTCATGGCAAAGCCAACACAATGGACAACCAACAGCCTCTTTTACAATAAGGCATTCAAGGTGGTATGGTCTTGCTTCTTTCCAGCGATCTGAGGCTTTCTGCTGCCGAAAAGACCATGATGACGCAGAGCTTCTTGGAGGCTCAGCAGAAGGATAAGATGCCAAAATATCAGAGAGCCTCTCCATATTTTTTTTCTGTAAAGAAAATATGAATAAAAATCAAAAGGGACAATTTAGATGAGGACCAATTAAAACTCCACTCATGAATATTTAGAATAAACACCATTTCATGATTCAGTATCAAACCAGCCTTAAACTTTACTAAATTGTGTTCTTAATCCATTTACAGCACTGTCAGATTTGTGTAAGCAGTTTTTTCTTTAATTACACATGGATTTTAGATTCATCACTGTGATTTACCAAATTCCTCTTGAGGATTTAGTTGAGCTGAGGGTACAGTAAGTGGAACCTCCACACTGGATGACAAGGAGCACTCAAGAGTAGGGTGTGCGACTGAACCGCTTTATTGGCGGATACGGTTACGGATCGGATATTGGCGGATCCGTTGCGCTGTGCAAGTGGACTCCAATGCCTACCCGTTTTGCGGATCCGTTCCGGATCTTGTGGTACATCCGGCACGGATCCGTTCTGGAATAATTTTGCTATCTGGGCGTATACGTTCTATATTGATATCAGAGACCAATTTAAATTATTGGATAAATGCATTCTATGGCACCTTTAACCCCTTAGAGTTCCTG